>NC_091470.1:65371872-65691418 GCF_036971445.1 Narcine bancroftii
GCTCCGCCATTCAACGAGATCATGGCTGATCTTAAAGTTCAGTACCTCGTCCCTGCCTTCTCTCCGTAACCTTTAATACCCTTATACTGAAGAAATATATCTAATTCCCTCTTAAATATATTTAATGAACTTGCCTCTACTGCCCTCTGTGGCAATGAATTCCACAGAGTCACCACCCTCTGGGTATAGAAATTCCTCCTCATCTCGGTCCTAAATGGTTTGCCTATTATCCTCAAACCATGGCCCAGGGTTCTGGATTTTCCCATCATTGGAAACATCCCATCTGCGTCCATTCTGTCCAGTCCTGCCAGAATTTTATAGGTCTCTATGAGATCCCCTCTCAATCTTCTAAACTCCAGCGAGTACAATCCCAATTTGCACAATCTTTCCTCATAAGTCATTCCAGACATTCCAGGTATCAGCCTGGTGAATCGCCTCTGCACTCCCTCCATTGCAAGAACATCCTTCCTTAGATAAGGTGACCAAAACTGCACACAATACTCCAGGTGGGGTCTCAACAAGGCCCTGTACAGCTGCAGTAAGGTATCCTTGTTCCTATACTCAAACCCTCTTGATATGAAGGCCAACATACCATTTGCCTTTTTAACCACCTGCTGTACCTGCATGCTCGCCTTCAGAGACTGGTGTACAAGTACCCCTAGGTCTCTCTGCACTTCCCCATCTCTTAATCTATTGCCATTCAAATAGTAATCTGCCCTCCGGTTTGTATTACCAAAGTGGATAACCTCACATTTATCCACATCTAAGCCTCTTATAAAGTTATATTCCTCTGCCAGGTCACTCTACAGCTTCCTTCAAATCAGGGAAAACAAGCCCAACCTGTCCAATCTCGGTACATAACGAATGCCCTCCAATCCAGGTAACATTCAATGAATCTCCTCTCCAATGTAATAACATCCTTCCAATGGTGTCACAACCAGAACTACACACTATACTCAAAGTGTAGCTTAGCTAGTGGGTGGTAAAGTTGCACCCACAATGGCCCAACTCTGATATTCTTAGGAAGACAAACATATCACATGCCTTCTTCACCATCTCAGGAAATATAAGCAATTTGTATTGTATCTTCCAGGAAACTAGGGACTGGGATCTCTAGGCCTTTCTGTTCGTCCACATTCCTTAGCACCCTACCAGTTATTGAATGTGTCCTATCTTGATATGTCTTTCCAAAATGCAACACATTGCATTTTTAGAGATTAAATTTCATCTGCCAATGTTACCCCCAACTTTCCATCAAACCATAGAACACCACAGCACAGAAGCAGGTCATTCGGCCTATCTAGTCTGTGCCAAATAATTGTTCTGCCTGTTCCAAACTGGACTCTAGCCCTCCATTCCCCTCCCATCCATTACCAATCCAAATTTTTCTTTAATGTAAAAATAAAGCCCTCATTCACCACATCAGATGACAATTCATTCCACACTCTCCACTCACGGTGTGAAGTTGCCCCCAATGTTCCCTTTCAACATTTAAATTCTTAAACCCATGTCTTTGAGTTATTGTCTCACCGAACTTTAGTGGAAAAATCCTGCTTGCATTTACTCAATCTATACCCTCATAATTTTGTAGACCTCCATCTGATCTACCGTAAATAGGTGTGTATAATGCATTTTTGAGGGGGAAAATTTTTACCCCCGTGTATAATACAACCCCTCTCCCCCCTCGCCTGCCTGATTCGTGCTGGCGTCTCTCCCCCTCGCCCGCCCGAGTCACACTGGCGGTCTCTCTCCCCCCCTTGCCCACCCGATTCGCACTGCCATCTCTCCCCCCGCCCCCTAGTCGCGCTGGCATCAATGTAGGCAGCTGCTGATAATCTTACTTATCCTTAAACCTGGCAGAAAAAAAATGTTAAAATAATAACCTCATGTATAACAATGTTATGTTAACCATGTAGGAACATTTGATTATTCATTTTCAAAACTAGTGAATGGAGATTGGTTTTCTTCAGTGAGACTTATGAATCAGGCAATCCAAATATTTAAAAAACATACATTTGCAAGATTATTGCATCAATGCACGAGACAGCAAATGTTTTATTCAATATTTAATATTGAAAAATGTCAGATATTTGCTTTGCATTCATCTTTCTATGTCCACTAGTTTATTTGAACCCAGTAAGTTCATGTTAGCTCCTTGAATGGGTTTCCATCAGTCCCTTTCCCCCACTGTAGCATGCAAATTATTAACCCCTCCAATGCCTTTTTAATGCCTTGACTGACTTTGTCTCCACCACCTGTACAAGTAGTAAATACCAAATCATAATCGGTCTCCTGGAGACTTTCTTCCCATTACTCTCAACCTGTGCTCCCTGGATCCAAAACCATCAACAAATGTGAACAGCTTCCCTCAATTAACTCTAGGTAGACCTGACCTGTTCTTGTGCACCACTGTTAAAATCTCCTCTCAAAGTTCTTAATTGCAACAGAATAATCACAGCCTCACCAATCTAATCTAACAGCATCTAATAGCCTGAATATACCTGGAATTGTCTCAACTCAGAAGCCAAGCAGGTACAGGAGTGGTCAACACTTGGAAGGGAGATTACCTAGGAACACCAGGTGGACAAAGTGGTGACTCTCTGTCTGCCTTAAGGTAGACAAAGGTTAAAGTAGATCACGTAGGTTACATTCTAAATGTAGTATTACGTGACAATAATGGCACCTTTACCTTTACCAAAATCTCTCATCTCTAGAACTATCTAGAACTATCCTCATAAATCCTCTCCAGAACTTGCATTCACTCCTTAAAACGTGGTGATATGAAGAGAATACAACACTCCAAGTTAGATGTAATCTACATTAAACGAGGTTAAAGCATAACATCATTGCTTTGTACTCTATGTCTCTATTTATGAATCACTGGCTCCCAAATGCTTTAACTGTTCTCTCAACACACCATGGGACTACCAAAAATTTACACCTTTGTCCCTCTAAATCCCAAGCTCCTGTGAACCATGTAGAAACCTGCATTTAGCTTGCATTGTCATTTTTGTTCTTTCTATCACACTTTTTAAACTTAAATTTAGAAATACAGTACGACAACAGGTCCTTCTGGGCCACGAGCCCATGCAGCCCAAATTCCCCAATTAACCCCTGTACATTCTGAAGAGTGGGAGGAAACTAGAGCACCCAGAGGAAACCCACGCAGACATGGAGAGAATGTACAAACTCCTTATAGACAGCTCCAGATTCAAACCCAGCTCGCTGGTGCTGTAATAGTGTCGCGCTAACTGCTATGCTAACCGTCATCTATCTCATCTGTACAATTTACCAAACCTAAAATTACAATAGAGTCATGCAGAACAAATATAAGTCTTTTGGCTCATTATGCCTGTGCCGAAAATCAGCAATCCACACTAACCCCATCCAAAGAACTTTATTCAATATCACATCTGAGGTATTGAAATCCACTGATAAATACCAGGCTTGTTAAGATCCACAAACTCATTACAGCCTCAGGTTAAGATAGCAGACTATTGCCCTATGCAGTCTGATAAATAATGCTTTTAACTATCTGGTGATGAAGTGTGCTGCCAATTTATTGTTGGATATATTTGAATGTAAACATTTCATTGGCAAAATTGCAAGCAAAAAACAGATTTTTATTTTTTAAATATTCTGAAAACTATGCTTCTCTAGAGAGTAAAACAAACTGTATTTGAATCCTGAAACGACCAGGATTTTACTTTTCAAATGGTCTAAAGGTCTACAATAAAATGGCTATGTTTACCAAGGTGGCAGAAAGATATAATACTAATCTTGCCTTGTGTGGAAAAAAAATGGTTGACGTTCTCACTCTGATCCTTAACCAGCAGTTTCTACTGGGTTCAATGATGAGGATTGTTTAGGGAGTCTAAAAGCCAATTAGCTTAATTGGATCATCTACAAAGAATGCCCATGACGGGAAGTTATGGGTGGCTATACCAGTGGTATAAACATGCCTGATGAAGAATCCACACTTGCATTTTTAAAAATTATATCTGTTCATTCACTGCCACCAAAGAAGAGTGGTAACTGCGGCTCATCTCTAATTTCAATCTAATAATTTTAGTCTTTTTTAAACTTAAAAATTTAATTCTAATTTTAATCTAAATAATTTTAAAAATCTACTGAGAATGTGCAAGAGTATAGGTACAAAACAGACGGATACTGAGAAACATGCAAGTTTTTTTGTTTTCAGTAGAAAATATTGCACTGGAAGAATTTTTCATTTTGTAATGTTGGGATGAGCTTTGTGGTAGATTCACATTTTCAGATTATCTGTATCCATAGTAACCTAGTAAATATTTTACTGCAGCATTATACAGCTTCTCCCTTTTCCTCTTTTTCAGTGATACAGAATTATCATGAGCTGTAGTGCTGCACTGCACAATTGGTCCATAAGCTTAACACTGTGTGATTAATTCAAAAGCTCCACACTGTTTGATTGGTTGACTTTCACTCTATGTGACTTGTCTAACAGCACGATAAACTTTGATTGGTGTAAGAGCACTGCATTGTATTATTAGTCAAGGTGCAATGTACTATTTGATTGGTCTAAGAGTTCTGCACTATATGACAGATTTAAGAGTCTTGCTTCCCCACATGACCAATTGTTAAAAATAACTACCTGACTGCTGTATTCCATTAAAATATTTCCTCCAAGCAATGACTGAGGAATTATGATAATCAAGGAAAAAAAAATTAAAAGCTTGTCTGGAGGCCATTTGCAGTCATAGATGCAAGATGAATATTCTAGTTATTAAACATCACCAAATTATTCCAGCAGTGTTCAAATTTTAATCACCATTTTTCTTCTGCCTTCTCTTAAATTTGCAAATATGAAATATGGAAAAGAAGAAGACCCCACAAACCCATTTAGAATCAAAAGATTCTACTTTCAGAGCAGAACTGCTTTTTAAATTAATGTAACATTGTGCTCTCATGATCACCTAGTAACATGTAATATGACTTGTTCATTGACAACCATTCTGCTGTTTGACGATGATCGATTAGGGTTCAGAAAATCATTTTATTATAATTCTGTTATCATCCATTCAGACAATTGACGCCGTATTTTCAGCAATGTTAATTTACAGCAGGGTAAATTTTTTTGTCATCACTTTTGAAGTCGAATTTAAAATTCTAAGAGCTGACTGCAGTGCTTTTCTATACCATATATAATTGGGCAAGGTTATTGAAGACTAAATTAGTTTGTGGGAAAGAGAGAGTAGAGCGAGAGAAAGGGGAAGAGAGTGAGGGGAGCAGAGAGACAGACAGACAGACAAATATTTTCCTACACTGGAAGATATTGAACATCCGACTCACTCCATATATGACAAAGACTGTATAATCAGCCATCAACAGCAATACTACTTTTTTCCCTCTAAATGGAACAAATGTACTATTTAATGCTTCCAAAAGATCTTTCACATTTGTGTAACTGCATTAATTAAAACTTTTGATGAATATTTCAGTTAAAGAAAAGCCTGACCAGTTAATGCTGTTATCAATATGTAACAGCGCATGTGCTCTAAAATCTGCCAAGAATCTATAGCTTTACAAACAAGCTTTGTGTGTGAGTGTTGCAGTAGAAAGCTCAGCAGTACTTATCAGATGATTGTTACTATGGTTACCACTGACACTCAATGCTGTTGAAAGTTCTACACAGCTGCTTGAATTTATTTTCAGCCACCGGCAACTCATGGGGAGTTGGTTCCGTTCAGCTTATTAACTCAGGTAAAAGCACCTTCAAATCTCATGCCCATGGAACAAAATTTAGATCACGTAGTGGTAATCCATGTGTTATATGATGTTTATTTACATTTTAATTCCCCTGTGAAAGTAATATTTGTATTCTTGAAATGACAACCATGTTCACTAAGTGAAACCATAGATCTATATTTACATCCAAAGATTATTTGCAAAACATAGACAAAATCCCTTTTCCAGCCATCTGGAATGCACATGGTACAACATTCTTCCTCGAAAATGCAATAATTTATCATTCATTAATAAAAAAATGAGTAATTGGGAAGATTTCTGAATACCATTTTATAATGCATACTGCACAATTTCATTGATTGCCTTCAGCATAGTTGGCAGTTGTTTAACTATTGTTCTGGGTTAACCATATAACCGTTTACAGCACGGAAACAGCCCATGCCGGCCCTTCGAGTCCACTTGAACAACTCCACTAGCTCCCTCCTCCTGCTCTCCGCCCATAACCCTCCAACCCCCTCACATCCATGTACACATCCAACCTTCTCTTAAATGACTGAAGGGACCCTGCCGCAACTATCTCTTTTGGAAGATCATTCTATTCTGCCACCACTCTCTGAGTGAAAAAGCATCCTCTAATATTTCTCCTAAAGTTTTGCCCCCTAACCTTTAACTTATGCCCTCTACTTCCAACCTCCCCTGCCCTCAGGGTCTTCTATTAGTGTGGAACTTAATGATGCCAATTAACATTTCCACAGTACAGAAATAAGGAACATTTGTTTTGTCAATAAAAAAAATAAAATGAAGCTATCATGGCGGCGCACTCTCTCATGGTGAACCGGCCCCGCGTGTAACGCCACGTGGCGGGGCAGCCATGGGAAGATGGCGCTGTCAGGGTTTTCTCCCTGCCTCAAGTCTCCTGCCCAGCATGCACCTGGGGCAGCGATTATGATGTCACAATCCACGAGGTGTCTGAGCTCATGATGCCCTTAAAAGGCCGCGGGCTGAATTTGAATAAAAACGGTCATTAACGACTTTCAATGTGGTGGCTGAGTCTTTCTTGGCTGTGTCCAGCCCGACACTATATTTATTTAATAATTTTCTTCACAGAAATAACTTAGATTTAAAAGTAGATAAATAAATGTGCAGTTTACCTTTGGTAAATCAGTAACAGCAATATAACTGGCTCCTGGGAAGTAGGTGCCACCCTCCTCTTCATTTTGTACCATCACTGGAGACTATAAATAGGGGAAAGAAATCAGATTAGAACCACACTTGTTCTCATCCAATATGGAGCAAACAAAAAGGGTTATTTCTGTCCACTTCTCTCCTTCATTTTCGTGAAGAAGATTGTTACTTACATGCTCATTCATAACCACATTTCCATTATCCCACAAGGGACAGGTTTGCAGACTTCCCATGGAGAAGAAAATATGCAGATCTCTAAGACCAATACATATCCATCGATGGATATGACAACTTCCATGTCAAAACAAATATTACTGCAACCTTACAAGGAGAAGATCAATTCGCTTTGGACTTTTTTTTGGCATTTACAGCAGTAAACAGCACAACCATCAACAGTCCCAAACTCCAGCCATAAATCTACCCATACTCCTGACTCCGAGTTTTGCAGGCTCTGGACCTGGACACACATCCAACAGAAACTATCGACACTGACTCTACATGGGACATCGACTCCCAGTGGGACTCTGACCCATGCCTCCAGCCAGATGCTCCAACCATTGCTCAATGCAGCTGTTATGTTCAACTTATTAAAAAATTGGTGATTATGGGACGTGGGGAAATCATCGAATTAACGTGCAAGATTGCTATAATATTACACATGTATAAAGCATCCATGGTGTCTAACAAAAACTAGTTGGCCCAGAAACCTGCTGACAGGATTCAGGAGAAGAGTCTGGAGAAAAGTGTGTTGTTTGCCAACACTCACACTAATACACAGTTCACCTTGCATGTATGTAGATCCACAAACAACAATGATTTAGTGTGAATGTTGAAATCAATCAAATTTCGCTCTCCTCTCCCCCCTCCTATCCTTGTCTGTTTTTGGCCTCAATGGAAAACCAATGGATTGCAGATATGTACAATGCTATATATTTGTTGGGTCCCTATTGAATGGGCTGCCAAGTTTCAGAACATTGGTTTTCATCTGTTAATTTGGTAACTATTTTTCAGAACACCTCTGATTAAGACCTGAGACTCCAATCCCTGTGACTTTAGTTCTCTGCCCAAATTCCACTTTAGCCTCAAGTAAAACATGAAAATCTGTAGACATCACCTTAACCACTGTGTCTACAGATTTTCATGTTTTATTCCTGACTACAGCAAAACTCTGTGAAATTTTTCAAGGGATGCCCACCCTGAAGAAGTTCTCCTTTGCTCTCCGAAGCACCAGTGACAGAGACCTCCCAGTAACCAACCAGTTCAGCTCTGTGTCACACTCCCATACTCATATGTCCAGCCATGGCTTTATGCACTATCCCACCTAGACCACCCGCAAACTAAAGGATCAACACCTGATTTTCTGTCTGGGCACTCTCCAACCAGATGACATTAACATTGACTTTTCCGATTTCTGCTCACCTGCTCTCCTCTTCCCTCCTTCCCTCCCCTTCCAGTTTTACTCCCTCCCTATTCATCCAGCCATCTCTCCTCTCCTTGATTGCTGCTGTCCCCTCCCTCCCTTCTCCACCTCTTACCTCCTGCCTTTGCAACCACGTCTTCCCCCCCCCCCACACTTTTATTCGGATGCCTACCAACATTTTTCCGACCTTTGATGAAGGGCTCAAGCCCGAAACATCGTTTATGTATTTTTATCTTTGCTTATATAAAGGACACTGTTTGACCAGCTGAGTTTCTCCAGCTTTATGCTTTCACTTTCACTTTAGCCTCTCTGTTTCAGCAATGTCCAACATAAATTCAAGGAGCAACATCTCATTTTTAACCAAAAATGTTTGAAATCCTTTGACCTCAATACCAAATTTAACAAATTTGGACAACTCCTTCCCTTTCTCACAGATGTAGCTGCAGCTTCTATCCTTCCTAATTTCCACTGCCTATATTTAAGGTTATTGTCATTTTAACAGTTTTGACCTGTATCCCATCATATCAATATCCTCTCTATCCTTCCCCCTGTATTTTAATACATTCATTTTCTCATTTGTCCAGTTTTTTTTTAAGGATCCTTGACCTGAAATGCTGACTCCGTTTCCTTTCCCACTAATGCTGCATTGATATCCTGAGTATCTCCAATGTTGCTTGTTTTGATTCAGATTTCCGACATCTGCATTTTTGTTCCAATTGCTTTACAACTGGCCAAACATTTTTGGAAGGGCCAATGTAAATGCAATGCATAATATAAATATTCATTTACAAAATTTGACAGAGAAGTAAAACAAAGATATGTCTAAATTCTTCTGCATTAAGAAAGACAAAATGCTATTGCCTCAACAGAGTGAGAAAGACTCTGCTTACATCGGGGACTATTCTGCATTGTGTTTCGATAAGCTTCGCCAGTACAGTTCATACAAAGTATCTTGATTTTTACTGATTTGTGTTTAAGCACATACACTAGTGGATGATTTTAATCAAAAAGAAATGTTTGCATGTACTTTAATCTGACAAGAGTAACCACAACTTTCCATTTCAAACTTAGAGAATTAAATATATTTCATTTAAGCCAATTAATTCAAAATGGTAAATTAGCTGAAATTTATTTAATCCTTTGAAACTGTTCTTCTCACTGAACCTATACCAATACTAACCTCTTGTAGGTTCTGAGGCAAGGTCTCCCAGTGCTATTGCTGGGAAACTGCGGGAAGCCCAATTTCAGTGCACAATCAGAAATACAAGAATGAAAACCTCTCAGAAAATGCTGTGCTTCCATTTCTGTGTCTCAAAAATGATATAGGTTAGCAATCTGACGCTCCTCACAAAAAAAAGTTTTGTACCAAAGATCTAAGGAAAAGGGTTAAATTTGTGGCATTGTCTATAATTCAGCTGCTTTAGTCAGGAGGTGGAGGTGGATGACTGTGTGTGGGCTGCTCATGCAAATCTCGAGTTTTCTGGCATTAATTCTGCTGGATCCCACAACTACACCTCCAAATAAAAGGTATTGAATTTAAGCCATACGGATTGAGTGACAGTAAAAATATAATTTGCAGGCTGTGACTAATGGAGGACCACTACCCTCAGATAATCGTGTCTGTATCAATGATTTGCACAGAAGGAAATAAAGTAAAATCCCCATATTTGCTAATTACTTGAAACTAAAGGGAATGCAATGAGTGATAAAGATGCAAAGAGGCTTCAATGATGTAGGCAATTTAAGTGAGTGGGCTCTTGCAATTGGAGTTCAATGTGAAAATCTGTGAGGTTAAGCACTTCAGTGGAAAAAAGAGAAATATTGAGTCTTTTTTCAAATGGTGACAGATTGGAAAGTGTTAAAATTCAAAAGAAACTGCTTGTCCTTGGACACTAGTCACTGAAAGCTGCAGGTGCAGCAGGCAGTTTGGAAGCTAATGGTGTGTTGGCCTTTACTACAGGAGATCAAAAGTAAAGATTGCTTTCTACAATTTTACAGGGCTTGACAAGACCACATCTGCAGAATTGTGTATGATTTTGGTCTCATTTTAAAAGTGCACTAATTTTTTGCAAAAATTGACTAGATTGATTCCTGAGATGGTGTGCCCATCATACGTGCAGAGATTTAATAGGTTAACCTTTCATTCTTGTGAGCTCAGAGGGAGGGGTGATGATGTATTGATATATCAAAAAAACATTTAGAGAGCTTGGCAGGAAGAAGCTTTGCCAATACCGAAATTCTAGAACTGAGATCACATTTTCAAAGCAAGGATAGATCATAAAGGATTGTAACAGGAGACATTTCTTTACACAAGGGTTAATGAATCTTTGGAATTCTGTTCTAAAGAGTACTATGCAAGCTCAGTCATTCACTGTATTCAAATCAGAGATCAACAGATTTACGTTTTGTTAAATGAATCCAAGAATATGGAAAAAGGGTAGAAAATGGTGTTAATGATAGAACATCAAGTATGATATAAGTGGCCCATTCCTGGTTCTATTGGTTCAAATCTTATGTTCTTACATGATTACAATTTCCATTGTCAGTGCATCAATAACCTGGTTGACCAAGAACTGGTACAAATCAGGCATTGAGCATTGCTGGGACAGGGACAGTATATGTGAACATTTGAACAATCGGAATAGGATTACCAATCAATGAATATTGAACAATTTATCAAAGGTTACCAAGTTTTTTTTCTATTTTGCCTTGCCTTTATCATGGTTCTACAGATTGTTGACTCTTCTGACAGCAGTCCACATAATGCAAAGTTCTCAGACTGGAAGGAATATTTCAGGCAGCTTGCTAAAAATATTTAAATGATTCCATGCTGATCAGGGTGAGCCAGCTACTCCCGTGGGGCCACATTTTCACTGACAACTGTGCTAGGAAGGAATATCAAATCCAACAGCTCTAGGTGAGGAGCAAGTGGCAATGCATGAACGTTTGAAGTCGTTTCGCTTTCAGAGAAGGTCACGCAAAGGCTTAGCAGTTAAAAAATTGAAGAAGAGAATAAATTTTATGTCTCTTGAATACTTATACTTGCTTGAAATGATGGGAATTTTAAAAATCGCATTTAAAAACATAAAATGCCTTAAAATAAACAGAATTCTTATGAATGGTTATTAATATAAAACCATTTTTTTCCCATAGATACTGCTGGACTGGCTGTGGTCTTATTTGACTTCCAATTTCTGTTTTTTTACTGAATTAAAATACCCTTTCATTTTTTTATTATTCACTGCTGCAATCAGCTATATTTAGGATGAGTTGATCTATCTATAATGGCTGTTATCACATGGGATTTCAGTTTCCAAGATTTAGGATTACTTGGAATAAACTCACATTCACTTAATAATTCCATCAGCAGAAGTCTGAGAACACAAATTACCAAATGGAAATACTTTGCTTGCAAAAATATTTAATAGAGTAATGAAGTGAGTGGATTCACCTGCTGTAATCATCTTATTTGGCTGGATGGTCAATCAGGAGAATATTTAAACTTGTGAATCAGTAATATTCAAGTGGCACCAGTAAGGAATTCTGAAATCAAAAGATGCCGTACAATAACTAAAATTAATTAAATCAAAATCCAGCAAATTATTAAAATCTCTTTCTAGGAAGGTTCTGTGATGACTGATTCCATCAGGACATGGAGTTAATGTTTGAAATGTTGTTGATATTCCATTGATCACTTTCAAACATTTATTGACATCTCTCTCACATGGCAATAATTGTGCTCTTCTGTTCTGCATTAGATCAGGTGTGACAGGAGGGTTGTTAACTCGGCCTGTGACATCACAGACACCAGACTTCACTCCATCGAGGACATCTACGCGAGGCGGTGTCTAAAAAAGCAGCCTCTATCCTCAAAGACCCCCACCCCCCAGGCCACACCCTCTTCACACTGCTACCATCGGGAAAAAAGGGACAGTAGCCTAAAGATGATCACTCAACGGCACAAAGGCAGCTTCTTCCCTGCTGCCATCAGATTCCTGAATAATCAATGAACCAAAGACACTGCCTCACTTTTCATGCACTACGATTTTATCTTTTTTATTGATAGTAATGTTGAAAGATGGTCATAATATGATTGTTCATGCCATAATGCTACCGCAAAACATCAAATTTCATAACTTGTTCGTGACAATAAATTCTGATTCTGATAAGAGAGAGATGAGAGTCGAAGAGGATAAAAGAGGCTTCTCGTCTAAAATCGAGGGAATGATGTTTACTCGTGTCAGAAGCCAACCATCAAGCAGAGGGGGCTTTGCTCCTACATCCCACGTGGATCCTCTAAACTATTTTTTAAAAACTTGTTCTCATAGTCATCTTTTCCTTAATCTTCAATATTGCATTCCCTATTTCTTGAAAATGAGTGAATGATTCAGATACATTTCAAAGTACAGTCAGTTTTCTCACAGAAATTAATGTTCAGTTTACTTGAGGCAGCTTTGTCATCACCAGGAAGATTTCAAATTTAATCACAATCCAGCATTGCCTGAATTGGATAATATTTCATAATTGCAGATGCCATTATCATCCTTTGTTATGAAATGAGAAGATGATAGACCAGAAATGTTTATACAGGTTGTCATCCAGCAATAATATCACTTTAAATATTGAGGAATGTAAGAATTCCCAATGTTGTTAAATAAACTGCTGAAATTTATCAATAAGATCTGCATTGTCACAATGCAACGTCTTTATGGAATTCCTTACAGGAGTAAATTACCAAGAAAGAAGGGTTGGATTAATCTTGAAAAGAAATGCATTTTGTTTATAGATAGATCAGATGATTCATAGAAATGTGCATGAATCTTACATCTGAAAATCTTCAGTGAAAATATTTATTATTTGTGATTAAAAAGAAAGGCATATTAAAATGTAATTATTTTTTGGAAAACTGATTAATGAGACCATGGTTTATTGGCAAAAGACAAGATTATCATTTAGCCTCTTAGAGTTTAACAGTGAGGGTAATCTGATTGAATGTAGAATTAACGTAATAATCTAAACTGATGCAAGCAATGCTCACAAGTGCTAATTTCTGTTTCATTATTTCCAATGTAAGTCTTTTGAAACTGTTTGGTATATTGAAATGTGCAATATTCCTTTTCAGACTTACCAGTAATCTTTAAGTGATAACATTGCAGCAGTAAATCTCACTTACTAATAATCTTGTATGGACCCCATTCAATAGTTTAATGACTAGATGGATCAAACAATTTCAGGAAGGCAAATAACTTCATACTCACTATCCTAAAACACACACACACACACACACACACACACACACACACACACACACACACACACACACACACACACACACACACACACACACACCACACAAATTGCATATTATCATTTGATAAACCTGCAATAATAATACTGCAGTCAATAACCCTTTTTCCACTGGCACCCTGCTCCAGGAATTAACTAGGAATTTACTTGGACAGGGTCCAGTGGAAAAAGAGCCTTGTCCGAACACCGGTGTCAAATGACATCATTTCACGATGGGGATTAACCACCTCTACCCCTATTCATATCCTCAGCGTTTGTTGATGCCAGTTTGCTGATAAAACCAGTGGAAAAGGGACAGCAGAAAGTCACCTGTTTCCAGTTGAAGGTAGAACACTCCGACCCCAGGAATGAGTGTGTTCAGTGGAAAAGCAATTAGTTCCCAGTTAAGGGTGGCCCAGTGGAAATGGCACAAAGGGCTTCCTATCCCAGGACACTGCACAGCCAATTAACTGGGATCTCACTGAAATGCCTTAAGTAGTGTCACATCAAGTACACTGTAAAAAATATATTGGTTCTCCTACATAAATATCTACTGTCAAGTCAAGTCACCTTTATTTATTGTTCATACTATGTTCACATGGTAAAGATGAGGTAGCATTTTTCCAGGAACACGGAGCATAATTACATAAATATAAGTTAGAATAAAAGTTAAACACATTGAAATATTAAGACATACTGTAACAGTCCACAGTACACTATCTCCAAATGTTCTGGGAGTTTAGGAGTCTGATGGCTTGGGGGGGAAAGTTATTTCCTAATCTGGACATAAGGGCCCAAGTGCTACAGTACCTCCTACCAGATGGCAGAAAGAAGAACAGTTTACTTGAGGGATCTGTGGAGTCCTTCACAATGTTTATTGCCTTTTGCCTGCTTCGAGTGTTATAAATGTTCTTCATGGTAGGAAGAGAGACCCCCAATGATCTTTTCCACTGACTTCACTATCCTCTGCAGAGTCTTGCAGTCCGAGGTGGTACAGCTTCCAAACCAGGCGGTGATGAAGTTGCACATGAAGCTCTCAATATGTTTTCTGAAGAATGTAGTGAGGGTGAAGGGTTTGGGATGAACTTTCCTAGACCTTCGCAGGAAGTAGAGGCGCTGCTGGACTTTCTTGGCTATCGAGCTGGTGTTAAGGGACCAGGTGAGATTCTCTACCAAGTGCACTCCAAGGAACTTGATGCTCTTGACGACTTCAATGGTTGAGCTGTTAATAGTCAGCAGAGCGTGGTCCCCCACCCCCCCCCCCCCACCCCCACCACCCCCGGGCCCTCCTGAAGTCGACATCCATCTCTTTTGTTTTATTAACATTCAGATGCAGGTTGCTGGCTCTGTATCAGTCCACATCTCATATAATGCGCCAATGTATTTCATATAATTGTTCATTGTGAATCAATGAATGCACTGTTTCAAAATGCATGCCAATCTATTAGACAAAACTGGTTAAAACAATCTTATTCTGCAATTGAGATTTCTTCATCAATGACAGCCATAAAGCTAAATGATCAGTAATTCAGGTGCATCATGAATTCATTTGATTACATTAACAAAAATGATTAGTGCAACACTGTTCAAAATTCAGTCTTCTCACTGTTTCCTGAACAACATTAATTTATCTCAATTGCTATTTAATCGAATGTTGCTGTGGTGATTTGCCTGTCATGATCTCTTTCAGTACAAAACTCCCACTGTCAGTTTTAACCAAAACATTTTTAACCAAAGCAACAACTTCAGTGGGCCTGAACAAGATATAGCATTTAATGGTGGGGCTGTCAGCAGATTCCTGGAATTAAGTGCCTCAGTGGGCAGCATGACAGAGAATGTAGAGTTGCAGAAACACAAAAGCTGCAGGTGTTGAATCAAACAAAGAATTGTTGAAGGAATTCAGCTGGGCAGACTGTCTGCATGAGTAGAAATGTCAGTCTACGTTTCAAGTTCAAACTCTATCAAGACTAATATTTTTAAAAAGTGTAATTACTGACAAAAAGGGGGGGGGATGCTGGGGAAGGACCCAGGGGAGATGGGGTAAAGGACAAAAGGTGTGGCAGGTGAAGAGATAGGTAGTGAGAGAGAAAACACTTGGAAGTGGGGTGGGGGGGGGGGTGGGGAAAAGAAAAGTGAGAGAGGAGCGGAAAAAAATAGTAAATACACGAGCCAGTAGAGGAGATGGAAACCAGATGGGTGTGGGAGTTAAGGAAAATTGGAAAAATCTATGTTTATGCTATCAGGTTTAAGATGGTCCAGGAGTAATAAGATGTGCTGTTCCACAAGTTAATGTTTGGCCTCACCCTGACAATGAATGAGGCTGAGGACAGATACATCTATATAGAAATGGTTGGGAGAAGTTAAACTGGTTGGCTATAGGAAGCTCAAGTTTAATCACAAACAGTCAGATGTTCAAGAATATGGAGCCGTCTGACAAAGATGAATGGGAAGATGGAAAAAGGCAAAAATTGGGCTGTAGGAGAAGAAGCATTCTGGATTCAAATCGTGATGAAGTGGGATTGTCCTTATATTATCTTATGGGTTCGGAAGATATAGTATTGTCAAAAGTTCGAGAGTTGGAATGAACCAGCCAGAATGGTGCTGAGTGCCTTTGGCAAGTAAAATACTCAGAAAGATTGCATATGGGATGGTAATTATTCTGAATTAATTATAGTTTAAATAGGCTGCTACAAATTTAAATGTCATTTTCTATTCCCTACCTTTAAACATTTTTCACATGCCAAGTACAAACATGCATAACATCAACCAGAATGGACCATTTGATGCAAATTCTCAACACGTTGAAGAGCAGCATGCACTGAGACCCTGTGGAACAGAGTTATAATTTTATGCTTTCAGCTGTTGGATTTGGTTCTTCATGATTTTTTTTTCAGCTGGGAAGTTACATAGAGAAACACAAAAATGGCAGATGCTGGAATCCTGAACAAAAAATGAGTTACTGGAGGAACTCAATTTGTCTGGCAGCTTTCATGGCTGAAATGGTCAGTCAATGTTTTGGAATGGAAGCTTTATCAAGATTAAAGAGGGAAGGAGAATTATCAACTACATCAAGGGGTAGAAAAAGCTTGGAAGAGGCTAAGAAGTGAGAGAGCTGGAGAGCATTAGGAGGGATTAAGGTTAGAGAAATAGAATCGGAGTAGTTAAAGAGAAAGAAACAGTGGCACCAGATTGAGATGGGGGGGCTGCGTTTATCAAAAATTAGAAAAATCAATGTTCATGTCATTGCGTCTAAGACTGTTGAGGAGGAATATGATCTGTTGCTCCTCAATGAATGAGGCCTAGGATAAACATAACAGTATGGAAATGGTGAAGCGAATGTAATGGGAGTTCAGGGTTAGACCTATAGACAGAGCACAGGTGTTTGGCAAAGTGGTTACTGATGTGGAGGAGGCTGCACAGAGTTTACCAAATGCTGTAGATTAGGATGGATGATGTCTATTTCATTTTGCTTTTGATTTGATGGTTTGAAACATTCACTTAATATGGGCTTGTATCATTCAGCCCAAAAGGATGCTGAACTGATAACCAAAAGAGGGAAGATAAAGTAGGAATATGGTACAATGGTGGTTTTATTTCCTCTAATTTTATCCACTCATAAAATGTGTGATACCTTTATGTCAGTGTTCGAAAAACTTTCTAATTGCCTTTCAGAAGATAAAGAAATCGCTATCCTTGTCTTCAGTACTTGTGGTGAAGGCACTCTCACTACACTGTTTGGTAGTGACTTCTAAAACTTCAACCCAGCCTAAAATGAGGCATGGACATACATTTCAAATTTAGAAATGTGTAAAATTTGGAGGTGACCAAACAATTGCAGTTCTTGTCTTAATTGGGGATAGATGTGCTGAGTTTGCTGGATATTGTCAAAGAAGTCTTTCCAAGTTTGACGTCTGTGGTAGGTAAATTAATGGAGATAGTACTTATAAACATCTGGATAGACAGGGTCTGATCAGGAGCACTCAACATGGATTTGTGGGAGGAAGGTCATGTTTGACCAATCTGATTGAATTTTTTGAAGAGGTGACTAAGAATGTGGATGAGGGTAGCGCAATGGATGTTGTCTATATGGACTTCAGTAAGGCCTTCGATAAGGTACCGCATGGAAGGTTAGTTAGGAAGGTGCAGTCTTTAGGTATAAATTTTGAGATAGTCAAATGGATTGAACATTGGCTGAAAGGGAGAGGCCAGAGAGTGGTAGTGGATAATTGTCTGTCAGGTTGGAGGCCAGTGACCAGTGGTGTGCCTCAAGGATCTGTATTGGGCCAATTGTTGTTCGTTATATACATTAATGATCTAGATGATGGGGTGGTGAATTGGATTAGTAAATATGCAGACGATACTAAGATAGGTGGAATAGTGGATAATGAAGAAGATTTTCAAGGATTGCAGAGGGATTTGGGCTGCTTAGAAAAGTGGGCTGAAAAATGGCAGATGGAATTTAATGCTGATAAGTGTGAGGTGCTTCATTTTGGTAAGAAGAATCAGAACAGGACATACGTGGTAAATGGGAGAGCATTGATGAATACAGAAGAGCAGAAAGATTTAGGAGTAACGGTACATCGTTCCCTGAAGGTAGAAACTCACGTGAATAGGGTGGTGAAGAAGGCTTTTAGTATGCTGGCCTTTATCAATCATTGCATGGAATATAGGAGTTGGGAAGTGATGTTGAGATTGTATAAGACGTTGGTGCGGCCTAATTTGGAGTTCTGTGTGCAGTTCTGGTCGCCTAATTATAGGAAGGATATAAACAGAGTGGAGAGAGTGCAGAGAAGGTTTACCAGAATGTTACCTGGGTTTAAGCATCTAGAGTATAGGGAGAGATTGGACAGATTAGGTCTTTATTCTTTGGAGCGTAGAAGGTTGAGAGGGGATTTGATAGAAGTATTTAAGATTATGAAAGGGATAGACAGAGTGGATGTGGATAGACTATTTCCGTTAAGAGGAGGAAAGATTAAAACAAGAGGACATGAGTTAAGAATTAAGGGGCAGAGGTTTAGAGGTAACATGAGGGGGAACTTCTTTACTCAGAGAGTGGTAGTCGTGTGGAATGAGCTTCCGGGAGAAATAGTGGCGGCGGAGTCAATTGTATTATTTAAGAAAAGGTCGGACAGGTATATGGATGAGAAGAAGATGGAGGGTTATGGGCATTGTGCAGGGAGGTGGGACTAGAGAGGGGTGTTTGGTTCGGTGCGGACTAGAAGGACCTAATGGCCTGTTTCCGTGCTGTAATTGTTATGTTATGTTATGTTAAGTTGCTCCTAATCATTAAAGACACAGAGAATTGCTTCAAAATTAAACAGCTGAAAATGTTTTCGTATGTTTTCAATCATGTGTACTGTTCTATCATGGATGAAGCCAAGTTTCTTTGGTGCTTTTGGACTTGAAGTCAACCAGGGAAGTGGAGTACAGGTGATTAGAGCTGTAATTATCAGGCAAATGATGAACATTGCTTTTGCAGTGTTGACTTCTACATTGGAAACAGGGAAAAAGCTCTGCCAAATCAGCAGCAGAATCTCTCATAAAAAGAGCAATAGAAGGAGTACTCCTGCAACCATAGTAAATTAGTCTTAAGGTCATCGTCTGGTCAAATCTAACATACAGAATTGTTATGGTTGAGGATAATGTAACTTGCCAGCAACGATCTAAGTCTCATAGCATTCTCAGAGCTGTGAAAGTGTTGAAATGGATCCTCTACTAAAGAGCAATTAACTGCACCTTACAACATAATTAGAGAAAATAATATTCCATCTACTCCTCCTCCTGTCATGATGCTATAGGGTTTGTCAGTCTCCAGGATGAGGAAAGGCATAATCTCTCGGATGATGTGGATGATGATTCAAAGACGGTCCATTCAGATTATCTCAGGATGGAGCATTGTCTAACAAGGAAAGGTTCAAAGATAAGAATGAGAGGCAATCTTATTCAAACATTTTATATACTTCAGGGGTTGAGGAAGGTAAATGCGGGGGGATGTTTCTTCCCTCCTGCGGAGAATCCAGAATAAAGGGGCCTGGAATCAGAATAAGAGGATAGTCATTTAAGACTAGATGGATGCATTTCTCCTTTCATTCAGGGCTCCAAGTGTTTGGAACTCCTTGACATTGCATGCATCCAATTGCATGGATCCAATTGTGGCACATTTCTAACATTCCCAGCATTTTCCAGGCTTCTTGGCAATGTTTAGAACCTCAGCCTATCCCCACAAGATAAATATTTAAGGGTGAGAAAGATAGATTTCTAACCAGAAAAGATCTCAAAGATTAAAAGGAAAAGGCAAGGAAGTGTACAAGTTGAATATTAGATCAGTCATGATCCTACTGTATGGCAGAGCAGACTTGAGGGGCTGAATGGACTATTCCTATTCCAACATGTTTTGGTTGTATAGTCTTATAATAGCCTGATTACTTAGAATTCAGCAGGGGAAAATTAGGTGAACAGCACTTTCCAGAGTGTACTACCATGCATTCCATTGTATTCTACACAATTTAACTTTTATTTAATAGCATCAGTTGTTTTTACGGTGATGTTCCATGGCTATCATACAGTAGAGTTCTGGCTGATATTACATCAATGGCTTCAGTGATCATCTGCCAAAATCTACTCATTCATATTTCACCTTCCAATCATACTGAGTCCACCAGAACATAACAATAGCTTGCATTTAAGAGACCGAAAAGGCACTGTTCACTTTGCTTTCAGAAGTTTTCAATAAATTATAAAGCCCTGTTCCCATAAATGAGGTAATCTCCAACTCAATTCCCAACAAATGTACGAGCAGCTTGTGATCACTTTAAACAAAGTCGTCGGGAGTTCTTCCTACTATTAAATCAGATTTTCCTTGCTTGGTTCACATTGAGCATTTACCAGACAGTCACAGACCAATTTATCATGGCAAGCGTTAAATCGCTAATACATGGAGTTTGACCACAATCTGTCTACTTTGCATATTTGCAGTATGAATGGTCCTCCACAATTCATTTTGACAAGTTAGGTGTAACATGCTACAATTGCACAATTGTGAATTAAACTCAAAACACCATTTCTTGTTTATATGATGCAGAAACTAGGCTAATATTTTCCGTTCTCAAGATACCATAAGTAGAATATGGAAACACAAAGTCTACCCTGCTGGAACTACAAAATAATTGCTGTTTGTTAATGTTGTCTACAATACTTAAACAACACAGTAGATGCCTATTCTGGCCATTACACCCAAATTAAGCTACAACCCCATGCATTTTGGAAGGTGGGAGGAAACCTGACCATCTAGGGAAAAACCCACACAGATACAGGGAGAACCTAAAAACTCCTTACCGAGAGGGCTGGATTTGAACCAGGGTCGGTGGAGCTATAACAGAGTTGCGTTAACCTACGCTAACCGTGCTGGCGGTATCTTTTCTTGGCCAGTCCTTGGGATTGAGGAAACCTAGCTTCCACTCCAGTTTTGAGGGTTCTGATTGAGGTCAGTAAGGAATTCACAGATTCTGCCAGAGATGGGGCAGGAACAGCTTGGTGGAGTATATTATTTGAGAAATTCTGCTTTGAGAATCTTGTGCAATAGGTCCATGTCTTCAAAGCACAAGGAGGGCAGACTTAAAAATGTTAATTTTTCTACCCATGGATGCTGTCTGTCCTGCTGTGTACTTCCAACAATTCTTTGTTTGCTTAAGCATTCCAGCATTTGCAGCTTTTGTGTTTCTCTGTTTATTGCCAGGTATATTGTGGAGTGTCGTGGCTGTCATATGACAGCACTGCCCACTACCTGGTTGGAAGAGACATCACCTGCCAATCAAGGTTTTGCCCCTCCCACCCATCAGAGCACACCTGACCACTGGTCTCTTTAAGTACTTGGCCTTGGGCCATTGGCCTTTGTAATTGACTAGACCGTGCTGGCACTGAGCCATTGGCTTCATGTAAATTACCTGGGCTGCACCCTCCTGCCCTTCTGTACTTGGCCTTGGGCTAATGTAATTGATTAGACCTTGCTGGCACCGAGCCATTAGGACCCTGTAAATGACCTGGGCTGGACTCCCCAGCCCTTCAGTATGTACCATAAAGGGAGCCACATGTGTTCAGATCTTTCTTTTTGCCATCTTCAAGAGACCACCCTGCTTCATTCCTGGCTGAGTACCATAGAATGGTGCTATAGGAATCATTTGGTGAGGTGTGCACTGTTAAAGGGTTGGGACCATTTTAGTTATTGTCCTTTGTAGCATAGGGCCATACCTGCACTGAGTCAAGGGGTAGCGGGCATTGTATTATTTTTTGTTGATTGTTTGTACCTAGTTCGTTGTGTGTGTGTGATTTCCGTTACGATTTTCCATACTCATTTTCTATAAATTGTGCGCGAGTGTGTTTTATCCCCGTTGTGATCATCCCATGTGTGTCTTCTGTAAATAAAATCATTTAATACCTGACTGTGTTCAGAGTCCTTGCTTTTGAGACTCATCGAATCTGTTTTCTCATTCACAACACAAGGGCAATTTATGCTGTGGGACATTGTCAGAGATCCATTGCCTCTGAATACTACAACTCTGTGACCCTCCCTATTTTGGCATGGAGGCAGCAAATGTTGGGCTCTTTTTGTCACTAAACTTGTTGGATGCAACATTACAGCAATTATGATTGAGAAGAGGGTTGGAGTAATGGTGCAGATGTTTGACCCCAGTCTGCACTGGGATTGGTAATGTTGGTTGGAATCATAATCATCTGTTATCATGTACAAGATGTGAGATGGAGACAGAATTTCTGAGGGCAGATAAATTTCATGAATTCTCCATTATCCCTCAAGTTGGTGAAGTCAAATGATTTTTTTAAAAGCTTTCTTTAAAAACACTAATACAATTACTGCTATCTTATCATTTCACATGAACCCCACCTCACATTTCTCAAAACCAAAATCAAGGAATATTTTCTTGTAAACTCCCATTGCCCTCAAATTCCTTGAGGTTTTTCTGAACTCCTATCATTGATGAAAAATTGCATGGATCCAATTGTGGCAGGTTTCTAACATTCCCAGCATTTTCCAGACTGCTTGGCAATGTTTAGAACCTCAGCCTGTCCTCACAAGATAAATATTGTTAGAACTGCAACTTCTTGGACAGATATCCCATTCTTTGACAGGGCCTGGCACACTATTGAAGATGGCACAGTAAAGGACAAGAGATGCAAAACGCAAAGATGGCAATAAGTGAACAGCATCAGGGATGCCAGGCCGGCAGGTCAGCAAAATGGACTGTAGTTGGGTTTGAGGACCTGGCCACCTTCCCACTAATGGCTTTATGCTCAACTTTCAGCTGTAATGGATTGTTTGGTAAGAAATAGATCACCAACAGCACTCACCTACTCCATTCCTACAATCTGAAAACTGGCTGAATCAATATCTAAATCCATTGTGAATGTAACTGTTATGTTCAGAACTGGTGGATTTTCAGGCCAATTACATTTAAACTTTAGACATACGGAACAGTAACAGGGCATTTTGGCCCAAGAGTCCATGCCGCCAAATTTACACCCAATTAACCTCCAACCCCCAATACGTTTTGAGGGTAGGAAGAAACTGGAGCCCCTGGGGAAAACCCATGCAGACATGGGGAGAATGTACAAAATCCTTACAGACAGCATGGGATTCAAACCCAGGTCCCAATCGCTGGTGCTATAAAGGCATTGCACTAACCACTAATGCCAATTGTGTCGCCCTCATTCAATTCAATTATGAAATAAGATGGGCTTTCTATTTTCTTTATCTGGCAGAAGATAAATAGTCCAATTGGACCTTTCTTTTGAATAAGAATAATTTTCTTGAAAGATGTTATCATGCAGAATCTATTGTTGTTAAATCTGGTGATTCAGGACAATTTCTATAACTAAATAGCCCATTAGATCTCTTACTATGCAAAGAGACAAGCTCTTTTTCTTTAAGGATTTTAACCATTTTCATCCAATGCTGCTGAGATGGATGATAATATCCAGATACACTTCCATGGTCTCCATGCCCAATGGCCACAATTCAAAATCAAGCCTTAATAGAGAGTGCTGGTGAGCTAATCTACTGTGGGAATATCACAGTTAATGCTCCCACTGTATAGTATCTTGTCCTCATGAGCATTTATTGCAAAGTGGGTAGTCATCTAGAATAGGAATGGTCACCAATTTGGAAAAATTGTCCTACCTTTTGAGATCAGCAAACACATCAGATCCTTTCTGATTTTTCAGTCTCACATTATTTGAACAAACTCTCTCTCTCCCTCTCTCTCTCTCTACAAACATCAGTACAACAACAACTTAATCCTCAACCTCCAAGTTATTTAAAAATTGTTGCAGTTCCTAAATGGTTAATTTGATTTTTTTTTTCAATTTTCCTCATTTACAAAGTTTTACCCACATTTAAAACAAGTTTTGCAATTAATTTATAGTATTGAAAATAAATTTCATATGAAATGTGAAATAAATAAAGCAAACACAAAATCATATTAAAATTATAAAGTGCTAGAAAATGGAATGTAAAAATAAGTTCCTTTCCACAGTGGCCGACTTGCAGATGTAAGTAGGATGTGAGCTCATACAGTTTGGCATTACTCCAGATTTAAGTAAAAAGGAAATGGAAATGGAAATGATCTCCAATTGTTGAAAAGGGCTGGACTTCAGCTAATTCACTTCAAATTCTATGAAATACAATTAAATGCAGTATGACTGGCTGTAAAATATACCTGCTAGTGTGATAAATTAGACATTTTCCACAGGAAGGCAGAAAAATACAGGGGATAAAAAAGGGGAGTTAGAGAGGAGGAGGTTTTACATTTTTTAAAAGAGAAGAAAGGCAAATGTAAAAAAAAATTGTCATCCAAATTCAAATTTAATATATGAAAAGACATCTGTTGCTTTGTTATTCTTGTTAGAAATGGGTTTCTCCATTTTCCTTTCATTTACATTTGAGATCAAATTTCTTACATTGTTAGTCAAGGTGTTGGGTGCAACAAGGAGGGGTTCTGCACACTGCGATGAAGTAATAATTGGGACTACTAATTGAACTCACTATGCACTTAAATCTGGCAGACTTATAATTATCACCATGCAGCTGGCATGGCAGGGCCTTTCAGAAGCTTTGACAGGCTGTCCTGTTGAAACATATACACCTAATGAGTTAAACCTTTGATAACTATTTTTTTTAAGAAAAGGCATATCATCACAAGTTGCAAAGAAACTAATGAGTCATCCTACTAATAGCTGTGTGCACTATTTTTTCAATTAACAACACATTTCAAAGCACAATAGCATGAATCCACAATCAGAGCATGTTCAGACCTAAAAGCAAACCCTCCAGTTGTTAATTACGTCTTTCCAAAATACAGGAAACCAGTCTGGCCAACACCCCATTTTTTTCTATGCAGTGGTTCTGATTAATGCACTGCAGATGAGAGACCACCCCAAGGGCTAACTGGAACAATGCCAAGAGAAAAGGAAAAATAGATTTCTACTGTATTTAAAGCCAGCTCATTGGCATTTAGAACGCTATTCCCCTAAAAAAAAGGAAGAACCCCACACTGCAGATCCACAAGTCTATACATATAAATCACTCATTTAAACTGTCATAAAAATAATTTCTGAAATATACTTTATGGATGAAAGCTGGAGTAAAATCTATAAAAAATTATCCTTGCCTGAATATGAACAGAAGAATTGTTTCAAGAGAGCAAATTATAAAGCATACATCAAAACAGTCAGAATAAATGCAGAATAATTATCTTGCTACTTTATAGTGGAATGCTTTCTTTTTAAACCATGAGTGAAATGAATCATATTATCAATTGACTATACATTTTCCCTATTAATTAAAGGACATTTTCAACATGCTTTAAGTTCCTTTTGGAGGTGGGATCTATACATTTTTGCTAACTTCTAATGAACATTTTCCATTGTGTTCCCTTAATTTACACATAAATATTGTTGCTTCTGACAAACTAATCGACTAATAGATGGAAAGCTCGAATGCAAGGAAGTATTTTCAACAGGCAATAAGAATGACATCACAGGGCAGCTCAATCAGCTTTCAGCTCAGCCACACCCCAAAATAAAACTACTGCATTGGAGTTGCTCCCAGGCATCCTTAAAAATACTACACATTCAGTTATAGGTTTATTAAGTTCTTGTGTTGATCTACAGTTAACTACAATAAAATACAGTCATAATGATAACTGTAATTATTATATCAGATGAAATCAGATCTAATTTTCTGAACCGAGCTCCCGACACTCCTTGATGAGTCTCTGAAACGAGCTCAAGTCTATTTAGAGACGCAAGAGACTGCAGTGTTGGCATCTGGAGCAAAAAAAAAACAAACTGCTGAAGGAATTCAGTGGGTCAGGCAGTTTCTATGAAGGAAAAGGAGTTGTCACTGTTTCAAGTCAAGACCCTAAGTCAGGACTGAGAACAAAGTGGAAGGATAACTCTTACAGTAAAGTCTCTGGTATTAGGCACCTATGGGGATTGGTAGATGCTGGATAAGTGAATTTGCCAGTTACTTGGGATTGCACGTTGTGTGGATTGTCAAACTGACCACTTGGGGTTACCAATTTTAAACTTTTGTATTTTTTTACCAATATTTTCTGCAATATTTTTCCCAATTGTTTGAATTCTGGTAAATGGGGGATTTACTGTATAAAGGCGAAAGGGCAGTATAAACCACAGGAGAAGCAAAGTTTGTTCAAACAACTTCTTCCTCAACACCATTCAGGGAGCTAAAGAGACCTTCAGGTGAGGCAAAGATTCACACGCACCTCCTCCAACCTTATCGACTGCATTGATTGATGCCAATTTGCCTCTTTCTTGATCAGTAGGACAAAGCAAAGATGAAATAGCCATTTCATACACCACCAGTACTATCTGCAATGGCCATTCTAAGCTTCTGGCTGCATGCCATTGCAGCTCCTTTTCCCCATACGGACCTGTCCATCTGTTTCCTTCTCCGCTGCCTAGGAAGTCCACTTCCTTCTGCCTAGGAAGTCCACAACCCAATGATAAGAACATTAAATTTCACAACTTAAAGTAACCCTCACCCATAATAACCTCATCCTTCCATTCAACAGGACCTGCCACCTTTCTCACCACCTCCTTCAACCAGCTTTGTCCCCTTCCCATGACTGGTTACTTCGACCCATAACACTTTTCCCACGGGGCTCCTAATGCCTCTCCATCTGGTTTCAGCAGTCCATTGGTCTCCTCATCTTTTCCACTCATCAAGAAACTGGCATTTGCATCTCTTGTGCCTCCACATCCCCTACAAGCTTCACCCATCCCTTCCCTCTTCTACCTGGTTCCCTCTGCCCTCTATTTTGTTCTTTGTTTCCATGGATCAACTCCAATCCTTTTCTCTGAATCCCAACCCCTCTCCCCCCCCTCCTGCTTCCATCTGTTCATCATCCTCTACTCCACCTGGGTCCACCTTGCATCATCCCTCCCTCCTCCCCTTTATAATGTCTATCCTCTCACTCTTATCTCTTTGGCTTGGCTTCGCGGACAAAGATTTATGGAGGGGGTAAAAGTCCACGTCAGCTGCAGGCTCGATTGTGGCTGACAAGTCCGATGCGGGACAGGCAGACACGGTTGCAGCGGTTGCAGGGGAAAATTGGTTGGTTGGGGTTGGGTGTTGGGTTTTTCCTCCTTTGCCTTTTGTCAGTGAGGTGGGCTCTGCGGTCTTCTTCAAAGGAGGTTGCTGCCCGCCGAACTGTGAGGCGCCAAGATGCACAGTTTGAGGCGATATCAGCCCACTGGCGGTAGTCAATGTGGCAGGCACCAAGAGATTTCTTTAGGCAGTCCTTGTACCTCTTCTTTGGTGCACCTCTGTCACGGTGGCCAGTGGAGAGCTCGCCATATAACACAATCTTGGGAAGGCGATGGTCCTCCATTCTGGAGACGTGACCCACCCAGCGCAGCTGGATCTTCAGCAATGTGGACTCGATGCTGTCGGCCTCTGCCATCTCGAGTACTTCGATGTTAGGGATGAAGTCGCTCCAATGAATTTTGAGGATGGAGCGGAGACAACGCTGGTGGAAGCGTTCTAGGAGCCGTAGGTGATGCCGGTAGAGGACCCATGATTCAGAGCCGAACAGGAGTGTGGGTATGACAACGGCTCTGTATACGCTAATCTTTGTGAGATTTTTCAGTTGGTTGTTTTTCCAGACTCTTTTGTGTAGTCTTCCAAAGGCGCTATTTGCCTTGGCGAGTCTGTTGTCTATCTCATTGTCGATCCTTGCATCTGATGAAATGGTGCAGCCGAGATAGGTAAACTGGTTGACCGTTTTGAGTTTTGTGTGCCCGATGCTAAATATTGATGCTAAATCTCAACCCGAAATATAAACTTTCCTTTCCCTCTGCTAGCGCCACCAGACACCCCAAGTTCTTTCAATATTTTTTCATTGCTTTCATGTCATAATTAATTGGGAAGTTACTAAAGTTGACATTTTCTCCAAATATAACAATTGTCATTTTTTTATGTTTGTTAATGGGAGGTGGGAGCCACAGAAAATTCTGCATAATTTATTGTTTATCCCTAATTCCTCTTTAGAAGGTGCTGATGACCTGTTTTTTTGAAGAGACTAGTACAGTAAAAACCCTGGTATGGGGAACCTATGGGGATTGGTAGATGTAGGATAAATGAATTTTCCAGTTGCTTGAGATTGCATGTTGGCATGAATGGTGAACTGACCATGAGGGGACAGCAATTTTAAACCTGTATTTTTTACCTATTTATTTTCTGCAAATTTTTTTGTCAGTTGCTTCAAGCTACCAGTTGCTTGCAACTGGTATTTGATAATGTGCTGCTATTTGACAATGACACGATGCTGATTATGACATTGAAGATACAGAAGTCTATTGTTGTGTTGCTTTCAGTGCTTTGTCCAAATGGAATTGAACACTTAGAGTAAACATTCAACAGCTTTTGGAGGGAAATAAGTGGTCGTTTACTGTTTCTATTGGTAAAACAGGCTTTGCAGGTGAGGTTGCCCAAAGCATCAGTAACAGTGACTAATGAAACTATCAGTCAGCTGAAAACCCTTCTCTGATTTCCTACTCTTCTACTATGAAGGCACGCTGCTGCTGCCTGACTTTCATGTGATTCCAGATCCAGTGTGATGTGGTTGACCCTTATCTGCACACTGAAGCAGTTCAGAGACCAGTGGATGGACAATACATGCTGAATTTCTTAGAACTATCCACATCCTTGAAATATATATTTTTTAAAAACTATGCTTATGACTTAAAGACATTCAGCCATATCCTTGCAGTTTGAAAGAAATGGTCACTGAGATAATGGATGCAATGACTGATTTTACAAAATTCTTCAGATCTAAAATTTTCCAAGGGATCATAAAGAAGGTGCATTGAAGAAAGAAGAAGAGAGAGAGAGAGAGAGAGAGAGAGAGAGAGAGAGAGAGAGAGAGAATTCATGGAACCTGTTCTGACAAAGCCTGTAACCTAAAACCTTTCCACATCTGCAGCTGAACCATTCTGATTTTACATGGACCAAAGGCCATTCACATTCAACTTGACATCAGTATTTATTGAAGATGCTAGAATTCATTATTTAGCACATGGCAGCAGAAAAACAAAGAACAATTTCTGGAAGAATAATTGTGATTTTATGAAAGTAATTTTATTTCACAAATCTGACAAAAGATCTCTGAAGATTAAATTAACAATAGAGATAAAGGAACATTAATACTCAAAATGTCCTGCATTTGGATTCTGAAGTGGCATTCACTAAGGTGCTACAAGAAAATCTGCCACATGTGATCAGAGTTCATGGGAATAATACACAATCATTTTTCAATTTACATTGCTTGGCTTATGATTTTTTTTTCTCTAATTCTGGATTCTTTGGAGTGCAGCTTCAATTTGTAAAGCTTTTCTTCAGCTGCAACAAATAAAGCACCACTCTCGATCCATAGAATTAAATTACATTGCACTAAAATTCACAAAATACATTTGACTAGCCTTTATGATTGAACAAACTTCATTTCATGAAAAGTTTTCATGCTTTGGTGCCTTGTACATGAAATGTTTTAACTTGACAACACCATAAATGTATAGACAATATATGAATGTATAGACTGGGTGACGCCATAAATATAAAGAAAGACATGCACACTTTTTTAATATGTTTTATATATTTTTTATGAATAAAATTTATTTTTGAAATTAAAGAAGAGCACAAAATAATTTACCCTAAGAAAAAAGACTGTCATTTTTTAGTTAGGGCAGATAAAACAAATTCCATCAAATGAAATCAGTTGGATAGAATGCTGCAATTTGACTAATCTGCTCATTTGATAGATGGCACAGCTTTTCTCATTCTATATTTCTGCAGTTGAAATAAGACAAAACAAGGAAGACTAAAATTCTCACTCTTAGAAATGAAATGGTCCAGGCAGAACCTGTTACTAAAATTTCACGCATATTCAGATAATGTCTCCCAATCTATAAATCAGAGGTACACCTACTAATTTTTCCAATGTTGAACATATGAACAGCAACATAAAATAAGCTAGGAAGGCATATTAATAAATCTTCCAAAAAGGAAGGACAGATTGACCAAGATAGAAATTGTAAAGCACATGTACATTGAAGAGGTGTTTATGTGGGGAAAGCCTGAGCAAATTTAGGGTAATCCACACAAGCAGCAATATTGGCACAACTCCTGCCTGCGGCAAAAACAAGCTGACCTTTTTTTAATTAATAAAAATCCACATTTGAACAGTTGCACTATTTATTGATAATTATACATCAATTCTTAGTCTGACCACAACATTTTTTTTTGCGGCCAGTTCCAATCCTGGAATTTCAGTAGTTCTTCTGTGTAATTAAACTTTTTTTAAAACATTTTTTATTTTTCACACTATGAACCATATTCACCAAAGTACACATAAACATTTCCCTCTTGAATATACACAGTGGCATTTTCTCCACTTTTCCCCCCTCCCTCCTTCACTCCACCCACTCAATGTTCAAAATATATGATACATTAAACCCATTAAACAATGTCATCACACAATGAAAATAAACAAGAAAATTGTGTCATCTACTTTTACAGACTGGGTCAGTTCATTTTGTCTTCTTCACATTCTATCATTTTAGGGGGTGGAGATCCACGGTAGGACTTCTCTGTTGTGTTCCATGTACGGTTCCCAAATTTCTTCGAATACTGTGATGTTATTTCTTAAATTATACGTTATTTTTTCCAATGGAATACATTTATTCATTTCTATGTACCATTGCTGTATTCTCAGGCTCTCTTCTGATTTCCAGGTTGACATAATACATTTTTTTGCTACAGCTAAGGCTATCATAATAAATCTTTTTTGTGCTCCATCCAAATCGAGTCCAAGTTCTTTACTTCTTATATTACTTAGAAAAAAGATCTCTGGATTTTTTGGTATTTTCTTTTTGTGATTTTATTTAATACCTGATTTAGATCTTCCCAAAACTTTTCCACTTTCTCACATGCCCAAATTGCAAGTACTGTTGTTCCCGTTTCCTTCTTACAGCGAAAACATCGATCTGATATTGTTGGGTCCCATTTATTTAACTTTTGGGGTGTGGTGTATAGCCTGTGTAACCAATTATATTGTATCATGCGTAACCTCGTGTTTATTGTATTTCTCATAGTTCGGGAGCATAGCTTTTCCCATGTTCCATTCTTTATCTTTAGATCTTGTTCCCACTTTTGTTCGGGTTTACAGCTTATTTCCTCGTTCTCTTTCACTTGCAGTTTGATGTACATGTTTGATATAAATCTTTTAATTATCATTGTATCTGTAATCACTTATTCAAAATTGCTTCCTTCTGGTAACCTCAGCCTGCTTCCCAATTTGTCCTTCAGGTAGGTTTTCAGTTGGTGGTATGCAAACATTGTACCGTGAGTTATACCATATTTGCACTTCATTTGTTCAAAAGATAATAATAATTGGATTAAAGCATTATATAAGGGACCATTGGCAAAGGTGACAGTAAATGGATATATATCAAACCAATTTAAATTAAGCAGGTCAACTAGGCAGGGATGTCCACTATCTCCCTCACTGTTCGCAATAGCCATAGAACCATTGGCAGAACTGATAAGAACAGAAAATAAAATAAGAGGGATAAAAATAAAAGAGAAGGAATATAAAATCAGTCTATTTGGAGATGACATCATAGTATACTTAACAGAACCAGAATTATCAATAAAAGAATTACATAAGTAATTGAAGGAATATGGAGAAGTATCGGGGTACAAGATCAACGCAAATAAAAGTGAAGCGATGCCAATGAATAATGCAGATTTCACAAAGTTTAAGAAAGAATCGCCATTTAAATGGCAAACACAAGCAATCCGTTACCTGGATATTCAACTAGATAATAATCTAGGCCATCTATACAAATTAAATTATCAGCCATTAATGAAGAAATTACAAGACGACTTAGAACATTGGAAAGATTTACCACTAACACTGATAGGAAGGGTAAATTGCATTAAAATGAATGTCTTCCCAAGGATACAATACCTATTTCAATCATTACCAATTCACCTAACAGAGAAATTCTTCAAGGAGCGAAAGAAAATAATAAGGAAATTCTTATGGAAAGGGGGGAAACCTAGATAAATTAACAGAATGGTACAAACAAGGGGGCTTACAGCTACCAAACTTTAAGAATTATTATAGAGCAGCACAATTAAGATACCTATCAGATTTTTATCAAACAAGGGAAAAACCAGATTGGACCAGATTAGAGCTAGATAAAATAGGGGAAAGGTACCTGAACATATACTATATAAGTGGGATGAAAAGCTGGTGCAACATAGGATCACCAGTACTGCAACATCTGCTCAACATTTGGAAGAAGGTTCACGTAGAAAGGAAAAAAGCAAATGACCAACTACCAAAATTAATATTGATGCAAAATCAACTAATCCCCTTCACAATAGATAACCTTTCCTTTAGAGAATGGGATCAAAAGAATAGAAAATTGTTTTTCGGGAAATAAATTATTATCTTTTGAACAAGCTGACCTTCTTGAAGTACTGTGGAGGTCAAGTAGGAAGAAAATTGGGCCATTAATTGCACTGAGGATGAGGGAGGCAATGAGAGTTGGAGTGGGTTATGTGAAGGGAAGAATCAGAGAACAAGAGGGAAATGATCACAGGGAAAGGAACTCCTCATTTGGAGAGATCATTAAAAGGAATTTTCTAAGAGTATCTGCAACAGAAGAGGTGTTGTGGTGGGAACAACCATTTGTAAAGAAATCTTATCTTCCAGTGAATTGATTAGTATCCCTGCCAGTGGAGTAGATAAGGTTAAATTATTGTTCTCACTGACAAAAGGCAAAGGAGGAAAAACCCAACACCCAACCCCAACCAACCAATTTTCCCTTGCAACCGCTGCAATCGTGTCTGCCTGTCCCGCATCGGACTGGTCAGCCACAAACGAGCCTGCAGCTGACGTGGACTTTTTACCCCCTCCATAAATCTTCGTCCGCGAAGCCAAGCCAAAGAAGAAAAAAAAAGAAAAAAAAAAGATTGTTTAAATTAGACATACAGCTGTCTTCAATGTCCTGTGTAATTGTGGTTAGTTAAGTGTTAAGAGTTAAATGTTGAGGGTGTGGGGGGAGGGGGGCAGAAAGAGCTTGAACTCTGCACAAAACTGTATAGAATTGATAACTGTAAATTGTAATCAATGCTGATACTGTTTGCAATGACACTGATTATACTGATAACTGTTGTTTAAGTTTGAAAAATCTTAAATAAAATATTTTTTAAAATAGACATATAGCACTGTAACAGGCCAATTCAGCCTGACAAGTCCATGCTGCCCAAATTACACTCCATTAACCTACACCTTGGTTTGTATCTGAAGTGTGGGAGGAAACCATAGCGCCTGGAGAAAACTCATGCAAATAAGGGAAGAACGTAGAAACCCCTTATAGACAGCGCAGGATTTGAACCGATCCCGATCGCTGGCGGTGTAATGGTGCTGTGCTAATCATGACGCCAAATGTGCCGCAATAAATAACAATGAACCACTGACGATGGGGTGCTTCATTGCCATTGTTGTACAAAGTGACATCTAAACAAGTGTTGGACAATGTCAAAATAAGTACTGTGTGCCATCACTACCCATGCTCTTCAACCTCACTCATCACATGCATGGAAGATCTGAAACTAATTTCTCATTGATCAACAGATGGTGAAATTCAGAGCAAATCGTAAAAACATTCAGAATACTAACATATTTTATTCCAGTATATAACATTAATATATAGCTGCAAATTATAACTAATTTCAGTTTTCTTCAGTTTTCCATCAGCCAGCTCCCCACCATGACTACCAGCCCCCCCACATCTCCATCGGGCACACAAAACTCAAAACGGTCGACCAGTTTACCTATCTCGGCTGCACCATTTCATCAGATGCAAGGATCGACAATGAGATAGACAACAGACTCGCCAGGGCAGGTAGCGCCTTTGGAAGACTACATGGGAGAGTCTGGAGGGACAACCAACTGAAAAACCTCACAGAGATAAGTGTATACAGAGCCGTTGTCATACCCACACTCCTGTTCGGCTCCGAATCATGGGTCCTCTACCGGCACCACCTACGGCTCCTAGAACGCTTCCACCAGCGTTGTCTCCGCTCCATCCTCAACATCCATTGGAGCGCTTTCATCCCTAACGTCGAAGTGCTCGAGATGGCAGAGGTCGACAGCATCGAGTCCACGCTGCTGAAGATCCAGCTGCGCTGGATGGGTCACGTCTCCAGAATGGAGGACCATCGCCTTCCCAAGATCATGTTATATGGCGAGCTCTCCACTGGCCACCGTGACAGAGGTGCACCAAAGAAAAGGTACAAGGACTGCCTAAAGAAATCTCTTGGTGCCTGCCACATTGACCACCGCCAGTGGGCTGATAACGCCTCAAACCGTGCATCTTGGCACCTCACAGTTTGGCGGGCAGCAACCTCCTTTGAAGAAGACCGCAGAGCCCACCTCACTGACAAAAGGCAAAGGAGGAAAAACCCAACACCCAACCCCAACCAACCAATTTTCCCCTGCAACCGCTGCAACCGTGTCTGCCTGTCCCGCATCGGACTTGTCAGCCACAAACGAGCCTGCAGCTGATGTGGACTTTTTTACCCCCTCCATAAATCTTCGTCCACGAAGCCAAGCCAAAGAAAAAGAATAACTAATTTATTAAGCCAACACGATGATGTGATTGTAAAGTTGTGGAATATAATGGAATAACATCCTCGATGAAACGCAGCACCAAACTCTTTCAAGAAACAGCCTTCTCTGAGTTCTACCTGAAATATAACTCTATTCTAGTTGCTCCATTCACATCTAATTCATCACAATTCAAAGTCAAATTGTACACCTGTGCCTAATTTTGCTTCATTTCATGTTTCCATTAAGTTTGCTTAGTCTATTTGATCAGGAGCTGGTGCTTGTTCCTCATTTTGAAGACAAATACGGTCACAAAAATGGTCCCACCATCAGCAATATTTCCTGCATATATCTTCAAATTGCCATTTTCAAAGTACTCTCACTGATAGAGGAGATGGCAGGCAGTGGAATCATTTAAACTATTGACTGAAAAATTCTTTGACAGACCCAAAAATGCTGTCAAAATTCTTATTTATTCTGCTCCGAAACTATTTGAACAGTGCAATCATTTATTATATTTTATGATGGAATTCAAAGATATCAAAAGTGAGAATAGAATGGTGACATGGCTGTTAGTTAGATAGATGCTTAATAAGTTATTAGCAAAGCACCAGTGAACGTTTTGAGAAATGGCAAAAAGAAATAAAGTCTGTGTGTAGTATAAATCTAGAAGGTGACCTTCAAGTTTATTATTTAGAATGGTACTACCTTCAATCTAAAAGAAGCTACCTGCAAATCTATATCAATATTTGTATTCGACTTGAAAGTAGAAGTTTAATAAGATAATCGACTCATGAGACAACTATCTTGGGGCAAACCAACAATCAAATTGCAGAGGCAGTTCAATCCAATTGACTATAAAATAATGCAGATAGGCATATTGAACAGTAAGATGAAGCAAAAGGCAAAGGTGGATCTGGAAATAGATGGATACTAAATTGGAATTTCAAGCCACTGGCTTGACACTGAGACATTGGGTGTGATATATATTTTTCTAACTTTGTACATAGCAATTGTCAGATACTGTCTAAAGCAACCATTCTCAAAGAGGGCCCTACGCCTCTCAGGGGCCACAGCAGATTTAGCGAGACAAGATGGCCACGCAACTATGGTCGCAGCAGCAGCCACTCTGGGATTCCAGGACTGCTGTAACTAACATGTAGGCGCATTGTGCACAAACTTGGATGTAACAAGACTTTTCAATGGAATGCAGTGAGTCTGGAACTGCAACTTTGGTCATCAAACAACGAGTGCGTTGCTGAGACGAAGCCACATGATTTGAAGCTCGATGGTTGTGGAATGAGGCCAACTGAAGAGGCCGAGTTGTGGCATAAAACGACACTGTGGACCCGATGGTGCCTGCTTCGATGGTCATGGAAATGGTGCAATGTGGTGAAGATAGAGGTGGTGTCCCAATACGGCCAGTGTGGTGGATCAATGTTATCCCCGAGAAATCCCAAAGGATGTGTTGGTCGTGGTCAATGTCAACCTGAGGCGTGAGGCCTCATGGCGTTTGGATTGTCTGAGGTTGGGGGGCTTTGGGGTGAACTGTTGCTCTGTTGGTAGTTTACCTTTTGAAGCTGGCAGACGGTAACATCCAAGTACTGTCGACACTGGTAAACTAGCCCTAAGATGGCTGGGGTTGGACTTTTTGTAACATCCAAACAGAATTGCAACCGAGCTTTTTTGTGTTCACTGCCTGTTCTTTGAAGTCTGGTGTTTGTAGCACTGTTGTTCATTTGAAATTGGGAAGTTATTCATTGCTGTGATCGGGAGGAACGGGTTAGGGTTTAAATAATTAATGCTCTAAGTGGGATAGTCTACATTAAAAGATGACTGTGCCGGTATATTTTGGCTGCCTGTCATCGTTTAGATAGTAACTAATTTATTCCTAATTGTATGTTCAGCGCTTATTGTTATAAAGAGGGAATGAGTTGAATAAGCAAAAGAGAACAGTTACAGGAGTACAAAAGGGCTGGAGGATAAAAGTATGAAGGAAGATGCACAGAAATTACATTTATTGCATATGCAAACACTGAAGGATAATATGTTTGAGATTAACAAATGAATAACATTTGAAGATGTTCATGGTCTGTCAATGTTGTTTGTACTTTATGACAAAAGATAGAAGGGATATGAATATAATAGATAAGGGGGCTGTTTCTGATTTGAAAAACAGAACAAATATTGAGATGTTGGTCAATTTTAAGTAGGATTCTTATGGTGGGTTGCAAACTCATTTCATTTAAGTTCCTTTTGTTGAATTTACAATCAGAGCAGAAACACAGTTTTGATATATCTTGTAAGAAGATGGCAAACGGGACCAAAGCTATACTTCATGAGGAGTTTGAGGAGATTTGGAATGTCACCAAAGACTCCTGCATATTTCGACAGATGTACTGAGGAGAACATTCTGACTTGTTGCCTCACTATCTGGCATGGAAGTGTCAATGCATAGGACAAGAAAAAAACTACAGAAAGTTGTGAACACAGCCAGCGCCATCATGGGCAACAGTCTACGCCCCATCGAGGACATAAACAAAAGGTAATATCTTAACAAAGTAGCCTCTATTCTCAAGGACCCTCACCACCCAGGCCATACCCTCTTCACATTACGGCCATCAGGAAGGAGGTTTTGGAGCCTGAATACAAACACCAAGCAGCACAGAAACAGTCTCTTCCCCTCTGCCATCAGATTTCTGAATGGACAATGACTCACAGACACTACCTCACATTCTTTTCTTTTTGCACCAATTTATTTATTTCCTAAATGTAATTTATAGTTTTAATATTTGCACCTGTAATTAATATTTGCACCTGTAATGGTGAGGCAAAACAACAAATTTTGTGATATGTTCATAACAATAAATTCTGATTCTGTAATGCTTCGATTGACCTTGATGCTTTCAGTGCACCATGTTCAATAACTAATTTTCAAAAAATCTATAATTAACATATTTATATATAAAATCTCTGCATAAATATAAAAACAATGTTGTTTATAATCAATTTATATAATATACACCACACATGCACAGAGATAAAATCTTTAAAATTGACTACAATAAAAGGATTAAAACAGTGTCTATGTGCCTGGCTGTGTAAACTGAGTGCTTTGCGCATGGTTGCTTTGTCTGGTATAAGCAGCTGACCATTTTATGCCTCAAGGCACAATTAGCATAGATGTTAGTTTCTATGGCAACTGTGAAAGCATGCTACAGTCATTTTCATTTGGCAAAGATGAGCCGATTTGGAATCAGCTGTATTGAATTTTTAACCTTTCAACTGTTTGACCATTGATATAAAAATGCTTTAGATTAACTTAAAATGCAAATGGTTACACATTTGGTTAAAAATATGGTATTTAAAAATAAACAAATCTATATGCAATATACTAAAATAAATGTAAAACAAAGCGCTGATAACTTTGATCCTTTAATCAACCACTGTAGGTTTCTTTCTTTTTCAATCTTTTTAAAATTTTCTTTTAGAATAAATACAGTACAATGAAGAAAAGGGAACGAAACTGAAAATGCAATATCACATGTATATAGATAAAACTTCAAACCATATATACTTAGACCTCCCTCCACTGCACTGGACGAAGACAGAAAAGACATCAAACATACATAAATACACACACACACACACACACACACACACACACACACACATAACCTACTCTATGAAAAAAACTAACCAAAATGAAACAACTGAGCAGTTTATCAGAGGGTTATATAGATTTGGTAGCTTTTGATTCATACCGTGAATCAAAAAACAAAGGTAAGACTATATCTCATCTGGAAGAGTGAGTACATCAAATCACATTGAAAAAAACATTTACATCAAATGAAAATAAGACATAAAAGGTCGCCATATATCTTCATATTTCACCAATGAGTCAAATACATGATATCTCATTTTTTTTCTAAACTTAAAAAGGACATCATATGAGAGAACCATTGGAAAGGTCTAAAGCCTTTCCATTTGAATAGGAAAGCCAACAATGTAGAGAAGGCCACAACCTATGTCTGGTTCTTTCTTTTCTTTTTCTTCTTTCTTTGGCTTGGCTTCGCGGACAAAGATTTATGGAGGGGTAATGTCCACATCAGCTGCAGGCTCGTTTGTGGCTGACAAGTCTGATGCGGGACAGGCAGACACGGTTGCAGCAGTTGCAAGGGAAAATTGGTTGGTTGGGGTTGGGTGTTGGGTTTTTCCTCCTTTGTCTTTTGTCAGTGAAGTGGGCTCTGCGGTCTTCTTCAAAGGAGGTTGCTGCCCGCCAAACTGTGAGGTGCCAAGATGCACGGTTTGAGGCGATATCAGCCCACTGGCGGTGGTCAATGTGGCAGGCACCAAGAGAATTCTTTAGGCAGTCCTTGTACCTCTTCTTTGGTGCACCTCTGTCATGGTGGCCAGTGGAGAGCTCGCCATATAACACGATCTTGGGAAGGCGATGGTCCTCCACTCTGGAGACGTGACCTACCCAGCGCAGTTGGATCTTCAGCAGCGTGGATTCGATGCTGTCGGCCTCTGCCATCTCGAGTACTTCGATGTTAGGGATGAAGTCACTCCAATGAATGTTGAGGATGGAGCGGAGACAACGCTGGTGGAAGCGTTCTAGGAGCCGAAGGTGATGCCGGTAGAGGACCCGTGATTCGGAGCCGAACAGGAGTGTGGATATGACAACGGCTCTGTATACGCTAATCTCGCCAAGGCAAATAGCGCCTTTGGAAGACTACGCAAAAGAGTCTGGAAAAACAACCAACTGAAACACCTCACAAAGATTAGCGTATAGAGAGCCGATGTCTGGTTCAATAACCCCAAAAAGAGCAATTATTAGATTGGGTTGTAAATTCATCTGAAATTCAGTTGAAAAGATATTAAAAATTTATTTCCAATGGATTTCTATGGATGGACAAGACCAAAACATGTGTCAATGTAACAATATCAGATTTGCATCTGTCTCAAGTCTGGTTAATATTAGAAAAGATACAATCCATCTTATCTTTGGACAAGTGAACATGATTCACCACTTTGAATTGGATTAATGAATGTCGTGCACAAACAGAAAACGCATTCACCGGTTTAAGAATCTTGTCCCATAGGTCCTCCAATAAGGGTCATGCAAGTTCCAATTCTCCAACCCTTTTTAATCTTATCATAAAGTACTGGATGTAATTTTAATAATCTATCATATACAATTCCAAATAATCCTTTCTGAGAAGAATTCAATTGAAAAATATTATCAACTAGATCTGGTGGATATACAAATGGAAAGTCCGGTAATATGGCTTTTTTAGTGGTACTAATTGCAGAGCACAAGAAACACAGCTTACTAGAGAAGAGTCAACTACCAACTGTTTATTTTAAACCATCATGCGTCTCATAAAGGGGAATGATGTCAGTGCGCTTTATAAATGGGAGCAATGTCAGTGCACCTCATAAAGGGAAATGATGTCAGGGTACCTCATAAAGGGGAGCAATGTCAGCGCACCTCATAAAGGGAAATGATGTCAGTGTGCCTCATAAAGGGGAGTGATGTCAGCGCGCTACATAAAGGGGAGTGATGTCAGTGCGCTTCATAAAGGGGAGTGATATCAGTGCACTTCATAAAGGGGAATAATGTCAGCGCGCCTCATAAAGGGGAGTGATGTCAGTGCACATCATAAAGGGGAGTGATGTCAGCGCGCCTCACAAAGGGAAGTGAAGTTAGCATGCTGCAGAGTCATTGTCTCTCTGGCAACATGCCATCAGGGAAGCAACGTGCCCTGTCAACCCACTTGGATCTGCAAACACGGGCTTCTCCTGGGCAAAGAAGAGGATCCCGCACCGTTCTGTGTCAGCCGCTCAGTGCAGCGATTCTGCCTGTCCAGCTGTGGGGCTGCTTGGTCCACCGCATCACCATCCCCCACCCCAGAATTATTGCATGGCTGCAATGTCACAAATTTGGGTATTTTAGGAAGGCATCCCTGGTGTTTTGGAGGTGGGACATGCACAGGTTCAGCAATGTCCATGTGTGCAGGCTTCAGTCTGTCTCATGTAAAAAGTTCTGGTCGACCATCAGACTATGGTCCAATGGCACCAGATCCATTGTGCTGCAGCACTTTATAAAGCCCCTTGTAAGGTTGCTGCAGGAGTGTACCGTGGAATGGATGTTGAACAAAAACGTAAGAAGTAGAGTTGAGAGCAGCAGGAATGTGTGTAGTTGGTGATCCATGACAAGTTGCTGGAACCAGAGCCAGGGAACCCATCTTGTTTCTTAGTTCTGTAATTCCTCTGTGACCGAGGATCTATCTTTGGCTGGAGAAGGAGTGAAGTCTGCCAGTACTAGGAGTGAAGTGCTATAAACTAATTCTGCTGAAGAGGTCTGCAGGTCATCCTTACTGTTGTAATACCCAACAGCAACCACGGTAACTCATCTGCCCACTGAGGCCCGTTAAGTCTTGCCTGTAAGGCTTGTTTCGGATGCCAGTGGAAACGTTCTGCGAGCCCATTAGCCTGCGGTTGGTATGCCGTAGTATGGTGTAATTGTGTGCCACAAAGTCTCTCCAGGTTTGCCCACAAGGTTGAAGTAAACTGAGTTCCCCTGTCAGAGGTGAGATGGACTGGTACTCCGAATCGAGCAACCCAGGTCGAGAGAAAAGTCTGAGCACATGTTTCAGCCGTGATGTCCATCAGTTGTGTAGCTTCCAGCCAGCGGGTAAAATGGTCAACCATTGTTAGTATATACCGTTGACCTCTGGACACGGGGAACAGGCCCACAATGTCTATGTGTACATGCTGAAACATTTGAGTCGTAGGTGGAAATTGTTGAAGCAGTGCTCGGGTGTGCCGTTGGACCTTAGCTGCCTGGCAGGAGTGATATGTTCATGCCCAGTGAGCGACTTGCTTCTTTAAGCCATGCCAGATATATATTGAGGTCATAAGCTTGATGGTTGTGTGGACAGATGGATGGGACAGGCCATGAATGTGGTCGAAAAGTTTCCTCTGCCAAGACAGTGGGATAATTAGTCGTGGGTGGCCAGTTGAGTATCATAAAGTATGTTCACCTGGTCGGGGCCCAATGGAACATCGACTAAGAGCAGGTCCGCAATAGCTGTACGGAAAGCTTGTACCTTCTGGTCCTCTTCTTGGGCTATTGCGATGGCCCGGAGATCCAGCCCTGCAGTAATCACATTGACCTCTATCCTGGACAAGGCATCAGCTACAACATTGTCTTTACTGGACAAATGCCACCCATTAGAGGTAAATTCAGAAACATAGGCTAGATGTCTCTGATGATGTGCCGACCAGGGATCCATAATCTTGGCAAGGGCAAACGTTAGAGGCTTATGGTTAGTAAATACAGTAAAATGCCTGCCCTCGAGAAAATATCTGAAATGTCTGATGGCCAGATAAAGCACTATCAACTCCTGGTCGAAAACGCTGTACTTTAATTCGGGTGGGCATAGGTGGCAGCTGAAAAATGTCAGGGGTTGCCACTGACCGCTGATTTTCTGTTCTAGAACTGACCCCATGGCTGATGTGAGCGCGTGAAGCCTGCATATGGGGGTGGGCCAACATGGTTACCTTTGAAAGCACCTCTTTTCCTTTGTCAAATGCTTCTGTGGCCCTTGTAGTCCAGAGCAGGTTTTCCGGTGAGGATGTGATACAAAGACTTCGTGACTGGCAGCTGCTGGGATGAACCTGTTATAAAAGTTAATCATTCCCAGGAATTCTTGTAGCCCTTTAACTGTAGTGGGCTTTGGGAAGGCCCGAATGGCTGATACTTTGCCTGGAACTGAGGATGCACCTGGGTTCGAAATCCTGTGTCCCAAAAAGTCAATTGTGTGTTTGCCAACTGTACACTTCGCAAGGTTGATAGAAAGGCCAAAATCCTGAAGCCTCAGGTGTTGACTGTGTATTGACTCGCTGGCCACTAAGTGTCATTGAGGTAGACCAAAAGGAAAGGCAAATCTCTTGTGACGGCATCCATTAAGCGTTGGAACATCTGAGCCGCATTCTTAAGGCCGAAAGGCATTCTCAGAAACTCAAATAGACCAAATGGAGTAATAATGGCCATTTTAGAGATGTCCTCCAGGTGGATAGGGATTTCGTGATAACCTTTTACTAAGTCTATCTTCAAGAAGATATGTTTGCCATGGAGGTTGGCAGCGAAATCTTGAATGTGTGGTATTGGATACCTATCCGGTAGAGTTGCGTCGTTGAGACGTCGGTAATCTCCACAAGGTCTTAGGCTGCCGGATGCTTTGGGCATCATATGGAGTGGCGATGCCCAAGGACTATCGGACCTTCGGATGATGCCTAGTTCCTCCATAGTTTTGAACTCTTTTTTTGACCTGTAGTAGCCGGTCAGGGGGAAGTCTGTACGCCTTGCAATGTAGGGGAGGGCCAGTAATGCTGAACACCATGACGTGGAGAGATTAAATGGAAATCTGGTGTAAGTAGTTCAGGAAACTCTGCTAATAAGTTCGCAAAATCATCGGTGGTGAGTGTTTACACATGGAGCAGTGTTGGCAGCTGATGACCTGAAGAAAGTGGGCATGTGTGGAATGTGGTGGCGTGGACCAAATGGCACCCTTTTATGTCTACCAACAGTCATGTGCCCTCAGGAAGTCCACTCCCAAAATGGGCTGTCCTACGGCTGCTCGCATGAAAGTCGAGCAGTAAGGTGTGTTGCCTAATAACAGTTGTATCGACTTGGTACCATAACTGCTAATCGACGTGCCATTGGCGGCACACAAGTCGACTTAAGGCCCTCGAGGTTCCTCCTCGTAAGAGGATGGTGGGAAGATAGTGTGCTGAGCTCCGGTGTCGACTAGCAGTTTGCATCCTGTGTGCTGATCAGTGGCATATAACAGGGTGATCTGGTTGCCAACCGCTGAGGCCATCAGTGGCGGTTGGTGTTGTTGTTTCCCTGGGAGTCAACCACGTAACTGCACAGTGGCACACAGCGGTGCGCATTCCTGCCCCACCTTTTGTGGTAGAAACACCACTCACTGTTCTCCAATGGCTAATTATTCCTTGGTAGCTTGTGGAGTGCTGTAGAACTGGCGGCTGCATTGACTTGACTGTCCAAGGTGACCTGTTGAAACTTTGCCACAGGAGGCTGCAGTACCCTGTGAAGTCTGCCTGTCTCCCTCTCCACTTCCTTTGGTTTGGAGAAGTCAGCAGAAGAGAGTAGCAGGCGATGTCACAAGGGAGCCATTCCAAGAAGGCTGCCTTGAACATTAAGCAGATGAAATGGCCGTCTACTAATACATGAATTTCATTCATCAGTTCTGACGGCCTTCTGTCCCCCAAATCGTCGCGGTAGAGTAAGCGTGTGCCTCTTTCCAGGTCAGACATGCCGAAAGTCACGAGGAGGTGTGCCTTAAAAGCACTGTATTGATCCTCCTCAGGCGGGTTGTTGATAAAATCATCTACCTTGGCAGCAGAATCTTCATCTAATGAAACGACTAGAATTTGGAGGCTTCATTTATGTTCCTCATGTGGAACTGGGCCTCAGCCTGCTGGAACCATGGTCGTGATTTGTGAGGCCAGAGGATGGGCAGTTACAAAGCCACCACGTGCAGCACAGTAGCGGCATCCATTCTGCAGGCTTTCTCACTATGTTTCGCTGTTGGGGCTCAAAAGACGTTGAGCACCCGTCGGAGTCACCAATTTAGTGCTACTAACTGCAGAGCTTAAGAAACACAGCTTACTAGAGAAGAGTCAATTACCAACTTTTTTTTATTTTAAACAAAAGTGTGCTTCATAAAGGGGAGTGATGTCAGAGCGCCTCATAAAGGGGAGCAATGTCAGCGCTCCTAATAAAGGGGCGAGAAGTCAGCGTGCTTCATAAAGGGGCATGAAGTTAGCACGCTGCAGAGTCATTGTCCCTCTGGCAACATGCCAGCAGGAAAGCAACGCACTCTGTCAACCCACACAGGTCTGCAAACGCGGGCTTCTCCTGGCAAAGAAGGGAAGCCGGCACCATTCTGTGCCAGCTGCTCAGTGCAGCAATTCTGCCTGTCCAGCTGTGCGGCCGCTTGGTCCGCCACAGTTTTTAAGAAATTTCTAATCAGGAAATATCTAAAAAATGAAAATTTGGTCAGTCATATTTGCTTTTAAGCTGTTCAAAAGATATAAAACAATCTTCCTTATATAAAGGTGCAAAAGAAAAAAATACCTGATTTTCCACATGGAGAAAGATTGATCAATTAATGATGGTCGAAAAAAATAATTATGAGAGTGCAACAACGCTATAGATAGACTACAACTCCCAGAAGTCTAGTGAACCAGCACGGCATGTCATAAGGTAATGACGTGGCACATGTGGTTCAGTGTTTTAAAAGAATACGTGCGTGACTTGAGTAAACGAGTTCTGATTTACCTGCTACTGTGTCTTATGTTATTTCCCATTCATCAGTCACCACTGCATTTTCAGTGGCTACAATTGGTGACCTGATGGGTCCAAATTGAGCTTTTAGACCATAAGGATACTGCAGCTGTTGGTGTTAAGCTACCACCCTTCTGGATCGTGGAACCAGAGCTGTGGTTTTGACAGGTTGAGGTACAATTTCACCTCAGGAAGATCGAGATGAAAGATCCACTAACACCAGCATCATATAGACCAATAGCTCTACTTAATTCAGATTATAAGATAATAGCAAAACTATTAGCAAACAGATTGGCCGACTGTGTATCAAAAATAGTAAAACAAGATCAAAATGGATTTATTAAGAAAAGACAAACAACGGACAATGTCTTTAAGTTCATTAACTTAATCCATGCAGTATAAGGAAATAAGATACCAACAGTGGCTGTTGCTTGAGACGCAAAGAAAGCCTTTGACAGGGTAGAATGGAATTATTTATTCAAAGTATTATAGTGGTTCAACCTAACAGAGAAATTTATTAATTGGATGAAAGCATTATATAAGGGACCATTGGAGCAGGTGACAGTAAATGGATATGTATCAAACCAATTTAAATTAAGTAGGTCAACTAGGCAGGGATGTCCAATATCTCCCTCACTGTTCTCTTTAGCAATGGAACCATTGGCAGAACTGATAAGAATAGAAAATAAAATAAAAGGGATAAAAATAAAGAAGGAATATAAAATCAGTTTATTTGCAGATGACATCGTAGTATACCTAACTTAACCAGAAATAACAATAAAAGAACTACATAAGAAATTGAAGGAATATGGAGAAATATCGGGGTACAAGATCCACACAAATAAAAGTGAAGCAATGCCAATGAATAATGCGGATTACACAGAGTTTAAAAAAGAATCACCATTTAAATGGCAAACACAAGCAATCCGATACTTAGGTATTAGATTAGATAATAATTTAGGCCACCTATACAAATTAAATTATCAGCCATTAATGAAGAAATTTTACATTGCTATCAATTTTAGTGTCAATTCTTTCCAATGTTCTAAGTCATCCTGTAATTTCTGGAGGGTAAATTGCATTATAATGAATGTCTTCCCAAGGAAACAATACCTATTTCAATGGTTACCAATTCCCTTAAAAGAGAAATTCTTCAATGAACTAAAGAGAATAATAAGGAAATTCTTAGGAAAGGGTGGGAAACTGAGGATAGCGCTTGATAAATTAACAGAATGGTACAAACAAGGTGGTTTACAGCTACCAAAAAATATTATAGCGCACCACAATTAAGGTATCTATCAAATTTTTATCAAACAAGGGAAAAACCAGATTGGACCAAGATAGAGCTAGATAAAATAGGGGAGGAGGTATACTTTATTCCTTCTTATAAAGAACATATAGTTTATAAGTGGGATGAAACACTGGTGCAATACAAAAGTTCACCAGTACTGCACCATTTACTCAACGTATGGAAGAAGATTCACGTAGAAAGGGAAAAAAAAACAAATTACCAACTACCAAAATTATTATGGATGCAAAATCAACTAATCCCTTTCACAATAGATAACCTTTCCTTTAGAGAATGGGAGAGAAAAGGAATTAAAAGAATAGAAAATTGTTTTTTTGGGAAATAATTTATTAACATTTGAACAAATGAAGTACAAATATGGAATAACTCATGGTACAATGTTTGCATACCACCAACTGAAAACCTACTTAAAGGACAAATTGGGAAGCAGGCTGAGATTACCAGAAGGAAGTAGCTTTGAATATGTGACTACAGACACAATGATAATTAAAAGATTTATAACAAACATGTACATCAAGCTGCAAGAGAAAGAAAATGATGAAATAGTCTATAAATGCAAACAAAAGTGGGAACAAGATCTAAACATAAAGATAAAAATTGAAATATGGGAAAAGTTATGCTCTGGAACTATAAAGAATATAATAAACACAAGATTACGAATGATACAGTATAATTGGTTACACAGGTTATATATCACACCCTAAAAGTTAAATAAATGGGATCCAACATTATCATAGATGTTTTTGCTGTAAGAAGGAAATGGGAACAACAGTACATGCCATTTGGGCATGTGAGAAAGTGAAAAAGTTTTGGGAAGATCTAAATCAGGTATTAAATAAAATCACAAAAAGCAACATACCAAAAAATCCAGAGATCTTTCTTCTAAGTAACATAAGAAGTAAAGAATTAGGCCTCAAACTGGATGAAGCGCAAAAAAGATTTATTATGATAGCCTTAGCTGTAGGAAAAAAATGTATAATGTCAACTTGGAAATCAGAAGAGAGCCTGAGAGTACAGCAATGGTACATAGAAATGAATAAATGTATTCCATTGGAAAAATTAAATATAATTTAAAAAATAAAGTCACATTATTTGAACAAATTTGGGAACCCCGTACATGGAACACAACAGAGAGGGCCTACCGCGGACCTCCACCCCCTAAAATGATAGAATGTGAAGAAGACGAAATGAACTGACCCAGTGTGTAAAAGTAGATGTCACAATTTTCTTGTTTATTTTCATTGTGTGATGACATTGTTTAATGGGTTTATTGTATTGTATATGTTGAATGTTTAATGGATTTGGAGGGGGGTGGGAAGGAGGGAGGGAAGGTAGGGGTGAAAAAAGGGGAGAAAATGCCACTGTGTATGTTCAAGAAGGAAATGTTTGTGTGTATTTTGATTGATATGGTTCATAGTGTGAAAAATAAAAAATTATATTTAAAAAAAAGGAAGGTCGAGGTGGACGCGACTCGCTATTATCTTCTTGTCAGTGCCTTAGACCAAGCCACTGCCAAGGAAGGTGAAGTCCAGTGCAATCCACTGGAGCCTGGAGAGTGCAAGAATGACACTCTAAAAGCAGTCCTGCTGTGAATTTATGGCATGTCCTGCAGAGAGAAGACCGCCAGACTGTTACACATGGAGGAGTTCGGTGACCGCACCCCATCCGAACTAATGTATGACATGCTGTGCCTGACATCCGGCCAACAGCCAGATATGTTATTCGAACAGCTCTTCCTGGAGAGGATGCCAGAAGCCATTAACTCTTATTATCAAAGAGTTCTTTCAAAGACCCCAGGGCAGTAGCTGCAGAGGCAGACGTCCTGTTGCTACCAAAAAACACACCAAACAGTCTTTGGACAATGTCACTGAATCACAACTGTCTGGACCCAGCACTTCCGTTGTTGACACTACGTCCTAAGCCAATGCTCTCAACACACCAACTCCTATAACGAGGCAATGTCAGGCAGACACTTCCACCTGGTGTTTTTACCAGAAAAACCTCATGTCTTCTTTTTGCCTTCCTGATTTCCTTCTTGAGTATTTTCTTGCATTTTCTGCATTCTTCCAAGTACCTCATTAGCTTCTTGTTGCCTATACTTGCTATGCACTTCCCTCTTCTTCTTAACCAGATTACTAATATCCCTTGAAAACCTGGGTTCCCTATGCCTGTTAACTTTGCCTTTAATCCTAATAGGAACATGCAAACTCTGCACTCTCAAGATTTAGCCTTTGAAGGCCATCCACTTACTGAACACACCTTGCCAGAAAACAACTAATCGCAATCCACTCTTCCTAGATCCTTTCTCATTTCCACAAAATTTGCCTTCCTCCATTTTAGATTCCCAATACAAGGACCAGACCTATCCTTTCCCATGATTAACTTTGTTAATGACACTATGGTCATTGAACCCAAAATGTTCACCTACACATACATCTATCGCCCGATCTGTCTTGTTACTAATAGAAGATCAAGTACTGCATCCTCTCTCATTGGCACCTCTATATATTGATTTAGAAAACTTTCCTGAATACATTTAACAAACTCCAAGCCATCCAGCCCTTTCACAGTATGAGAGTCCAGTCAATATGTGGAAAGTTAAAATCTCCTATTATCACAACTTACTGTTTGTTATACTGGTCAGCTATCTATCTACAGATTTGATCCTCCAATTCTCTCTGACTATTGGGCAGTCTTTAATATAACCCAATCAGTGTGGTCACACCTTTACTGCTCCTTAACTCCACCCACATGGCCTCTGCAGACAAACCCTCCTGACTGTCCTGACCTCGCACAGCTGTGATATTTTCCCTGACTAGCAATGCCACTCCTCTCCCTTTCATCCCTCCCCCTCTATCAAGTCTGAAACAAAGGAACCCCGGAACATTAAGATGCCAGTCTTGCCCCTCCTGCAACCAAGTCTCATGAATAGCAATAATTTTATAATCTCGCGTGTCAATTGTGATAGTACAGATCTATCACCAATGTACATAGTGTATATAGTTACTGTATCTAGACTGTGCTTACAGCGATTGGCTGAGAGCTAAGCCACGCCTATTGTCTGGGCCTTAAAGGGTTGTGTCCCTAGCCAGGTCGGATCATTCTGGACTGGTCGGCCACCTGTGAAGAGCTCCGGTCTTTTGCTAATAAAATTGTAGAGCTCGTCGAAAGAACCAAAGACTTGTTGATCCAAACCAAGGCTTTTAAATGGACAAGATGGTGGACCAGAACGGGCTAACCGCTACCTTCCCGTATCCTGGACAATATCACCATCTGCTGCCACGACATGCAGGACCACGACGCCAACCTAGACAAATTTCTTCAAACTGCCCGTTGGCTGAACCTGACTTACAATTTGGACAAGTGTGTCTTCCGGACCACACGACTCGCTATTCTAGGTTGTGTGGTGGAGAACGGGATAGTCATGCCAGATCCTGACCGCATGCGTCCCCTAATGGACTTACCCCCCCCACCCCCCCACATACCCAGAAAGCTCTCAAACGTTGCCTGGGCCTTTTCTCGTATTACGCCCAATGGGTTCCACACTACGCCGACAAGGCGCGTCCTCTTATCAAGACCACCTCCTTTCCCCTCTCAACCGAAGCCACAGCGGCTTTCGATCGAATCAAATCCGACATCGCTGCTGCGACGCTGCACGTGATCGATGAGTCTGTCCCGTTTCAAGTCGAGAGCGATTCATCCGACTTCGCCCTGGCAGCCACCTTGAACCAGGCCGGTCGGCCTGTAGCCTTCTTCTCCAGAACCCTCCAGGGTCCGGAGAGTAGACACTCCTCGATCGAGAAGGAGGCCCAGGCCATAGTTGAAGCGGTGCGTCGTTGGAGACATTACCTCGCTGGGAGGTGCTTTACACTGTTGACTGATCAACACGCGGTCTCCTTCATGTTCAGCAACACCCAGCGTGGTAAGATAAAAAACGACAAAATCGCCAGATGGAGAATCGAACTCTCCACCTTTAACTATGACATCCTGTACCGGCCTGGTAAGCTCAACGACCCGCCTGACGCGCTCTCCAGGGGGACGTGCGCCAGCGTACAGATGGACAGACTACGGAAACTCCATGAGCTGCTCTGTCATCCAGGGGTCACTAGGTTTGCTCACTTTGTCAAGGCGCGCAACTTACCCTACACAGTCGAGGAGATCCGCTCCATGACCCGAGCCTGTTCGCTGTGCGCTGAATGCAAGCCCCACTTCTTCCGTCCGGATAACTCCCACATTATGAAAGCCACCCGCCCCTTCGAGCGTCTTAGCGTAGACTTTAAGGGGCCCCTACCGTCGACCAACCGTAATACCTACATCCTTACAGCCATCGACGAGTACTCCCACTTCCCATTCGCTGTGGCCTGCCCAGACACCACTGCCACCTCAGTGATACAGGCCCTTCACAGTATTTTCACCATCTTCGGGTACCCCAATTCCATCCACAGTGATAGGGGGTCCTCATTCATGAGTGCAGAGCTGCGACAGTACCTTCTGGAGTGTGGTATTGCTTCAAGCAGGACCACGAGCTATAACCCACGTGGTAACGGCCAGATCGAGAGGGAGAATGCCACCATATGGAGAGTGGTTACATTGGCTCTCCGGTCTAAAGGTCTCCCCACCTCTCACTGGCAGGAGGTTCTCACTAGAGCCTTACACTCCATCCGCTATGTACTGCAACAAATGCCACCCCGCACGAAAGGATATTCCTTTTCCCGAGGAAATCTGAATCAGGAACCACTATACCGGCATGGCTCACTGTCCCTGGCCCCGTCCTTTTGCGACGCCACGTCCGGCACTCAAAGAACGACCCCTTGGTCGACCGAGTGACTCTACTCCAAGCGAACCCACATTACGCCTACGTTGAGTTCCCAGACGGGCGGGAGGACACTGTTTCGGTGCGGGACCTAGCTCAGGACGCGGTAGACCCAGCAAACCCCCCAACCCAACCTTCCCCAACTCCTTATTCTCCAGGCCCCGTGCCGCAACAGAAAGACCAACAGCACCCCAATGACCCGGGCCACCCTGCCGACAACACGACTGCGGAATTGAGCGACGGAGCAATCGCACCCGACGAGCCCGCTGGCGACACCACTCCAGTGACCCCAATCCCGGCACCACGGCGGTCACGCCGGATGGTCAGACCCCCTGACCGCTACAGTCCTTGACCTACCCCTTCCTTTCATTCTCTCCCTCGCTTTTGTTTTTTTTCCCAGGGTCAATTCTCCAAGAAGGGGTGAATGTGACAGTACAGATCTATCACCAATGTACATAGTGTATATAGTTACTGTATCTAGACTGTGCTTACAGCGATTGGCTGAGAGCTAAGCCACACCTATTGTCTGGGCCTTAAAGGGTTGTGTCCCTAGCCAGGTCGGATCATTCCAGACTGGTCGGCCACCTGTGAAGAGCTCCAGTCTTTTGCTAATAAAAGCCTTGGTTTGGATCAACAAGTCTTTGGTTCTTTCGACGAGCTCTACATCAATCCATACCCTAAGATCATCAGCCTTTCCAACAAAACTCCTGGCATTAATGTAAATACACCTAAGAACATTTCTATCACATACAAACCTTTGATTTCTGTCTATTTTTTTTCCTTTGGCTTGGCTTCGCGGACGAAGATTTATGGAGGGGTATGTCCACGTCTGCTGCAGGCTCGTTGGTGATACATGACCTTTATCCTCCTCCTCCTTCTCACTAACTGTTCTACCATACTGGTTTCCCTCCCCTTGCAAATCTAGTTTAAACCCATCAGGACAAGACTTACAAACCTACCCGTAAGGATATTAATCCCTTTCTAGTTCAGATGCAATCTGTCCCATCCGTACAGATCCCACCTTCCCTGGAACAAAGCCCAGTGATCTAGAAACCTGAAACCATCCCTACCACACCACGTGTTAAACTGTTAAGCAATTATCAAAGGATTTACATGAAGGAAATTAAACTGTACACCTGAAAAAATCCAACTAATTTAGTAGCAAATATGCTAGCAATTAATGTTTTATTTAAATGGATCATAATACCATTCAGATATTTTAAGCACTCAATTTTTCTGCTTCCTGAAGGATTCCATTAAAATACCAGCCATTGTCCTTAATTGATATTCACATTATTTTTTAAATGCAACAAAATGTCTCATGGAACTTCAAAGGACAATTATCATGTAAAGTCTGACAATCAGTCACATATTTTGGCAGATTACCAAATGTTTAGTCAAACAGACTGGTTTTTGAGTTGCGTCTTAAAGGAGGAAAGAGGAGACAGTTAATTTCCAAAGTTTAGGTCTCTGGCTGCTCAAGAGATTGAATTTGATGATGAAATTAATCAAATCTGATGCACGTGAATTAAGAAATAGAGGAGCACAAACATCTCTGTGGGATAGAAGGAAGAGAACTTGAAGGGATTTGAAATGAAGGTAGATCTTAAGCCAGAGTTAATGCAAGTCTGTGAGCTCAGGAATAATGGGTGAAACGGACCTGAAGATGGAAGAGGAGTTTTGAATTACTCCCAGGTCTGAAGGCCAGCCAAAATGTGTGCTGTTGTGATCAAGTTTAGCAGTACAAACATGAGGATAATGCTATAGCAGCAGATGAGTGAGTGTAATGTAGAATAAGCAGCAATTATTTTTATATCCTGAGCCAGTTAAAAGACTGGTAAAGCAAAAAGGGTGTCTTGAGGGACCCTGTCACCCTGAAAGTTGTATTACCATGATGGGGAAAATATATATTTTTTAATCAGAGTTGAGTAAGGCACAAGAGCCTGCTAAAGAACTACCGGGGTGGGGGGGGGGGGGGGGAGCAGCGGGGAAAGAAAAAGAAAAGCAAGAGCAAAAATGGGGACAAGTTAAGACATTGTAAAGAGTTGTTGTAAATTGTTAAATATCTGGGTGCGAACATAGGTTAAAAAAGTGAAACGGGAATGGGAAAGGGATTTGGGAGAGGTGGGGGTAGGGAAGGAAGGTACAAGAGAGAGTCGCAGATCACAGGGCCCAAGTGATGGAGGGATATGGTGGCAGCAGGAGAGAAGTGATCACGAGGGGGAGAAGGAGGAGGAGGGATAGGATAAGGGAATACGGCGAGGGGTCGGGGATTGTAATAGTGCTAGGGGATATTGAATATTGTTGTTGTTTTTCCCCTTTTTATTTTTTGTTGGATTTTTTTTCCTACCTGTATATTTTGGTTCGATTGTCTTTGTGTTTGTTTAGTTTTTCCCGAGTTTGTTGTGGCCCTAGCAAGTGGGAGCAGAGGGCTGAAGGAAGAAGGTTGGATGGACAGCAAACATCGGGCAGTGGAGATAAGGTGGAGGCACCAGTCTGTGAGTCCCTGGGGCAATGGCTAAGAGTATAAAATATGTTAGCTTTAATGTTAATGGTTTGAACGGAACGGTGAGGAGGAAGAGTCTTGGCACACATTAAAAAAATGGGGGTAGATCTGGCCTTTTTCCAAGAAACACATCTATTGGAGTGGGAGCACCAAAAGCTAAAGAGGGGATGTATGAGTCAGATAACAGCCTCCTCATTTGGTTCAAAGGCAAGGGGGAGTGGGGGTAAGAGCCGTGGTTCTCTACCATTCTCTTTCATCGGTGATCTGTGATTAGCAAGGGATTGCTTAAGGTGGTACATGAGTGGGAAGAAGGTTGAGAACCACTGCTCTAGACCCAATTGTTACTGAAATATTTTGCTTGAGAAAAATTGTCATTGACCCATTTCCTTTGGAGTTATGAAACCATGCACACAACAAGTCAATTAGGTACGATTAAAACAGTGGTTTTCAAACTTTTTCTTTCCATGAACATACCAGCTTAAGCAATCCCTCATTAATCAGCGAGCACCTATAGTGTAGGGAATACTTAAAGTGGTATGTGTGTGTAAAGAATGTTCAATGCAATACAAACTGGGAGTGGCAGGATCTCATATAAATCATAAGAGATTTATGAGACCTTCAAGAAATTTTATGAAGATCTATATGAATTAGAACTGACGGTAGGGTCTGTTAAAACCAGCGAGTTCCTGTCTAAATTAGAACTGCAAAGTTTAGACCCAGATGAAAAGATGGGTTAGATTTTCCCTTCACAGAGCAAGAGATAGGTAAAGCAAACTAACAAGTCTACAGGGGAGGATGGGTTTCTACCTGAGTTCTATAAAGAGTTTAAAGATTTATTGATGGCTCTTTACATGGAGGTGGTGGACCAGGTATTAGAGACCCAAACCCTCCCAGAATCTTTTTCGACAGCAATTATTATGACAATACTTAAAAAAGACAAGAATCAGATCATGCCGTCTTCTTATAGTCCCATTTCTCTGTTAAACAAAGATTATAAAATACTGGGCAAAGCCCTGGCAAATAGATTGGTGAAATATTTGTAAAAGCGACTAAATAAGGACCAAGTAGGCTTTGTACAGAAAAGACAGGTGGTGGATTACATCGGCGGATTGTGGAGAATTGTGCATCTGACACAAAACAGGAATGAGAGGGACTTAGCTGTGGGCCTGGATGCAGAAAAGGCATTTGACATGTTAGGGTGGGATTTTGTATTTAAAGTGCAGGTAAAATTGGGGTTAGGGCCAACTTTTATAAATTGGATAAAGGCACTTTACCATATGCCCAAGGTTAAAGTTGTGACTAATGGAAAAATTTCTCCAGTCTTCCCACTGACAAGATCAAGTAGACATAGGTGCCCGCTATCTCCAGCTCTGTTTGTACTAGCCATGGATCCATTAGCTGAGGGCATTTGCCAGGATCCAGACATTAAAGGCTTCAGAACAGGCCAGGAAAAGCAAAAATTAATTTATTTGCCAATGATGTTCTAATATATCTGACAGACCCAGCAAACTCGTTGTCCAAGCTGCACTACACTCTGGGAGATCTCTGGGTATAAAAAAATTGGGATAAATGCAAAATCAAGCCACTTACGAAAGAGGATTACAGCCAATATCAAGAAAATAGTCAAATAAAGTGGCAGCAAAATGGGATCAAATATCTAGGAGTTAGAATAGACAATAACTTGAATAATTTATATGTTAAATTACACCCCCCCCCCCTTGCTTGGGAAAATTGAGGAGGATCTAAATAGATGGATGTCTCTGCCTATTATGTTAGTGGGCAGAGTTAACTGTATTAAGATTAATGTGTTGCCATAACTCCAGTACCTCTTTCAGACACTGCCCATGCCGCTGCCCCAGGAATTCTTCAAAAATTTACTTGTGGGAGAGAGGAAATTCCTATGGAATGGAAAGGTGTCAGGGTCTCTATGGAAAAATTGACCTGGGATTATAGTCTGGGCCGATTGCAAATGCCACAATTTAAAAAATACTATGGGGCAGCCCAGTCGAGATACATTGCCTCCATCTTCAAGGGGGATCTTGAGCACAAATTGACCTGCACGTGATAGGCGAGCAGGTAGCAAAGGACTTTATTTATAAATGGGATGCTAAATTGCTATCAGAAAAGAAAGGAAGCCTATATTAAAACAAATAGTTCTTAGTTGGAATAAAATTAATCAATATTTAGGAACCAAAGTGGGGTTGTCTCCAAAAATACCCTTATTCCAAATAGATTAATACCATTGACAGTAGGTAACAAGATCCTGGACAGCTGGCCTTGTAATGGCGTCAGTTGCATAGACAATTGTTACTAGTAGGGGCGGCTAATGTCATTTGAGCAATTTAGGAATAAGTATAATTTATTAAATAAGACATTTCAGTGCTACCTTCAGATAAGATTTTTTCTACAGGACAGATTAGGTCCAACTATGGCCCCACCAACATGCAGTGACATAGAGGCTATTATTCAAAAGGGGAGCATGTGGAAGTTCATTTTGGCAATGTACCTCGCTCTAAACGGAAGGACCTAAATCAGAAATAATGATGGATGAATGCTGTTGGTCCGGGTTGTGATGAACCAGCACGACTGCAGTCATTAATACGCGGAACAGGCTGGTACAATACAATTTTCTACACCAGCTGTACCTGACACCACAAAAATTGAACAGATCTAAACCTGAATTATCAGACCAATGTTTTAGATGTGACATTGCTTCAGGAACTTCTGTGCATGCAACCTGGACATCTGCCAAGATGAATCCCTTTTGGGTGGAATTGGGCCAAGCCCTGGAAAAAAAACCATTGGTGAAGAATTCCCACCCAGAACCCAGAGCTATTCCTATTGGGAAACATAATGGATGTAAGGCTTACAATGAAGCTGTCCAAATTTCAAATTCAATTTGTTATGATCATATTGGCGGTGGCCAGGAGGTGCATAGCAATTGCCTGGAAGTTGGACTCCTACCCGAGCATTGAACGTTGGAACACAGAAATGCAGAGTTGCATTCCCCTGGAGAAAATTACTGACAATCTTTTTGTACAGTACCTTTTTGAAGGTCTGGCAGGCCTTGTTAAACTACATAGGGGCATAATTGTAGTGTGGACCACCATGCCTCACCTCCCTACCCTACCCTCCTAATCCACTCCTCAATAGGCAGGGGAGCGGAAGAGGTCCATCCCATTCCAACCTGGAAAAGTCACAGCAAAAGGTAGACACCCTATCCACTGACAACCATGATGAAACAAACCCATAATCCCCAAAATATAAGTTTCATACTTTTGTTGTGAGTGTATTGGTTTTTGTGTGTAAATATAATTATTCTGTTGTTAAGTGTTCAATGTTGGTGGGGGGGGGGGGGGGGGAGAAGGGGAGGGAAGGGGATAAAAAGAAGAACTTAAATGCTATGAGATGATTCTATGGAATTAACATGTATGAAATGCAAATAATTTTAATATTGTTGATAATGATATTGACAATTGTTGGAGTTTGAGTGGAAAACTATAAATAAAATATTCAAAAAAGACGCTTCCCAATCCAGGCAACATCCTGATAAATCTCCTCTACCCTCTCCATGGCTTCCACATCCTTCCTGTAATGAGGTGACCATAACTGAACACAATACTCTAAGTGTGGACTTACCAAAGATTTGTAGAGTTGTAACACGACCTCTCTACTCCTGAATTCAACCCTCCTATTAATGAATCCAAGCACCCCACAGGCCTTCTTAACTATCCGATCAACCTGTGCAGTGACCTTGAGGGATATATGGATTTGAACCTCAAGGTCCCTCTGTTCATCCACACTCTTAATTACTGACCATTAATCCTCTACTCAGCCTTCTGGTTTGTCCTTCCAAAATGCATCACCTCACAGTTATCTGGTTAGAAATCCATCTGCCACTTTTCTGCCCAACTCTACATCGGATCTATATCATCTTGTAACCTTTGACAACCCTCAACTCCAACCACAACTCCTCCAACCTTTGTGTCATCTGCAAACTTATTCACCCATCCATCTACCTCTTCATCCAAGTCATTTATAAAAATCACAAAGAGCAGGTGTCCCAGAATAGATCACTGCAGCACTCCACTAGTAACCCACCTCCAGGCAAAATACTTTTTTTCCACTATTATACTCTGCTTTCTTCCTACAAGCCAATTTTTTATCCATACAATTAATTTTCCACTGATCCTGTGATTACTTTTTCGATGAGTCTCTCAAGGGGGACCTTGTCAAATGCCTTGCTAAAATCCATGTAGACTACATCTACTACCCTACCATCAACAATTTCTTTTGTTACCTCCTCAAAAAACAATTAGACTCAAGAGGCACGACCTTCCCTTCACAAAGCCTTGGGGGGGGGGGAAGAGGGGTTATTGTTAATCTTTTGGACGGCTCCATGGAGGGGGAGGATGTACCAACAGTTAAATGTTTTCAAAGAGTATGATTGAAAATAAAGTAAAATGCTTTGAGGTTTATATATTCATGCAGTACAGTATTTTTGTCTTTTAAACTGTTTGATGAGGAAGCATACAGGAGGGAGATAGGTCAGCTCACTGAATGGTGTAACAACAACAACCTTGCACTCAACATCAGCAAAACCAAGGGAATGATTGTGGTCTTCAGCAGGAAGTCAGGGGAACACGACTCAGTCCTCATTGAGGGCTCAGTAGTGGAGATGGTCAAGAACTTAAATATGAAGTTCTGCATGTCAACATCTCCTAGGATCTGCCATGAAGCCTCCACGTTGATGCAATCGCAAAGAAGGCTTACCAGCGGCTATACTTTGTGAAGTGTCTGAGGAGATTTGGTATGTCACTGAAGACCCTTGTAAATTTCTACAGGTGTCCTGTGGAGAGCATTCTGGCTTGTTGCATAACTGCCTGATATGGAGGCGCCAACTCTCAGGACAAGAATAAACTCCAGAGGGTTGTTACCTTTGCCTGTGACATCACAGGCACCAGACATTTTTTTGAATATTTTACTTATAAATTTTCAAACTCAATTTCCAGTAATCAATCACAAATTACAGATATTCATTATATACAAAATACACTGTGGATTGGAGCTATTTTTCCGCTTCCCTCCCCTCCTCCCCACACTCAAAAGACCACAATTACGTACAACATTCAAAACACCCACAACAAAGGTAGGGAACACATCAGGGATTTGTCACGGCCCAACGGCCAGCACCTTGGCTGTTACATTTTTCTTGACTTTACTTGATTGGGATGGAATGGATACGTCTGTCCTTCCCTCAGTAGAAGGATAGACAGGGAAGACGGTGGCAAAATATGCAGATCCACACTATAACTATGTCCTATGAAATTTAAATATGATTGCCAAATTTTTAGAAAAATTTTGTATTTTTTCTTTAAGTTACAGGTAATTTTCTCCAGGGGAACACAGCTTTGGAATTCCATATCCCAGCGTACAATGCCCAAATGAGAGTCAGATTTCCATTAACCGCTATGTACTTCCTGGCTACTGCCAAAGCAATCATTAAAAATAGGATTTGGAATTTGGACAGCTTCATCTTAAGCCTTATATCCATCATATTTCCCAATCGGAACAACTCAGGGTCCTGTAGGACTTGAACTTGTTCTACCCAGAAGGGTCTCACGTGTCCAGGTTGCATTCACAAAAGTTCCTGTCGCAATGTCACATCTGAAGCATTGGTCTGAAATTTCTGGTTTAGCCTTATTCAATTTTTGCCATGTCAAATATAGCTGGTGGAGAATGCTATACTGCACCAGCCTGTACTGCGCATTAATAATTGCAGTCATGCTGCATAACACAGGTCTGACCAGCATCAATCATTGTTCCTAAGTCTGATTCCCACCTTTGCCTTGATTTGTGAAGGACCATTTTAGGGCTTTCCGCTTGGAATAAGAAATACATTGCCAAGATGAAATTCCCTGTGTTCCCCTTTCGAATCAGCGTCTCTGTCACTGCACGTTGGTAAGGTCATGGATGAACCTCACTTATCCTTCAAAAAAGATCTTATCTGAAGGTAGCGGAGGAACATCTTATTCAACAAGTCATATTTATTTCTGAGTTGCTCAAATTACATTAGTTGCTCCCACTTGTAACAGTCCTCAATACACCTGGCCCCCTTTCGACACCAGGTGTCCAGGATCTTGTTGTCCACCGTCGATGTAACTAATCTATTCAGAGTCAGATATTTTTGGGGACTGCCCCACTTTAGACCCTACATATTGATTAATTTTGTTCCATATAGAAATTGTGTGTTTTAATATGGGGTTGTCTTTTTTGTCTGATAATAATTTAGTGTCCCATAAAGTAACCTGCTAACCTTTTCACCCACCGTGAGTAGACCAATTTGTGCCCAGGATAGTACCCCTCCCCCCTCAAATAGTGAGGCAATATACCTCGACTGCGCTGCCCAATAATATTTCATAAAGTCTGGTAAAATTCAGCTGCTCACAGGTTAATTTTTCCATGGTTACCTTGCCATTTCACAAAGACCTTCTAACAAGTTCTGAAAGAATCTACAGGGCTGCACCACGGGCAGAGTTTGAAAGAGGTACTGAAGTCTCTGCAACACATTCATTTTAATACAGTTGACCCTGCCCACCAGCATGATAGGCAAGGTCATCCATCTATTTAAGACCCCCTCAATTCTCCTGAGCAAAGGGGTATAGTTTAGCTTATATAAATTTAGGTTATTATCCTCCCTAACTCCTAGATATTTGATCCCATTTTGCAGCCAGTTCAAATGACTATTCTCTTGATATTGACCATAATTCCCCTTTAGTATGTGGCATGACCTCACTCTTATTCCAATTGATCTTATACCCAGAGAAGTCTCCATACTCTTCTAGAGTAGAGTGTAGCCTGGCCAGTGAACTTACTGGGTCTGTCAGATATATCAGCATATCATCAGCAAATAGATTGATTTAGTGTTCCTCTTGGCCTACCCTAAATCCATTCATGTCAGTATCCTGGCGAACAGTGTCAGCAATAGCTCCACTGCTAGTATGAATAGCGCTGGAGATAATAGACACCTTTGTTTACTAGATCTTGACAGTGGGATGAAAAAATTTGCCTGCTGGTCACAAATTTAGCCCCAATTTTTATATCACCTTGAACAAGAAGTCCTCCTCAGACTGCCAAATGCCTTCCCTGCATCCACGGCTACAGCTACGCTTCTTTCATCCCTTGACTGTGCCAGAAGCATTATACTCAGTAGCTTGCTTATGTTGTTCGCAACCTGGCTATTTTGCACAAAGCCCACTTGATCCTTGTTTATTAATTTATCCAAATGTTTCACCAATTTATTCACCAGGGCTTTGGCAAATATCTCATAATCTGTATTTAGTAATGAGATTGGTCTGTAAGAGGACAGTTTCAGTGGATCCCTGCCTTTTTTGAGAATAATAATTGCTGACAAAAAGGATTCTGGGAGTGTATGGGTCTCAATTGCCTAGTCTTCCACCCCCATAAACCCTTAAATTCCTTCTCAAACTCAGGCGGGAACCCATCCTCCCCCAGAGATTTGTTAGTCTGTAATGAACTCAATGCCTTTCGTATTTCTTCCTCTGTGAAGGGTAAATCTAACCCTTCCTGTTCTTCCAATTTTTATCTGTCCCCCTGCCAATGCTGTTTTATATTGATTATTGTAAAATTGCTTAAAAGTCTTATTAATTTCTTTTGATGTACGAGATCCTGTCATTCCTGGTTTGTATCACATTGATCGTCCTTGAGGCCTATTCTGCCCTCAACTCCCAGGAGAGGATTTTATAGGCTCTCTCCCCCCAATTCATTATATTTTTGTTTTGACCTCATTATGGCCTTTTCTATACTATACGTTTGAAGCGTATGGTACTTCAGTTTTTATATTGTTCTTCAGAGCTTGAACCTATATTGTTCTTTAGAGCCAAACACAAGCACCAGACTTCACTCTATCGAGGATATCTACATGAGGCGGTGTCTTAAAAAAGCAGCCTCTATCTTCAAAGATCCCCAACACCAGGCCATTCTCTCTTCACTCTGCTATCATTGGGAAAAAGGTACAGGAGCCTCAAGAAGAGCACTCAGTGGCATAAGGACAGCTTCTTCTCCACTGCCATCAGATTCCTGAATAATCAATGAACCAAAGACACTGCCTTACTTTTCATGCACTATTTTTATTTTTTTATATAGTAATGTTGTAAGAAGGTTACATTTTGAATGATTGCATTATGATGCTGCTTTTAAACACCAAATTTCATGACTTGTTCTTGACAATAAATTTTGATTCTGATTCTGTTTGTTTTTAATGCAGGTGTATCAGTTACGCATTGTAAGAGTGAGTCTCAAGTAACTGGAAAACTCACTTATCTGGCATCTACCAATCCCCACAGGTCCCGGATACCAGGGGTTTTACTGTATTTATTTTGGATTGTTCTGTATATATGCCATTTGTGTGTAGGATGTACTGTGTGTCTGTATGTGTGCATTATGGTCTGGAGTGAAACATGAAGTCTGCAAATGCCGTGATTGTAGTTAAAAACACAGATATGCTGGAGGAACAGCAGGTCTTATGGCATCCATTGGAAGTAAATATAGATAACTGATGTTTTAGGCCTTCGATCTTCTCAGGCACAAAACTTCAGGCCCTTCTCAGGCCCAAAACATCAATCATATATCTTTATCCCCTATGGACTCTGCGAGACCTGCTGATTCCTCCAGCATTTGTGTGTTTCTACTGTCAACCGGAGATGCATTGCTTCATCGGGTTATATACATATAATCAGGTGACATCAAACAAATGAAGAAGGTGTTATCACTATTGGCGCAAAATGGGCTTGAAGTAAAAATAAAACCAAACGTGAGGATTTGGGTCAGCTTCAGGTAGTTGTGAAGAGGGAAGATGGATTTGAGGAGAAGAGTTTGTGGTGGAGATTTGCAGAAATTTGTCATTACACTTATCTTGTATTTTTCTCTGCAATTTGCAGAACATATTTACAGCAAGCCTAAAACTTGTGCTTCATTTAAATGTGATACTGTAGCAGCCCGCAGCCTGCGCCACGGGCCGACACAGCAAGCAGCCATCGAACACAATGATCAGGTACACAATTGATTTCCTGGGCCATCACATTGACCAACATGAGACCAGGCTGTTACCCACCAAAGTGGACGCTATGTGATGATTGGGTAGAAAGCACGTGGGAAAAGATGCCAGCTCCCATAGGCCGCAGGAATAGTGGTCGAATCAACCAATCATCTCCAGCAGATTGCAGGGGGTCCAATCCGGGCCCGTGCATCTGGGACAGCCTCGCTCAAGCCACGCCCTGGTAGGGACAAGGCTGGCTTCCTATAAAAGACAGAGCTGCAGTCCAATAAAGCCAGTGTTGATTACACTTCCTTGGTGTACGAGTCTTCTTTCAACCTCGAGCTACAACCCATGAAACCTCAAGCTATAACCGTAGCGACCCCGCTACAATACTATATGCAAAATTCTACACAGCTATGCAGAACTATCTGGTTTTCTTTTGAACGTTGCTGATTTTTTAAAAAATTTATTCATTGCACTCAGTCAGAGGCAACAGATTTCTTCTCATCTACAATATATTATTAACTGCAAAAGCAGCATGAATGGAAAAATAGCAGTCCTAAAATCTGCAGAATTAAATGGAAATGGTGATGAGGAATGGTGAAGAGGAGAAAACTGAATGTGGAAGTCTTAAGTTCCTAAATTAATCATCCTCTAAGTTTTCATTTTGTAAGTTTATGTATAATGAATGCTACCCTAGATCTTTTTATAAAAACGAGCACACCTAAATGAAAAGAACAAGGTTCTTCAAATGAGTATTCTTTTCCATTTATTTTGCAGTCGTGAGCAAGCTTGTTCTTTTTGGACGGATGCTTGTTTTTCTATATCAGTTTCACTTTAAATAGTTAATTCATGCAGCATGCTGTTTTACCAGCGCTACAATTCCAAAAAAAGTTACTGGTTCCTGTTGCTGAGATGTGGTGTTCTTCAGATTTGCTAAAATGCACTAGTCTGCTGGATAAAGATAATTTAATACAGCCGACAGCCATCTGATTTAAACACATGAAGGGAAAAATAGTTACAGGCTATATCACCAAAGCTTCACACTTTTGCAAAAATTTCAACAGTGCAAATTTGTTTAATTGGCTAGAAAAAGCTAATAATAAATTATTTAAAAAATCACATTCACATTTTTTCTTTCTTTTCCTGCAATCTGCAGAATGTATTTTCAGTAAGCTATGTTGGTTTTCAAAATAAAACATGACACCTCATGTCTCATTTAACAGCGATATCATCCTCAAAATGTTACAAAGCAATGATAAAGAATCTGATTTACTTATGAAGTAATAGGACATAGCATGTTTGCTGAAGTTTTCCTTTCAGTCATTATACTTATCAAAAGCAGCTGCTTTATATTCCTTGGCAATATATTAAATCTAACAAACAATGGGGACAAATTATTTGTTCCAGAACTCCCTCATTTTTTGAGAATTTAAACAAACATATTATTTTGAAAAATAACAGTTTGTCTATTACAGTTTACAGCTAACTGCAAAGTAGATCGTAAAAAATTAATTTTGAAAGTCACATCTGTTTCAGGTTTTGTGGAGTAAAGATACCACGTGATATTTATTCACAAGCTAAAGGAAAAAGCAGCACAATAATGTAAAGTATGAGACCTGTTTGAGCCACAACAGTGCCTTTCTTTGAATTTAATTGGTGTTCTGTTAAGTGCTGGGCAAAGGTGCCTTTCCATAAAGAGCCTGGTGTCTCACTGGGTTATGTTTATGTTCTTGTCATCAGCTTTCCCAATCAGGAATTAGCAGATTTTCAAATGCATTATGTCAACCTACTTAACTGGCAAAAGCCCAGGACTGGCATAGAAGAAGTGGACACACAGGGTTTGTGGCAGGGAAATCAAATTAATCGTCTTCTTTTAGAGAGTTCGGGAAATTGACATTTTAGAAAAGAAAATCAGAAACAACAAAGTTGCATTTACATTAAGCTGTTCCAACTTTCAATATTTTGCTTCCCTCAAGACTGAATGGAAGGGAATTCAACCCTTGTCAGTTGCAATCATGATTTCTTCACCTATCTTCACATCTGAATCTACTCAATCAATAAGCAGCGAATGAATAATGCATATCTTCAAAATTAATTCGAGTCCGATTGAGAAATTTAGGCAGAAATTGAAATTTATCAATTTAATGTGCAGAAGGGCAAAAGGATTCTAGTTTTTTTGAAACTGGTTCTTTATGAAAACTAGTTTGTGCAGAATGTTACAGCACAGAAAACAGGCCATTCAGCTCTTCTAGTCTGTGCTGAACTATTATTCTGTTTTTCCCCACTATCCTGCACCCAGTCCATATCCATCCATACCCCTCTCATCCAGGTATTTGTCCAAATCTCTATTAAATGTTAAAATTGAACCTGCATTCAATTGGCTACTCATTCCACATTCCCATTACTCTCTGTGAAGAAATTCCCCCTAAAGTTCCCCCTCAACTTCTCTCCTTTCACACTTGACCCATATCCTCTGGTTTGTATCTCATCTAACATCAGTGGAAAAAGCCTACTTAGAGCCATAGAACACTACAGCACAGAAAAAAGGCCCTTTGGCCCTTCTCATCTGTGCCAAAATATTATTCTGCTAGTCCCATTGACTCGCATCCAAATCTCTCCCATCCATGTATCTATCCAATTTATTCTTAAAACAAGACTGATCCCGCGTTTACCACGTCATTTGGCAGCTCATTCCAAACTCTCTGAGTGAAGAAGTTCCCCCTAATGTTCCCCCTTAACCTTTCCCCTTTCACACTAAACCCATGTTCTCTTATATTTAACTCCCCTAATCTAAGTGAAAAGAGCCTACTTATATTTACTCTGTCTATATCTCTCATAATTTTGTAAACCTCCATCAAATCTCCCCTCATTCTTCTGTGCTCTAAGGAATAAAACCCTAACCTGTTTAATCTTTCCCTGTAACTCAACTCCTGAAGACCTGGCAACATCCTAGTAAATCACTATTTCATCTTTTTCTGTAGTTAGGCGACCAGAACTTCATACAATACTCCAAATTTGGCCTCACTAATGTCTTATATAACCTCACCATAACATCACAGTTCCAATATTCAATTCTTTGATTTACGAAGACCAAGATGCAAAAAGCTTTCTTTACAATCATGTCTACCACTTCTCGGGGCCCTACCATTTACTGTGTTATGTCCTACCTTTGCTTGTTTTTCCAAAATACAACACCTCACATGTGTCTACATTAAATTCCATCTGCCATTCTCTGGTTCATTTTACCAGCTGGTCCAGATCCCTCTGCAAGGTTTGAAAGCTTTCCTCGCTGACAACAATGCCTCCAATCTTAGTGTCATCAGTAAACTTTATGATCAAATTTGCCACATTATCATCCAGATCATTGCTTTTGACAACAAAGAACAATGGTCTCAGCACCAATCCCTGAGGCAACCACTAATCACAGGCCTCCAGCTTGAGAAGCAATCATCCACTACCACTCTCTGTCTTCTCACATTCAGCCAATTTCGAATCCAGTTTACAACCTCTCAATGGATACCTGGTATCTGAACTCCTGAACTAACCTCCCACGTGGGACCTTGTCAACATCCACAGTCTTTTCTTCATCTACTTTCTTAATAACGTCCTTGATAAATTCTACAAGATTCGTTAAATATGACCTACCACACATAAATTCACGCTGACTATCCTTAATCAGCCTTTGGTTGTACAAATACTTGTAATTCCAATCTCTCAGAACACCCTCCAATAATTTACCTATTACTGACATCAGACTCACCTGCCTGTAATTTCCTGGTTTACTTTTGGTGCATTTTTCACCAAACGGCACAACATGAGCTGCCCTCCAATCTTCCAGCACCTGGCTAAGGATATTTTAAATATTTCTGCCAGGGCCCCTGCAATTTCTACTCTAGTCTCCCTCAAGGTCCAAGGTAATATCATGTCAGGCCTGGGGGATTTATCTACTTTTATTCACTGGAAGGCAGCAAGTACTTACTCCTCTATATGTTCCATGACACTACTGCTTGTTTCCATTCCTTCCTGAGTAAATACTGATGCAAAAAAACTATTTAAGATCTCCCCCATCTTGTGAGGCTCCACATATAGATGACAACTCTGATCTTCTTGGGTGCCAATTTTGCCCCTTACTATCCTTTTACCCTTAACCTACATATAGAAACCTTTCAGGTTTATCTTTACATGATGTGCAAAAGCAACTTCATATCTTTTTGCCTTCCTGATTTCATTCTTAAGTATTTTCTTACATTTTCTTTACTCTTCCCATACCTCATTTGTTCCTTGTTGCCTATACCTGTTATACACCTCCCATTTCCTCTTAACCAGATGGCTAATATCCCTTGAAAACCAGGGTTCCTTATGCCTGTTAACTTTGCCTTTAATCCTAACAGGAACATGCAAATTTGGCACTCTCAAACTTTCACCTTTGAAGGCCTTCCACTTATTGAACACATCCTTGCCAGAAAACAACTTATCCCAATCCACTCTTCCTAGATCCTTTCTTGTTTCCACAAAATTGGTCTTAATCCCATTTAGAATCTCAACTTGAGGACCAGACCTATCCTTATCCATAATTAATTTGAAACTAATTATTTTATGGTCACTGGACCCAAAATGTTCACCTACACATACTTCTGTCACCTGACTGTCTGGTTCCCTAGTAGGAGATCAAGTACTGCATCCTCTCTCATTGGTACGTCTATATTTAGATATAGAAAACTTTCCTGAATTCTTTTGACAAACTCCAAGCCATCCTGCCCTTTTACAGTATGAGAATCCCAGTTAATATGTGTAAAGTTAAAATCAGCTACTATCACAACTTTCTGTTTCTTACATCATTCTGCTATCTCTCCACAGATTTGCTCCTCCAATTTTCTCTGACCATTGGGTGATGTATAATACAACCCTGTCAGTGTGGTCACACCTTTCCTGTTCCTTAACTCCACCCATAAGGCCTCTGTAGATGAGCCCTCTGGGCTGTCTAAGCGCAGCTGTGATATTTTCCCTGAATACCAATGCCACTCCTCCCCCTTTCATATCTCCCCCTCTGTCATGTCTGAAACAATGGAACTCCAGAACATGGAGCTGCCAGTCCTGCCCCTCCTAAAACCAAGTCTCACTAATAGCAATAATGTCGTAATCCCACATGCCAATCCACACCCTAAGCTTGTCTGCCCTTCCGATAGTACATTTTGCATTGAAATATGCCCCTGAGAACACTTCTATCATGTACAAATTTTTGATTTCTGTTTATACAAGCAGTCCTCGCATGACCTTTATCCTCCTCCACCTCACTATCTGCTCTTACACTCAGGTTCCCATCCCCCACAAATCTATTTTAAACCACCTGGAACAGCACTAGCAAACTTACCTGCAAGGATGTTAGTTCCCCCTCCAGTTCAGGTGCAAACCATTCCATTGGAACAGGTCCCACCTTCCCTGGAACAGAGCCCAATTGTCCAAAAACATGAAACCCTCCATCTATTTAGCTATGTACTTGACTGCATTAACTTCCTATTTCTAGCCTCACTAGCACGTGGCATGGGTAGCATTCCTGAGATCACAACCCTGGAGATCCTGTCCTTTAACTTTGCACTTCTTAAACTTTAACTTCCTAAACTCTCTTTGCAGGATCTCCTCATCTTTCCTTCCCACATCATTGGTCCTGGACCATGACATCTGGCTGCTCACCTCCCTGCTGAGAGTACGGAGAACTTGAACCGAGATATCGCAGACCTTGGCACCAGGGAGGCAACAGGCCATCCGGGATTCTCAATCTCTCCCACAGAACCTCTTATCTGTCCTCCTAACAATCAAATTCTCTATCACTACTGCTCTCTTCTTTTCCTTCCTTCCTTTCTGAGCTGAGGGTCCAGTTTCGGAGCCAGAGATGTCCCTTGTAGGTCATCCTCACCAACAGTAACCAAAAAGGCCAAAGGTGTGCTCTGCTCTCTCTGTCTATTCCCCTTCCATCTCCTGACAGTCACCCAGCTACCTGCTTTCTGACTTTTTGGGGTGACTGATTCCCTGAAGCTCCTGTCCATTGCTGCCACCCGAATGATCCAAAGTTCATCCAACTGCAGCCCCAGTTCCCTAACTCAATTTGTCAGGAGCTGCAGCTGGATGAACTTTGGATCATTCGGGAGGCAGCAATGGACAGGAGCTTCAGGGAGTCCCAGATTTCCCACATCCTCCAATCTGATCAATCCACTGCCCCAGCTGACTCCATTACCTACTCGAAATTTAATTAAAGGATTTTATCGGGCCTTACCTAACTGGAAGCAAGCTTGTTCTCAGCCTCTACTCGTTGAAGGCTCTCGAGCCAAAGCCTCAAAGGTCCACTCCTACACTGGGCCACTCTTACACACTGGTCACCCCTCCAGCTTCCCCTCCTTTCATTTGTCCCTGCCACTTATCTCAAGTACTCACTTCCACAAATCAACACTCTGTTTAACCTTTCCGATGCCCTCCTCACTCTTTTTAAAACTCCCTTACTTATACTCACCACTCTCCCGACTCCTCCACTCCTCCTCCTGCTGTGACATTCCCGCTCCCATGATTTTACTTGCATTTTCTCTATCTATACTCATCATTGTAACTTCTTTACTCAGAGAGTGGTGGCTGTTTGAAATGAGCTTCCAGGAGAAGTAATGGCGGCAGAGTCAATTTTGCCATTAAAAATTGGATAGGTATATGGATGGGAGGGGAATGGAGGGTTATGGACAGGGTGCAGGCAGGTGGGACTAGAGGAGAGTACTTAGTTTGATGTGGACTAGAAGGGCCAAAATGGCCTGTTTCCGTGCTGTAATCATTATATGATTATATATGATTATTTTGAATACCTCGATCAAATCTATCCTCATTCTTCTATGCTCCAGGGAATAAAGTCCAAACTTGTTTAACTTTTCCCTGTAACTCAGTTCCTCAAGTACCAAGAACATCCTCATAAATCTTCTCTGCACTCTTTCAATTTTATTTATAGCTTTTGAATTTAAGGTTTCTGTTCTAATCACTACTTAGTGACAGCTATTGGACAGTGTCCACCTAAAGATGTTTTGCTTCCCTTCCCCCCACCACTCAAATAACCAATAGGCTCTCACTGCCTTAGCTCATACATCGAATAATGCCAGCAATTGCTACCGTTTGTTAAATGGTACTCCTGCATAATCCAAAGTGGGAAGATGATATTGCTTTTATTGGTTTTGATGCAATAAATTTTTAAATCTTAGTTTTCAAAATTCATAGACAAATAATCATTTAAAAACACCCTAGTTTGTATTTACTCCAATTTTTGATGCATTAATAAAACAACAAGGGTTCCACAGTTGTATGGATCCTATTTTTCACAACGTGGAAAAGAAGTCACAAAATGGGAGAGCATCCAAGCAATGGAAAACACATTTAAAAGATTGAATAAACAAAATAGCTATTTAGTCATGCCTAAGTTGAAGATGCTTTTGTATTAATATATGAGTGTTCCTATGAAATCCTAATTTGCACCAATGTTTTTCAAAATTTACTGGCTTTTTGCAGGAGTAAATTTAAATTTGAACATATAGCCGACCAATTACACCCAATTGACCTACAACTCCCAGTACATTTGGAATGGTGGGAGGAAACAGGAGTCCCTATGGAAAATCCACGCAGACACAGGGAGAACGTACAAATTCCTTACAGACAGCGTGGGATTCAAACCCTGCTTCCGATTCCTGGTGCTGTAACAGTATTGCACTCACTTCTAGATTAATCATGATGCCTTCACCCTTGTGTCCAAAATGCTTTCTCTAATTTCAAGATTATCATGCCTCTCAGTTTCCAAGGCAGCAGGTTTATGGTATATTTCACAGTTTCCTGCTGAATGCAACAGCAGAAGAGACACCACTTGCAAAAGGAAGGAATCTGCAGTTTTTGATTTCAGTGAGGAGAAAGTAGTGTCTTGGGCATTTGCCAGCTTTACTGGCTTCCCATGAAGACTGATTAATAAACCAAATCCTTTCATCAACAAAATGGGTTTAATTCCCTAAAGGTACACTCTGTTTATGGATGATGGTGAATGCTACATTTTCTGGCAACCCCTGTTACTTGTGTATTTGAAGAGTCGGTGCAGTGGGGCATTTTTCACCTGCCGGCACTACCTTGAGTGATGGATGAGCAATGGCTATCCTTTAGTCCTGCAGTTTCCTGCATCTCTTCATACTCCAATCACACCATCAATACAACAAATCCACCAAAGTACTAGGATGGAAGTGGAAAATACCATTTGTATCTCATTGATGAGATTCCATTGCCTGAATCAGTTGAGGCATGCCCTGCAATATAAACTAACAAAATTATCACTGATATATGCTGCATGCTGCATAAACAGGCTAACCTGCCAGAGCTGGGAGAAAAACAACATTAACAACTTGGGGGATTGCTGCTCGGCAGGGATAAACAGTGACTAAAACTTTGGATCCTTTGGTCTGCTTTTAAAATCAATAGTGGTTATGTCAATGCAATGCAGTCCACCCATTCAGTTCTGTGAAATCCTCATCAAACTGCAAGTGAGGTAAATTTAAAGTCAATGTACGAATTGACTATTCTAAGGCAGTCAATGGGAAGAAATTAAGAAGTGAAAATGATAGATGCATCAGGTTTCATTCAGTTCACAAATGGATGTGATCAGTGGGTCTTTCAGTCCCATCTAGAGAACAGGAACCACTGAACTTCATCGTGTACTCTTGGTCATATTTCTGTCAGTGTTTTCCCTCAGAGATGGCTTTAATAAATATTGTAAGACCTGACAAGGGAGATGATGCTTCCAATAAAAAATAATTACATCAGAGGTCATGTTTCCAGAAAACATGGCAGCTGTAGCAATAGTCAAATTATATCACAACCATGTGCTCTCTGCAGTGAGGGTGTCATTTTTTATGGAAAAGTATCACCTATCATCTAGCAGAAAAGAAAGTTTTCTTTAATCATATTGCCACAGGAAGCATGTTATTGCTGCACCAGCATGGTTAGCGATCGGGATGGGGGTTAGAATCCTGTGCAGTCTGTAAGGAGTTGGTACATTCTCACCATGTCTGCGTGCTTTACCTCCGGGTGCTCCAGTTTCCTCCCATCCTTCAAAATGTACCGAGGATTTATAGATCAATTGGGTGTAAGTGGGCTGCATGAGCTCATGGACTGAAAGGGCCTGTTACATTCCAGAGAAATCTTTGCAGATGATGCTGCAATGTCAACAAATGACACACCAAAGTGCCTTATCTCTGGACAGAGAAGGATGTTAGTTGCTCCAAATAAGAATATGTGTGGAGAATTTATGCAAGGATTATAATTTAACTACAAGTTATCACATAGAGACCTCAATGTTTAAGTTTGTTACTTTAGTATACAATGATGGAAAATACGTTGTACATCTCAATGTTAGTTAAGTGAAAGAACAATTTGTTGTTATATATCTTTCATAATCTTGGAACATCTCAACAGTTTTTCAAATCAGAGGTTTAAAAAAAAAGTATATATGTTTTAATCTGGCAACCAATTTATGTAGATCTAGTTCCTACAAACAGCAGTGAGTGACTGACTAGATAAACAGTTCAGTGATTTTTTTTGTTGAAGTTCATCGCACATGATGCAAGCGCCACTGGCAAAACCAACATATTTTGCACAATACTTGTTGCTCGTGGGACGATGAGAGTGGCCTTTCTTCAACAGATGCAGTACCCTCCCACAAAGCTGTTGAAAGGGGGATCTCCAGGATTTGGACCCAGTGATGACAACAGTGTGACAATATGTTTCCAATTTTGTAGTTTGTAGTTTGAAGGATCACCTGCAGGAAATGTATTAAGATGCATCTGCTGTCTCTGTCCTTCTGGTGGTAGTGGTCAGGATTTGTCAGATGGTCAGTCTGAGCTGCAGCCATGGCACAGTGACATGGAGGGAATTAATGCTTCGGGTGAAGGTGGCATATAATTCAGTGTGCTACTTTATCCTGGATGGCACTGTGCTTCTTGAATGATGTTTGAAGCTGTCCAAGTGGAAATTATTCTTTCACATTTGTAACTTATTGTGGTGCAAATATTATTTGCCTCATGAAGGGGGGGTCATAATTAAAGCAACTGAAGACAAATAAGTGGAGGACATTGTGTAGACGAAACTGCAGTAGTCCTGGGATGATTGCCCTGTAACACCCACAGAAACTGACCAGCCATTGGAGTGTCTTATCCATGACACTCACTGACTTAAGTTTCACTGGTGTTCTATTTTGGTTGCAGATTAAATATTGACCAGAGCATTCAGATTAATTTTGTCACTCTTCAAAATAGAGCCAAAGGGAATGAAGATGGGACCTGTATTTAATGACTCATCCAATTGATTGCACACTCTGTTAATATGAGCAAACGGTGCTGGAAAAACAGCAGGTTATGCAGCATCTATAGGAAGTAAATGGTGACCTATTTTTTTTTTTGTTTTGGGCCTGAGCCCTTTGACAAGTTATGAGCAAAGAGTAGAAAAGCGCCTGAAGGAAAAGGTGTAAGAAGGTAAGAAGGGGTAGCAGAAGGAATACAGGTGAATTGGTAAAAGGTCATAGGTGGATATTTGGAAGATTAGAAGAGAGGTGATGGGGAGGGAATGGTGACAGGTCGAGTTTCTCCAACACCTTTGTTTATTGCACCACAATCACAGCGTCTGCAGCCTTTCCTGCTTAACCTTGTTAATAAATACAAAGATGGAGTGTCAACCAAAGTTTTTGCGCTCTTGTCTGGAATGAATCACTGACTCACAGCTGTGCCACTGAGTCATACAATGGGTTAACTATGAATGATCCACTGATAGCAAGTCCAAAAACCAGCTTTGCACTTATGCCAGTGATTGTATTTCAAAGAGAAGGAATGTCTGAAAATGTTGGTGTCAATCCAATTCAGCGATGACTAATACTGATTCAAAGAAACAGTAAGAACAGTAATAATTTACTGACGGGTAATTTACTGTTTTGTGACAAACTACCCTGGTAACAGTTTTATGAAAAGCTGGCCATCATGCAGCTTAGCTTCATTCAACAAAAGCAAAGCATAAACATTTTACTGGATGTATATGTCCCTATTTCTAGTTACTCTTATGGAATAATATTTGCAGTCAATTTTTAAATATGATGTGGATGATCCATTTAAGAACTGATAAAAGGTTACTGACTTGAGATGCTAACTGTGTTAATATCTCCACAGATACTGTCCAAGTCCAGCAATTCCTGTTTATATTTCTGATATCCAGTATTTACTTCATTTTACTTCTACATGAATAATCTCACCGACTTAAATCAAATATGTGCATTTTTCCTTGTCTAAATTTACAATACAGATACATTTTGGTTAAGAAAAATAGATGAAGTCTTAATATCATAAACTAAATGGATCCTTTCATTATTTTCAGAAAAATGAAAAGATTGAGCACATGAAAATAATTGAGTGCATAGTTGGTTATTTCAATAGGTTGTAGAATGTGTAGTGATTACTTTTGAGTAATAGCAGAAAACTACATACAACACAGTCTTTGAAGCCAACACAGTGTCCAGCCAAACATCTGGTGCAATGATGCTATATAAAAATTAAAACAAAGCCAAAAAGGCATCAAAGAACTTAAATTGTAATAAGTTAAATCTTGCTTTGTGTTCTCTTAATTTTAAAATAATTGATCTGTTTTACCTTTTTGTTCTCATCAGTTTGATAAATGTCTAACAAATTGAAATTTAGGTTCACCACAAAAAAAAGAGGTAAACAACTTCTAATGATAACTCTGTAGAGGAATATGAAAATCTCCAGATGCTGTGATTGTAGTAAAAACACATAGAAATGCTGGAGGAACTTAGCTAGTCTCACAGTGTCCATGAAGATAAAGATATATTACTGACATTTCAGGTCTGCACCTTTCTTCAAGGAATAAACAAAGAACAGGAAGGCATCAGAATAAGAAGAATGGGAGGGGGAGGAGTCCAAACAAACAAAAGAATTGATTTTGGCTCTGTGATATCAGACAGAGGGAAAATGGAAGAGAGAGAGAGATAGAACTGGGGAAAAGGTGACAGGGTGGGGTTAATGGAAACTGGAGAAATTGATGTTAATGCCATTGGTTGGAGGGTACAGACAGAAGATGAAATGTCGTTCCTCCAAATTTGCAGATGGTCTCATTCTGTCAGTGCACGAGACCATGGACAGATATGTCAGCAAGGAAATGGGACGGGGAAATGAAATAGGTGGCTACTGGGAGGTCCACACTATTGCAGTGGACAGGGTCAAAATGCTCAACAAAGCGATCTCCCAGTCTGCATCCAGTCTCTCTGATGTAGGGAAGGCCACAATATGAGCACCGGGACTATGGACACTGCGAAACTGGCTGAGTTCCTCCAGTGTTTCTATGTGTTTTTATTGGAATTTCTGTGTCAAGACAACGGCTAAAACCTCCATTTGTTAAAGAACCCTTGGCAAATTAGATTAATAATGATTCCTTATATTTCCTTTTAGAAACTATCACTGTATCTTTTGCAACAAATTGGAGAATAGAATTCATACCTACTGGAATCACATTTGCTTTAAGTTTGAGACTGTTTAACCAGAAGGCATCTCTGTTCCATATGTAGGATAAAGTATTTGATTTATGGCGGGAAGGAATAATTACAAAGGAACACAGCTCTGATTACACTAACCACACATTCAGCCTTATGGAAGAGAATTCAAGTTTGTCATAGGCCATGGCTAGAGTGGTGATGAAGCCTAATCTGATCCAGGATTGCAGAATGGCTAGCAGTTGTCCTGAACTGCACCCTAGAATTGCAATCTATTCAAGGTCTTTAAGATTTTGATATGCCCTTACAATTTTAACCTGCCCAAAATCAGTAGTGGGAAGATGGACTTGGCTCTAAACTCTCAAAATTTGATTAGTGGGTACACGTCTAAGTATGTTTCTGCTCTAAACATTTAGCTAACAAAAATTCAGAGTTCTCTTAAATATAGTAGGGTTCACAGTTTTTGCCAGCTGTCCCACAGATACGCTGCTCACTTAAATGATCCTGCAAACTTCAACTATTGATTTTTTGCATCCTGTTCCAATGAAATCTGACATCAGTCCTTTTTGCTTATGCTTAGTGTGTCAGGTAAGAAGTAACTTCCAAATATTATTTAACTATATCTACTCCTAAGTGGGAATATTATCTAAATATTGATTATAAGGAAATGTTTCTTTAAAAAAAATTAAATACACCATATTATAAATCAAATATACCATCAATCAGGAAAAAACAATGAGGTGCACTGACAAGAGAAGTACCTGTTTCAGAGTTGGTGCAGCCTGTGGCATCATGTACTGCTGCTCAGGGCTTGATGATCCTTGGCTTGCTGCTGGACTGATACTAGGAAGACTATCAATATCCACATTTGGCAACACCTGAAGACAAATTTTCATTTCCAGTTATTTGAAGAAAAGATAAAAATAAGAATAATACAATTTGTAAAGGGTTCACTTCGCAATGAAAATTTCTTGAAAATGCATGTTCTAGTTGTGAGAGTTGCTGAAAGTTCTCAATGAAAAGTTTTTCTATTCAAGCAATCCACTGTGATCTGCCTTTGTCATTTAAATTTGTTTTGGTCGACTTAAATTTAATTTAGGATTATTATCCAAAACAATTTGCTTGATGGATAGTTTCAGAGTTACTGAATACCAAAATCCACCAATCTACAGCAACAATCAAATTTTTATTATTTCTTGCGTGGTGGGTGTAACTCATCATGTAGCATTTACTACCCATCCTTTGTACCTAAAAGCAATTACAGCCAACCATGAAATATGACTTCAGTGCTATGTAGGCCAGACAAGATCAATATGGAACACCTCCACCACACCCCCTCCCCCCTTGACATTGCTTTGTATGGTGTCAGCCCACAATTGTTCTTTGAATTTCATGACCAGAAATGATTAATCGCCTCAATAAACACTAGCATTTGGACTCTACTCAAGCCTCCTTCCATACCTACTTGTATCACAAAGCCCTCTCTCCCTTCATTTCCATTTGATCTAATCCCCTCACCAACACCCCCCCCCCCCCGCCCCATCAAAAGCAATAGCCCCAAAACAGCTATTTAATTTAAACAAACATTGCATTTGGTCAATCAAAACTTTTCACTATTTTGTAAGCCTCCATTAAGTAAACATGCAGACTTCTTTTGTCAAAACAATGCAGGTAGATGTCTATAGAGTTCTGATATCCATTTGTAATTTTTTCATCCCTCCAGTTCTTCTCAATGTACAACAACCTGAAGTATACACAGTTCTTTTTCTAGCCTAACCTTTGAAACTAAAGTTATGTTGTGTCGCAATGCCGTCATTGTACCATCAAAATCCTGAAAGGACGAGATAATCAGAATTTTATTGTATTGACTTCCCTCTGTGCATATTTACCCATTTTGTGTTTGGATTTCAAAGGTGAAATTATTAAATATAAAGTGAAAAATCACAGAGTTCTAAGCAATACACATGGGACTCTACCCCCCACCTCTGCCACAATAATGGTTCCTGAATGAACCTCACAATAGTGATCTCATACTGCCCTTGCTGTGTACCAATTGATTATCACTGTAATACTACACACTATAACAGGTGCGGGCTCTTCTACTTTGTACCGCTGTATGCATGTTAGAATTGAATTACAGGACTGCATGAAATGTATAATATGACAATAAATTTGAACTTACTGTTCAGACTCATTCTCTTTTCTAACTTACAACTATCTAGCCATTGGTTACTTGTATCCTGGCACAAGATTCTCTGGCCTTACTCATTAGTTTATAATGACATACTAATCTAATGTCATTTGGAAATGTATGAACAGCAGATTTACTACAGTACAATCTACTAAATTCTCATTAAAAATGTAAACTTTCCCTTTGAAATCCATGCTATTTATTTATTATTATATTTTCAGTTCCACAGTACAGGTATTGCAAATTTCCATTAATAACAATTTGCTTACCTAATCCTCTGGCCAGCTGAATGGTTAGCAATTGCATGTGCATATGCTACATGAATATAAATAGAAGTGAACTTTCTAGCAGGTCTTTGGGTTGCACACCTTTTTCATAGTGAATGACTTCAAAAATATAATGAACAACCATGCCATTACTTCCCTCAATTCTTTTAAAGCAGTGGTTTTCAAACATTTTGTTTCCATTTACATACCACCTTAAGTAATCCCTATGCCATAAGGTGCTCTGTGATTAGTAGGGGGTTATTTAAGATGGTATGTGAGTGGAAAGAAAAAGTTTGAAAACCTCTGTTTCAATTGTACTTAATTGAACTGATATGTGCATGGTTTCATAGCTCGAAAGGAAATGGGCCAAATAACAATTTTTCTCAAGCAAAATATTTCAGTATCATTTGGGTCTTGAGGAGTGGTTCGCAACCTTTTTTTCTCCCTACTCGCATACCTTTTAAGTTATCCTTACTAATCACAGAGAACCTATGGCATAGGGATTACTTAAAGTGATATGTGAGTGGAAATAAAGTTTGAAAACCGCTGTTTTAAAATAATTTATTAATGCATTTCATCTTCTCTGAGTTTAGTCAATTTTATTAAAAATGCAATGATTTCATTTCTTATCTCATCCACCACTGTTATGTTTATCTTATTGTCAATTTGTCAAATACATGAGAAAGATATTGCTCTGATCAGTACCACTGGTGGTCAGCCATTGGAATGGTTCTGACTTCCAGCCTTCCACACATACATTTGCAAGCACAGAAGTCTGGGACTTAGTGAGTAACAGATGGTGCCACATCTGTCATTGAGCCTCATCAGTGGACTACTTATGAAGTCCACCAGCAGGGTGCAATTTTGCTAGGATTCCCCTGCTCTATGCTAGGGAATTGATTCTCAGATCCTATGCCAGGATTTTAATTAATCCTTACTACTCCAGGATGTTTTCATGCACTCTTTCTGAGACCTTGTTCCCTCTCCCATTGCAGTCTACTTTGCATCAGTCCCTCAAGGTCACTAGAAGTGCAGTTATGTGATATTTGTGTCAGACCCAACACAGGGTCTGTGACCCACATGACATCAGTGGGGTTGCTAGCCCTGCAGATTAGGAGGCAAAAGGTAAAGTAAGCTTTTTTTTAAAAGAAAAACTGTTGCTTTTGTTTAATATTCTTCTTTGTTTTAAGTAAATTGTTAATTTCTTATATTTTTATTATTATTTTTTTTAATGGGTTGAAATACCAAAGGTTGGGAGAACAAATCCTCTGCACTGTGCTACCTGATCTTGCCAATGGAATAATGAGCAAGCAGGCCGAATGATTTCAGGCAGACCTTGGTTTATAATTCTGAGAGGATGGTAAAGGATAGCATGATCTGAACTATTTCACTAGCACATTGGCAGAGCATTCAACATTTGCTGCTCAGCAGACCAATAGATGACTAACAAACACAATGTGCTCGCACTGCTGGGTAAAATGTACATCTATCAATAAAATCAAAATTAAGCTTTTATTAACAAGCTGGAATTAAACAGGTCTACACTTCTGAATTAAACTGAGGGAGACCTCATAGAATAATGCTTGTCATTTCATTCTACTTATCGGAGATGCAGAAAGCCCAAAAATAGAAAACAATTCTAAACCGTCAAGTTTAAGAAATGTATGAAGATAAAGAACAATTCTTTAGTTTTATTATTTTATGACTAAACAGGCATACTGTAGCATCGTAATTTGTATACAGCCAAATAAACCATTATGAAAAGGTTAACAAAGGTGCAAGACCAGATTCCGAAAGAACAGCTATGACAGTTAATGGGCCAAAATGTAATTATTTTTTGCTGGTGGTTCCCTACAGAAGGTAGTGGTGAAACATAAAGTCAACAGACACTATGATTGTAATTAAAAAAAATAGAGCTGGAGGAACTCAGCAGGTCTCATAGCACCCAAAGATAAATAAACGACGTTTCGGGCCTGAGCCCTTCTTTAAGGTATGATTTAAAAGCAGGGAGGCACCTGAATTAAAAGGCTAGGATAATTGGATGAGGATAGGTGTAAACTGATCGGCAGAGGGGGTGGTTCAATGAATGCAGAGCTGACGGAAAGGAAACAGAGGGGAAAAGGAATGAGAGACAGAGAAATAGGCTGAGATGGGAATGTGAACTAACAGAAATGGGAGAAGTCGATGTTAATGCCATTTGGTTGGAGTGTGCCCAGACGGAATACAAGGCATTGTTCCTTCCATTTGCAGATGGACTCAGTCTGGAAGTTCATGAGACTGTGGTCAGACATATTGGCATGGGACTGGGGTGGGGAACTGAAATGAATTGTCACTGGGAAATCTCTGCTATTGCAATGGACAGAGCCGAGGTGCTCTACAAAGCAATCTCCCAGTCTGTGTCCAGTCTCTTCGATGTAGAGGAGACAATAGGAGCACTGGAAGCAGTAGGTGACCCCTGCAGGTTTACAAGTGAATTGCTCCTTCACTTGGAAGAACTGTTTAGGGCCCTGAATGATGGTGAAGGAGGAGGTATGGACACAAGTGTAGCACTTCCTGTGGTCAAAGGGAGAGATGCCAAGGAATGATTGGTCAGAAGGGAGGAGTGGACGAGGGAGTCTCAGAGGATGCAGTCCCTGTGGAAGGCGGTGATGGTGGTGAGATCACATAGTAGGTGACAAAAATGGCAGAGGATGACATATTGGATGCAGAGACTAGTGAGCTGGTAAGGACAAGGGGAATCCTGTCCTTGTTGCATGTAGTGCAGAGGGGCCCATGGGAGATGTGCAGGTAATGGAGGATATGCGGAGTTGATGGTAATAGAGGGAAAGCCATGATTTTTCAAGAAGGAGAACATCTCGGATAATCTGGGACAGAAGATGTCGTCCTGGGAGCAGATATGAGAGAGAGGCAGGAATTGTGACAAAGGAATGAAATCCTTACAGGGGTCTGGGAACTGGAAGTTGTTGAATTGTTGGATGGACATGTGAAGTATTGAAAATGTAGTTGGGGAGGGACTAGAGCAAGGAGAGACAAAACTGAGTCAAGGTAAACAGATAGCAGTTCATTGGGGCAGAAGCACGCAGAAATGATGGGTCTTCCAGGCAATTGGGTTTGTGGCTCTTGGGTAGGAGGTAGGACTGGGAAATAAAGGGTCACAATGAGGTTGAAGGCCATGGAATGTAGTTGACTGGAAGTAATGTTCAGAAATCGTGGATCTGATGACCTTTTTGTCCGAGTATCATTCCTATACCTTGTGATGTGGAAATGGGAGATGAGCTGGAGCTGGATGCTGATGGTTCTCACCTCCTGGTCCTTTCCTGGACTTAAGCCCAGGAGCAGAGCATAATCACACTGAGCTGAAATACCACATTTTAATACCAGACAAGGCAGGTTAAAGCAGTACATCCTCATTCATTCAAATGAATGAATTGATTGGAAAATTAAATGCAAGGAAATGGTTTGTTTCTGGGTTTTTTTTTTTGGTTACATTTTATATGTCTGAAAATTTTTTGTGCATTTTTAAATGCTCTGCCTGAGCACCCTCTGGATTAGTCCTGGGATGATGAAGGCAGCAAGCTGAATTGAGCTGGATTCTTCCCTACATAATGTGTACTTGCTTGGATTTTCCCCAGATCCTTTATTTTGCTTCAAAAAAATAAACTGTTATGGATATCACCAACATTCCTATAAATTGGATTAAAGGTTCATGAATAAGCCACAACACAAAATAGTATTCAAATTCTTTATGATTTTGTCTCCCTAGCTTCACTGATTTTATGATGTTGCTCCCAAAGAAAAAGTCTCTAATGTAAAAAACAGATGTGATACATGAAATTTTATTGACATGGGGTGAATTTTAATCCAGTAGAATCAATGAGTTGGGGAAAGTGGAAAATGAAATATTTTTTCAAGATCTCATTCCTGATCCTATCCCGCCTAATTCCAATGGTAAAGGCAAACAGGAAGCATCAGATCAATGAAGTATCTGGACTCAAAGCTTGTGGGTCATGAAGAGCAGGGTGCTTCTTTCATCAACCAAATGTCTTTACATTTGAACATTTTCCCCTTCTCACATTCCATAATCCTCTATATCCTCCCATGACTTTAGATTCCTTCAATTCCCAGAATCAAAAGTATATTTGAAAAACCTGCACTTCTTAGTTTCTCATCTTCACAAGGTTTGCTATATTCATCATTCTCAAGTATGGTCCTTTATACAAAATGCATCTTATGTAGCACCATACCTGTACAGTTAGCTTGACTGGATCTTTCTTTTCAGACTTCATGTGTATGACTGCTACATTGGTTCTTTTCATCTGAGACTGTGATTTCTGAGATGAAGCAACTGAGGTTGTTACTGCGGTAGGATGTGTACTGCTTATAATCAAATCTGCAGGCTTTGGAAGACCACTATCCATCCTTGGCACACCTAGAGAAACAGGAAAAAAAAATTAGAAAATCATTAATGAACCTCAAAATATATAGCAGCATTAAAGTAACAAAAATATTCCTGTGTATTTCACTAAAGTTCTGTCACTTGGTACAATTTAAGCTATACAGTAACTCTCTGATACAAACTCTTGAAAAGCTGATAAGGTAGTCATGGTTTTCTGCACAGTGCTCTCATGAAAATTTAATCTAAGATTTTCAACCAAATGAAGAGAGAACATCTTTGCACAAATGCAATCAATGGTTTAATTGTACTCGCCAGAAGGAGAAAAGCAGTCTCAATATTCACTAAATGTCACAGTTATTCTAAGTGGAAAACTGTTTTATTTTGAGAAGACTGTAGAAAGTCACCCTGATTAATCAGAGATCAGGGAAGAGTCCTGATATTTGCTCAATGGCTCCTCCTATCCATCAATGAATTGAGGATTCTGTAAAGAGATTATTATATCAATGGTCTGTGTTACAGACTCCATGGGTACAAAAGAAGCAGAAGTTTTATGAAGATTAGTTAAATGAGTATCAAAAACAGAATTACTATTTTGGGAGATTTTAAATGTTCACTCATTGAAAACAGTGTACTTGCATGGCTGTTAGAGAAGAGATGATTCCAGGTTCATTATATGTGATGCAAGATATCAAGTAAAGAAGTCAAATGTTCTCCTTATTTCTTTCTTTCTTTCTTTCTTTTAGTTTCCCTTTTTTTGGGGAGTAGGGGGGTAGAATTTGGTTAAAGGGAGGGATAAATAGGGGGTGGGTGGTCAGGTTTATTTTTAGGATTCTTTGTAGTCCTTGTTAGTTTTTTTTCTACGTAACCATGAAAATTTATTTTTGATAATTTGTTAATATTTTAATTCTGTAATTGTGGTTATTACTTTGTTTTGTAATAAATATTTTTTTTTAAAAAAGAAGCCAAATGTTTAAAATATTAAGTCCAAGGTCCAATTTAAAAGATAAAAAGATTGCTCAAAAACAAAGGAATCATATTTGAATAAGACAAATATTGGTCATGAACCATTAGTGAACCAGAAATTGAAACTGGCAAGTCATGCTGCCAATATTGGACACTTGCAAAATAAATGTAGACCATTGAAAAAAAAAGGGTAGCCCATGTTTCAGAATATCATTGGTAAACAACGTGGTTAGAAATAAGATGGTATCCAGATTATTGAGATAGGAAGAAAGTTTTAAAAAAGTATAGGAGAAAACTGGAAAGGACATTTGCAGAATGATAGCAAAGTTTGAGTATGTTGACAAAATAACAGTATTCCACAAATATATCTGTACAAAGAGAACTGCTAAATGTCTGGGACCTGACAGAAAGAAAATAAATGAAAAGTTTAAACAGACTGCCCTTAAGAAGCAGTTTACAGCATATTTTAAAAAAATAAACATAAATTTTGAATTGATTAAGAACAAATAAAAATCCAAAAGGGACTTATCAGAGAAGCTCAGTTAACAGTGGTCAAAGTGCTGAGAAAAGGTGAGAAGTGAAAGAAAACAAATGGACCTATAAGTTATATTGACAGTGGTAGGATATCGGAGGCCCAGCGAGCCAGGTGCATCAGCAGAGACACAGCAAATCCCATAATTAGAAATGACGTCGTTTAAACATCAAATATGAGTGGAACATTGGAAACTGAAGATGAAAGTGGATGAAATTGAGCAGGTGTGATCATGTAGATGTTCAGAATTGTTTGGGTAAAATATGAGTGCGGGGGAAAAACAAGTCTATTTATTTAGGAGAAGAACTGTGATTGGCATGGGAGGAAACAAAGAGTAGCAATTAAGAGTACTTCTCAGAATGTTGGAAATGATTAGCAACATGGGTTGTCCCACTCTCTTTGAGAGTGCTTCTATTGATTGTATACAGTAATAATAGAAGTTCTTGAGGCCCAAAAAACAAAAACATACTAAATTATTCTGAGGGAAGAAGGAAGTTATAAGCGTATTGATAAGATAGTAGAAAAGGCAAAATCTATCAGATTGAATTTCCTATCACTCAGGATGATGCGATGGGAGTTGTGCAAGATGCAATTATTTTATCTTGAATGATGGAAGTTTGAGTTAAGAGGCTTTAGGAATGCAGGTCTCCAGAATTATGGGTGCCATTATCAAAACTAGTTCCTCCTGTATTTCCAGATTTTTTTGTAATTTAACTGTTTGAATTTAAACTCCTTCGCTGATGTGGTGAGATTCAATCTCAATTATTCTAAATCAACACTCCTGATCTCTGGCTACTGGTCCAGCAACATAACCACGTGCTACTATACCTTTCAAAAACTGAAGATGAACAATGTTGCCTTTATACAGGTAGTCCCCAACTTATGACCTTGTTCTGTTCTTACCAAATGGTGGTACCTCGAAATGGACGTTAGTTGGAAGTATGTTAGCATGGCATGTAGAAGTCATAAATTGGTTAACTACCTTCATTTTCATTTCCAAATCATGCGTCAGCAGGGGATCTATCAGCAGGGGAGTGGTTTTTCCTCTTGTTCATCATCTTCTTTGGTGTGCTTACCACGCTTAAGTCATGCACGTAGCCATTATTTTTTTTTAGTTGGATGTATGGTTGGCCGTAAGTCTCATAGGTCATAAGTCGGGGACTACCTTTTCCAATCATTCATTCCTAACCACAAATTTGCTTTGATATTCCTGAGCACATGATAATCCAATTTCTTTTGCACAAAGACTTGCTCTAACATTTATAAATTTTGCTGAAGTATACAATTAGAAAATAACATAAAACATCAATTGTGTGATATAAAAATGTCATAAAGAGTTCTGCACTTCCAACCAAAAACATTAAAATACACCTTCAGACCTACATTATGGCCAGGACAAAAGCCCTTGACTAAGGAGACACTTCATTATACCTAACATGTTAGTGGAAGGTGTGAATTTACAAAACTAAGAGTTAATGATAAGCAGGATTTTTTTTTGCAATTGTACAATTAATAAGCCACATGATACAGCATTTTATATAATCATATAATAATTACAGCACGGAAAAAGGCCATTTTGGCCCTTCTAGTCCGCACCAAACTAAGTACAGCCACCACTCTCTGAGTAAAGAAGTTACCCCTTATGTTACTTCTAAACCTTTGCTCCTTAACCCTTAACACATGACCTCTAGTTTCAATCTCTCCTATTCTCAATGGAAAAAGCCTATCCACATCAACTCTATCTATCCCTCTCATAATCTTAAATACCTCTATCAAATCCCCTCTCAATCTTCTGCACTCCAAAGAATAAAGACCTAATTTGCTCAATCTTTCCTTGTAATCAAGATGCTGAAACCCAGGTAACATTTTCTTAAATCTTCTCTGCACTCTGTCTACCTTGTTGATATCCTTCCTATAATTTGGTGGCTGGAACTGCACACAGTACTCATCAATGCCTTGAACAGACTCAACATCACTTCCCAATTCCTGTATTCTATCCATTGATTTATAAAGGCCAGCATACTAAAAGCCTTCTTCACCACCCTATCCACATGAGATTCTACCTTCAGGGAACGATGCACCATTATTCCTAGATCATTCTGCTCCACTGCATCCCTCAATGTCCTCCTATTTACTATGCATGTCCTGTTTTGATTATTCCTTCCAAAATGAAGCACTTCACACTTATCAGCATTAAACTCCATCTGCCATCTTTCAGCCCACTTTTATAAACAGTCCAATTCCCTCTGCAATCTTTGAAAACCTTTTTCATTATCTACAGTTCCACCTATTTTAGTATCATCTGCATATTGACTAATCAAATTTACCACCCCATTATCCAGATCATTAATGTATATGACAAAAGGCAATAGACCCAATACAGATCCCTGAGACACACTGCTTGTCACCAGCCTCCAGCCTGAAAAACAATTATCCACTACAACTCTGGCATCTCCCTTCCAGCCACTGTTGAATTCATTTGACTATCTCAAAATTAATATCTAATATCTGAACCTTCCTAACTAACCATCCATGCAGAACCATATCGAAGCCCTTACTGGTCCATATAGACAACATCCACTGCTCTACCCTCATCAACATTACTAGTCACCTCTTCAAAAAATTCAACAAGATTGGTCAAACATGACCTTCCACGCACAAATCCATGTTGAGTGTTCCTAATCAGACTCTGTCTCTCCAGAAACATATAAACTATCCCTAAGAAAGCTTTCCAGTCATCAAACTTACAAGCCGACAATTGCTAGGCTTGCTCCTCGACCCCTTTTTAAACAAAGGAACCATATGTGCAATATGCCAATCCTCTGGCACTAAACCCATCTCTAATGACATTTGACAAATTACTGTCAGGGCCTCTGCTATTTTCTCACTAACTTCTTTTCTTGGACGTATTTTTATAGTTTTTCCTCTCAATTCAATATATCTATCTAATAGGAATAGATCATGTTCCATTTTTGTTTTTTTTTTGTTGCTTTATAAGTATGCAAAGCAGTACCTTAACTTCCAAGTACAGATGTAAAAAAAAATGAAATGTTTCACCTTGCCAGGAGATGGCTGCCTGAAAAGCATTGACACCATTAACCAGACAAGTGACAACAGTGACACCGTGGCAACTACAAACTAATGACATTCTTACTGCATTGCAGATATAATTATAGGCTGGCAATAGGTTCCTTCCACAATTGGTTTTAATTCGTTAAAAGTTCATTCGTATGTTTTGTGCAACTGCTTTACTTTAATGTCTACAGCCAGCTGAACATTTGAAAAATCTATGATGAATACTGCATTATTACTGCGTCCAATTGCTAAATGCCTTAGATTCTTTTTGTTCATACTATGGATGAGCTACTTTAAACCTGTACGTTGTCGTACATTAAAACACTGATCAAAACATTTTTCAGGCCATTCCAAATAGCAAACATGGAGAGTTTAACAGAAAACCAAAAAACATAAAAATCATATAAATAATTAATGTGACAAATAGAGCACGACATAATATCATGTCAATTATTCATTCAAAAAGATAAGAGTACAAATGTAGAGCTTTTTTTTGGTAAATTGCACGTGATTTTTGTTTCTCCCAAAGATGTAACTAACCATCCATGCAGGAGGCTTGTGTGAATTTTGTACCCTCTTCAAAAGTTGTTTTTTAACCACTTCCTATTTCTACTTCTCATCCCTGCTTTCTTCAAATATCACAATATTCTTCAGGTTAATTTGTTTTTCATAGTTTATTGACAATCTGAATGGAAACATGTAATAAAATTTCGACAGTTGCAGTATCCTCTTCAACCATTTACTGTAGAGTTTGTATTGCAAAAGGATCCCTCACTACATTAGAAAATAAAAACGCAACAATTTCTCACTCAAATTTCTGCCTTTTGTATCTTACTTGATGTTACAACATGGCTCCTTCAATATTTTTCCTATCAAGTGCCAATTGCTTCCAATATCTTTTATGAATTTAATGTGTACATGCAGGGAGCCTCCTTAATGCACAACTGAAGTTCAATGCCTCTTCAATGAAGCTCAGCAGCAGGGTAGCTGAATGACCTTCAACGGCACAGCATTTGCTGGAACTAGCAACATATTACCAGTACATTTAATGAGGGCACAGCCTCAACAGGGTATTCTTACTCTTCTTAAGAAGATACATGATATGCCAAAATGTCACGTGGTTGTTTTCCACTACTGCAAACAACTTTGAATTGCCCCATCATGAGGTTTAGCAAAGTCAAGAATGTATATTTTTGAGATAAACCGTTGCTTGCTTTTCGGCACAGTGAGCACAATGTTGTTACGCCACCAGTGACCGGGGTTCGAATCCGGTGCTGTCTGTCAGGAGTTTGTATGTTCTCCCTGTGTCTGCGTGGGTTTCCTCCAGGTCCTCTGATTTCCTCCCATGGTTCAAAATGTACCAGGAGTTGTAGGTCAATTGGGTGTAACTGGGCTCATGGATCTAAAGGGCCTGTTACTGTTCTGTAGGTCTAAAATTGAATTTAAAACTTCAAGGTTGGTAGCAGAGGAACAACACAATCAGAAAGATTAAGATGATGACCCACATTTGAACAAGCCATTTTAGTTAAAACTGCAGATGAAGAAGAAATTATTTCACCCAAGATCAAATCCATGGCTGACGTGTTACTGGAGTACATCTCCAAAGCAAGGTATTTGTCACAATGATTTCAAATTAAATGTTTTGAATTCCCATTGAAAGATAATATTGATTGATCAGATTCTTTAAAAGGAATTGCGTTGTAATAATGTTGACACTTATCGTAAGAAACCAATAAATTACCAGTTCATTAGAAATTCGAAACACATTTTTAAAATTCTTCTCTCTTTGGTGTAGTTTTTAATTAATTCCAGAATCCCATATTTTTTAAACCCTATTCAGCACATCCATGAATTAACCCAATTAATTTCCTATTTCTTTTTCCAAATATATTCCCCCCCCTCACCCGCAACCATTGAGCTTCTTTTAATTATGAATGAAATCCACATTTATAGTCATGGTCTAAAATTAAACCCATGAAAGGGACAAAAACTGAAGTATAATTTGCAATATAACTTGAACTACGTTTAGTATGTTCCTCTCTTAGATTTAATAAAGCAACTAGTTTTATACATTATAACATCATCATTTTCTCTTTTTAATATATCTGAGGGGAATAAATGAACAGCCAAGCATTTCCAGTAAGAATAAAGAAGAAAAACAGCATTAATCTAGATTTTACCCAAAAATCACTGGAGAAACTCAGCATTATAGGAAGTAAAGGGTAACCAACATTTTCAGCCTGAGCCCTTTGTCAGTGTATCAGCAAAAAGCAAGCAGGCGCCTGAATAAAAAGGTGGCAGGAGGAGAGGATGGTGGAAGGAACAGAGGGAGGAGCACAGATTGACAGGTAAGAGATCATTGGTGGGTATATGTGGGATGGTAGAAGAGAAAAAAGCTGAATAGAGAGGGAAGGGAAATGGATGGGGGCCTGGGTGAAAGGTGACAGAGGAACAGGGAAAAAGAGATACTTGGGAGAGGGTTTAATGGAAACTGCAGAAGTCAATGTTAATGCCGTCTGGTTGGAAAGTGCCCAGATGGAATATTAGGTGTTTCTCCAATTTCCAGTAGCCTCAGTTTGGCAGTGCCTGAGGTCATGTTGGTTTTGTGAATGGCATGTAGGATTAAAATGGTTGACCACTGGAAGGTCCCTGCTGTTGCAGCAGACAGAGCGAAGGGGCACAACATAATAATCCCCCACTCTGCACCCAATCTCTCTGATGTAGAGGAGGCCCCATCAGGAGTACCAGATGCAGATTCACGCGAAAAATTGCCTCACTCAGAAGAGCTGTTTGGGGACCCGAATGGTGGTGGAGGAGGTTGTTTTATCCACTTTGTTGTGAACTTTCAACCTGACCTCAAATTCACTTGGTCCATCTCTAGCAACACTCTTCTCTTTCTTATTCTCTGCCTGTACCTTAGGAGACAAATTCTCAAGATATTGTTGACAAACCATCCAAGTCCCACAGTAACCTCAGCTGCACCTCTTCACAATCTATCCCCTGTAAGGATTCTCTTCCACTCTTGCTCAATTCCACCACCTCCATTGTATCTGCTCCCAGGACATCCATTCCATTCCAGAACATCCAGGATGTCCATTCCAGAACATCCAAGATGTCCTCCTTCTTCCAAAAAATGTTCCTTCCCCTTGACTGCCATCAACTCAACCCTTACTTGCATCTCCTCTATTTCCTGCACATCTGTCCTGCCCCTTCTGCCCAAAGATGCAATAAGGACAGGGTTCCTCTTGTCCTCACCAGCCAACATATTATATGCAATTTCTGCCACCTACAATGTGATTCCACCACAAGACACATCTTCCCTCTCCGCTTCCCACAGGTTTTTCTCTATCCAGAACTCCCTCATCCACTCTTCCCTTCCCACTCATCGTCCCCTTGGCACCTACCCCTGTGACCACAAGAAATGCTACACATACACCCACACCTCCTCCCACATCTCCATCTGGGCCCCCAAACAGTCCTTCCAAGTGAAGCAACACCACTTGTGATCTGCTGGAGTCATCTAATGCATCTGGTGCTCCCGTTGTGCCCTCTACATTGGAGAGACTGGATGCAGACTGCGAGATCATTTCATTGAGCACCTTCACTCTGTCCCGTGCAATAGCAAGGACCTCCCATTGGGCAACTATTTTAATTCCACACACCATTCTCACACCGACATGGCTATTCATCGACTCATGCACTGCCAAAATGAGGCTCCCTGAAAATTGGAGGAACAGCACTCTCCAACCAGGTGAAACTAGCACAGCCTTCTCCAGTTTCATTTAAACTCTTTCCCAGAGTCTATTCTCTTTCCCCATCCCTCTGTCTCCTTTCCCCCAGCTCCCCACCCCTTTGCTTCCCTCTCCTTGCAGAGTTCAACACCCTCTTCCTATCAACATTTTCTCTTCTACCGTCCCACCTATATCCAATGATCTCTTTCGTGTAAACCTGTTATTTTTCCCCTGCCCCTTCTCCCTCCACCTTTATATTCAGATACCTGCCTGGTTTTGCTCATACCTTATCAAATGGCTCAGGACCAAAACGTTGCTTACCCCATACTTCCTATATATGCTGCATGACCTTCTGAGTTTCCCAGGCACTTTTGTGTATTCCTCTACAGTCACAGCATCTGCAGGCTTTCTTGTTTAACTTGATCTAATTTTTAAAAACTTTTTAGAAAAGAACATTGTTTAATTTTGAACATACCTAGGGCAATTGCCATGGGGACAAGATGCCCTTCAATGGGACCTGAATTGACAGATGCAGATGTTACTTGATGAGATGGCCTAAAAACATATTGGCCCTTCTGAAAATGGTGAGCAGAAAGATGCTGCTGTCTTACAGGGGGAGTTACATCTGCCTTCAGTGCAGAGGGAATAGTTTGTGTTCTGGCACTTTTCACCTTGACACCTATTAAAATAAGAACAACATAGTTATAAGATATCTGCAATAATTTTATTATAATAATGTTAGACTTTCTTTTTTTGAAGGTCACTAGTGTTCATTTATTAAACCTTCAAGTCCGTGAGTCTAAAAATAATAATATATCTGAAGCCAAACTGTTTCATGCTATATTCAATGCTTCCTGTTTATTACTTTAATGAGTGATGGCTTGAACTCGCATTTGAGAATTTTCATACCCATTTCCATTATTCCTGGAGAATGATGGGCCAACAGATCCATCAGGAACAGCCAGTAATCAGCTGAACAGGATCGGAAAATTTTGGGCTTGCATGCAATTTTGGTCAAACATTCAAGACTGAGATATTCTGAGGTCAGCAGTTAAAATGATTCCATCATTGGAATTAATACTGAGCACAGCTATGGAGTGTTGAAAATAAGTTTTACAATAAGAATAGCTAATGCAGCATTAGGAATCACATTCATTTCAAGATTCCTTTATTGTCCTGTAATAAAACAGGTGTAATATTACACGAAATTGACTTTAGTCTCCTGTAAGGTAGACAAAGATTTGCTATCAGCAGAAATTGTCCTGCGCCCCTTCCAGCCAGAGAAAGAGAAGCAAAAGAGAGTCACAAATCACTGTGAGTCCATGGATTTGAATTCGGCGCTCCCGCAGCCTCCGCAGATACATAGATTCCAGATCAAACCATCGGCAACCCAAGCTCCAGATCTGAACCTCTGATACCATATGGAAGCCTCCAGCACCCTCAGCACTCTATCACATCCTGGTTCCAATACCTAGTACCTCTTCAGTCTGTCTCGAGCCAGTCTCCAGCAGTCCCTAGGCTGGTGTGAGTTCATTGACCACAGTTGGCAGCAGCCCGCAACCTAAGTGTGTTGCTCGCCTCGAGTCATAAACAGCCTGTGTGTTCTTCAGCCGCAAAACCCCTCACTAATCCACCGTCATGGTCACCATCCTGCGGGTCATCTCCACTACTTTTTCTCAAACAGGGGGTGTTCTCCGTTTTCTGATGCCTTGCACCAGTCTTTTGCTTCCACAAAATCTGCATCTCTCAAGGCCACTGTCTTAGGTCACGGCATTTTAAAATAAATCACCATCAGCTCCTTTAACAGTAGTTGGATTGGGTGGTAGAACCCTGCAGTGGAGCGCAGTGTCGCTTCTCTTTGTCTCAGCAGGGCTGCATTAGCAGCAGAGCTGCCATTGTAGCAGCTCTGGCAGTGTCGCCATTTCTGGGGGTTTTAATGGGGTGACCAACTTGTGATTAAAAAAAAGTAAGGAAAGGTACAAAGTGAAGGTAAGTATTTTAATTATTTTAAATTGCCTTGCTGTATTAATTATTTCCTTTAAACCTAATGAGGATTTCGTCAATCATTTTACATAATCTAAATGTGCAAAAATACTTCCTTGCTCCAGCTGAACAGGTACTCGCAAACAAAGACTAATTGAATTAAATTAAAAGAGGCAATAAATACATAAGATAGATGCAAATATTCACAGAAACTGTCAGAATGTTTTGGGGGCAGGGGCTCAGGATGTGATATCCAAGACCTACACATAGTTTGTAGCCCATGCATCTTATCAAATAGAGGGTCAGCTTTTTCAACTCTCCATTTCTAAAAAATGCAAATACGAGTGGCAGGTGTTGAGTCTGGATAGTGGACTGGTGAGGGATAATCCAATTCATGTCACTTGGAAATATGTAGCGAAAATTTTGCATTTCTCAACAGTTACAATGTGAATGGTATGCTGCATGTGGAATTGCTTTTGGTGCTACACAACATAGAAAAACATGGTTGAACTGATAACAGATAACTTTTGTCCAGCTTTCTTCGGGTGAGTTTCATTGTTTTGTTCTGTTAAATACACAACGACATAAATTAAAGTTGTTGCTGTTATTGGTAAAAGTTTGATATTGGAGTCTTTGCTTTCTTTCAACCATAAATGACAAGACATATCTGGATTTATGCCTTTTGCATTTTCTTCCTTTTCTCCATGCTTCTTGACAGCAGGTCTCAGTTTATAAAAAGTTTCAATCCAAGCATACATAATTTATCTTTAAAAATGCAAAGTGAGCTACATTATATTACATGAAGCTCAGCAACATTTGGAAAGCTTGCACCCATTCACATTTCCCTTGAAGTGAATCTAGTGATATTTTGCCCCAGAACATAAATATATACATGAATAGGAATAAAATGAATAAATTATTGGAGACATCCTCATGTATTTCCATACCATTCATTGTTGCTGTAATTAAACATATCTGGTAATGACCTACTTAATGGTAAATCAGCATCATTAATCATCTCTTCATTTAATTAAATGCAGATTCAAATTGGAGTGAGAATCAGAATAAAATGTACAAGTCCTGCCTAAATGATTAAAGAAAACTAGACTTGCAAAACATTTCCCAAAGCTACAAAGCAGAACAAATTTGACAAACAGCGCAAGTGGTAAGGCATCAAAGATAATTTAAATTAAAACAAATCACTCACCCTTAATATTCTCAATTATTTTCGGCCTCTGAACTTTGCATTTAGGTAGTGGAGAGTTCACCTTCAAGTATGGCCCTTTTTTGTATGTACTGCAATGCCCCTGATAAAGTGCCTTTCCATAAACTTTTCTGAGGTAATCTTCACCTCGTAACGCTGGGATAGTTGAAAAATTCTCATCGACAAATATCTGCATTAGAAAGTAGAAACTTAGCTTTATATATGTTTGCCATTTTCAAGGGTTGGCAATTCAGAAAAATCATAAGCACAGAAATTATCAAACAAGTCTCTCAATGTTATTTCCAGAAATGTTTATCTCAGCACAGGACAACAATGGGGAAATTCAGTGACATACATGAGATTAGCTACGTGTTGAAACCTCAAAATTACGAAGATGGTTTTATCCAGCAATTTTGGGTCTCACCAACCTGCAGATGAATTATAGTGAGGAAGCAGGATAATTACTCACTTGCTTCTCTCTCTACTGCTGCATCAGTGGGAGAGGAAATAGACTGAATGAAGGCAGCATCTGTGGAAGGCTGGAACAATGTTTGGCTGCAAGGCAAAGATGCGAGCACCACTTCCCTCCACAAATTCCTCTAACTGATGCTTATCTGGTAGAGCTATTTCAAATACTAGTATCCCTCTTAGAAAATGTTAACCCACTTCATCCCTAATGTTATTATGTGCTGGAAATTCTCGTTTGAAACTTCAAGCCTTTTCCTTCTCATTTTGCTCTTCTCATTTCTTACTCTCTCTGCCACTCAAACCATACTTTCTTCCCTCATTTTTCCAGTTCAATGTAGGATCTCTAACCTGAATTATTAATTCTGTTTTTCTCTCCACCAATGCTGCCTTACCTGCTATACACTTCCAGAACTTTCCGTTATATTTCAATAATACTTATTCAAATATTATTATTCATTCCTTCAATCAACAATCTATATTCATGACTTGTTGGAGAAGGCAGATCGTAGAATATCTAACTTTCTGACAACACATAAATAGGTGGGAGGGTGTGGTACAATGAGGGTATCTGGACTCAGCAACAACAAATAATAAGTTTAGTGATTAAACAAAAACTTGGAAAATGGAGTTTGATATTGTAAGTCCATGTACTTTGTGGGAGCAATCACTGAGCAGACTATTATCCAATAGAGTGAAACTGCAAATCAGTGGAATACGAAGCGATCTAGGAGTTCTGTATGAAACACAAATTAGCATGTCGGTGCAACATATAATTATTATTGGATTTTATTGCTAAGGGGTTAGAATTTAAAAATAAAGTATAAGTTTCCACTGAAGGTTGAGGACTGAGGCTGTGTACAGTTTCAGTCCACTTATTGAATAAAAGATGTACAAGCAATGAAAGCAGTCCAGAAGTTAAGTTAATTTCTGGATTGAGATGATTCTCCCATGGTTAAAAAATTTAGATATGCATTTTATTTTAGAAAAATGGGAGTGAACATATTGAACCATATGAAATCCTATGGGGTCATGACAAAGGAAGGTGTTGATATATTTCCAATAATAGGAGAAAATTAAACAAGAGGAGATACCATAATTACAAGAAAAAGGGGCAGGCATTTAAAAGCAAAGGACTACAGGAACCTATCGCAAAAGATGATACATTTCTACAATTTTTACTCCAAGACTGGAACACTGGAGGCATTTAAACAAGAAGCTGATACATTTTTGAAAGATTAAATATTTGAGGGCTATGCAGAACTAGCAAAAGAGGAGTTATGATCTGAGGCAGATTACTTGTCATCATATTAAATGGCAAGGTAGGCTTGAGGCGACAGATGGCCTGTTCCTGTGCCTAGCTTTTTGAATTCTGGCATTTATTTGGATAGAAACTTAATTGAACATTAGTCAGTAAAATACAAGTTAAAAATGGAAATTCTATCTTAACCCACATCTTTATGTTATTGTCAATTAAATAAAAATTCACTATATTTTTTCATCACATTCTTTATCATGTCAGCTGGTTTAAGACCAGAAGACACAGGAGCAGAAATAGGCTATTCAGCCCATTGAGTATGTCCTGCCAATCAATTATGAGCTTATTGATTTTCCCTTGCAGCCTCAATGTCCGGCCTTCTCCTCATAACCTTTGATGCCCTGGCTCATCAATCTCTGCTTATATACAGGTACTCCCCAACTTGCGACTTACATCCATCTGCACATACAACCGAATTTTTTTTTAAAGAAAAAATATAAAACTTAGATGATTACTGTGAAAATCGGGCCTATCTATAGTGGGCAACATGTTGGCTTGTGGCCAACCTCTTGCGAGAGCTGGCCTTGGTGACCACCATGTTGAGATATTTCATTGCATTTTAACTCCTTCTGACCCTTTAATCTGGTTCTGTTGTTCAATATTCTGACGGTCAAACAGATTTTAGAGGCTAGTGAAGTCAGCAGAGAGAATGAGAAGGATTCAGAGATAGAGAATGGAAGGAAATTGATCATTTTAGTCTTCAGTATCACACGTAGGGCAATTCCGACATACGTCCATTCCGAAATATGACCGGTCATCCAGAACAGAACACGGATGTATGTTGCAGAGTACCTGTATTCCCAATGACTTGACCTCCACAACTGCCTGTGGCAAAAAATTCCCCAAATTCACACCACACTTTGGTTAAAGAAATTCTTCTGCTTCTCAATCCTGAAGTTGTGCCCTCTTGTCCGAGACTCCCACCATGGAAAACAACCTTTAAAGTTTTTTAAATTTTAAATTTTAGTCATACTGCACAATAACAGGCCCTTTTAGCCCATGCTGCTCAATCACACCCAATTGACCTGCAATCACTGGGATGTTTTTGAAGGGTGGGAGGAAACCAGAGTACCCGGAGGAAACCCACACAGACACGGAGAAAATATACAAACATCTTACAGACAACATGGGAATCGAACCCCAGTCCACACTGTCACAACTTTGTGCTAACCGTGCCGCCCTAATCTACTCTGTCCATGCCTTTCAGCATTCAAAATATTTCATTCAGATTCCCCCCATCATTCTCTTAAATTTCAACAAGTATGGGCCAAGTGCTGTCAAATGTTCCTCATACGATGACCTTTCATTCCTGGAATCATCCTTGTGAACCTCCTCTGAATCTTCTCTCACGTCAACATATCCTTTCTTAAATGAGAAGCCCAAAACTGCTTACAGTACTCCAAATGAGGTCTCGCCAATGCCTTGTGAAGCCTCAACATCACATTGCTGTTCTAATGTTCCATTCCTCTTGAAGTGAATGGCTTCATTGCATTTGCTTTTTTCACCATCGACTCAACCTGCAAGTTTATCTTCAGGGCATCTGGCATGAGGACTCCCAGGTCCCTTTGCACCTGGGAATTTTCAAAGTTCTCCCCATTTAGAAAATAGTATGCCCATTTAATTCTTCAAACAAAGTGCATGAGGGCTCACTTTCCAACATTGTATTTTATTTGATACTTCTCTGCCCATTCTCCTAATCTGTCTAAGTCCTTCTTCAACCTCCCCATTTCCTCAACACTACCCGCTTCTCCAACTGCTTTCGTATCATCTGCAAACTTGGCCACAAATTAATTAATTCTATAATCTAAATTATTGATACATAATATATAAAGAAGCAACACTGATCCCTGTGGAACGCCACGAGCAACTGGCAGCCAACCAGAACATGATCCCTGTATTCCAACTCTCTGCTTCCTGCAAATCAGCCAATGCTCTACCTGAGCTAGTATGTTCCCTGTTAATTTCATGGGATCTTATCTTGTTATATTAAATATTTCTATTAATTTTAAGTACTCTGAAGATTTGATAAATTGGTAAAAATAATTGAAATCCTATATTAACTAGCTATAAAAGAGAATGTCTGTTCAGAATAAAATGGAAATGGAGGTTGATTTAATTCTGCACAGTACTATCTCCTTCCAATTTTATGACCAATGGCCTCACATTATTGATCAATGTAGATTTATTCTACATATTTTTACATTTACTTAGACTAATAAAGTAGTGTATTCTTTCATGGCACCAGTTTCACACGAGGGACTGTCTAAAATGTCAATGCTATTGTGCGGATATTTGGCCTGATCGTCCAATCTATTCCAGAAGCTTGTGTACTTCATGAACAAATGGATTGAAATTGATAAATCCTTTGGGCCTCTTCCTGCTTAGGTCTTCAGTTATCAATTGACAGAGCAAGTGACTTTCATAATTTCATGTCTTTTTAGCAATTAGTAGTCTTCTTGCATTGCTTAGTTTGATACCACAACTACGTTTGTAGATGTGCAAGTTATGCAACCTGCTGCCTACCTCAGTGCATTTCTTTACAATGCCTTGAAATATTGAACAATGTGACAACTGTGAAAATTAAATCAGAAGATCATTTCTGGCACCAATATATTTAAAAGTGAGTACAGTAAAATCCCCATTACCTAGAATTCAATCAAATGGAAACTCAAATAACCGGCAAAAAAACTGATGAAATAAATAAATAGATCACATGAATTAGACAGGGCAGATGGACCCTGCAGGGGAGCACTGAGATTTTGTTGGACACGAGAATGTTTGCCCTGCTGAACTTGCAATGCCCCTTAATGCGCGCCCATTCTTTTTGCTGTCACCACTTGCGTGGAAATGTGTTGGACTATCAGCACTAAGGCCTGACTGGGAACCTTGCGTGGTGAGTCGGGTTGCTTTGGTGAAGATGGGAGCAAACATTCAGCTAGTGGATCACCCGGTCATGCCCTGCCCACAGCAGCTTTTTGAATAAAGTTTCAATAGAGTTGCATGGCATGAAAGGGCAGCGCCCTAGGATGAAGAGCTGGCTTATGCCGCTCGTCACTTGGGCAACTCTCCCAAAATGTCTCATTATCCTCACCCGAGTAAGAGACTTTATTTTAAGAGTATTATGGCCTTATCTGTAAACTTGGGGGATGGAGTTAATTATGATGGCAGCTCAGTTAGCATAACAGCTTATAGTTGTTTCAGTGCCAACGACCAGGTTTAAATTTAAATTTTCTAAGTTATGTGAATTATTTGATTGAAGTGAACTTTACATAATTAAAGACTACAATACTGATTTATTTTTCAAATTACTTTACATTTACACTGTCTTTTGTCTTTTAAAAAGCATATTCTTAAGGCAGGTGATTTAGCTAGGCGTAGTAACAGTGTTTCTGTGAACCGGAAAATTTGCATTTACGGCATCTGCGAGCCCCTTAGGTGCCGGATAATAGGGTTTTATAGTGTTTCAGACTTCCTACGTCAGTAACTAGGGGAATGTATGCAGAGGTGTTACCAAAGCAGCTTAAGAAACAGTATCAGAAAAGATAACTTGCGCTGACATAAAACTCTTTGCTGATATCAGGCCAGAAGCACACTGCACATACTCAAAATCTATCTAAATATTACATGAGATTGTACACTCCCTTATTTACATAATGACATTAAGAAATGGAAGAACATAAAGACATGGATAGAAATTGAACTAAATTTTGTTAAGAATACTTCCGTTGGCAATTTTAAGGTCTTGTTTATCCTCTTCTCGATATAAATTAAAGGATAATCCTATCCTTTCCTATCCCATCTCAAACACTGTTTGAGAAAATGAACACAATTAAGATTTTTTTTTATTTCAAAGTTTTTCTTTTGTCAGTCCTGTTATTATCCAATCACCTTTTTCAACCCTCTTTGCAAGACTCTGTCTTTAATGACAGGCACAGATTGGGTATTAAATGTTTTAAAGATCTTTTTATTATAAAGTACAACTGATGTACAAAATTAAACTATTCCATTCTATATCTATTATTTATTATATTTTTTATACTATCATAACATATTTGTGTCCAATTTCTATCAGTTATAACTATTCCCAAATCCTTTCCCCACCTTTGTTTTGATTTATATAAATCTTTCTTTACCTTCTTCAAAAGTAATAAATACATAAAAGATATAAACATTTTTGTATTTGAATTTGATATTATTATTATTTCTATTTCATTATCTTCTAACAGTAAATAAGATTAACAGATTGAATCTAGATATTTTGGATAAGTGTTTTTGATGTAAACAGGGTATAGGGACTTTTTTTACATTCTACATGGACATGTCCCAAATTGAACTCTTTTGGACTAATTTAATATATTTTCTTCAACAGGTAATGGGTATTAGACTCCCCAGAAATCCTATGCTATTTCTTTTGGGGCTATATCATGGATTAATCCAGATTTTAAAGTGGATTAGTTTCAAAAGGAATTTTAAAAATCACACTGGCAGTTGCCAGGAAATATATAGATGTTTCTTGGAAATTGGATACAGATTTAGTTTTAGATAGATGGCAAGGTGAAATGGAAAGTTATATACCTTTGGAAAAGATTACCTTTAATTTAAAGAACAAATATGATAAATATTTGAGAATTTGGTTTCCATATATGCAAAATATTGTTATAACTTTATGTACTTATATTATGTTAATTGGTCAAATATGATGCGAACTTTGTCATTCCCTGACCTCACCCTAATCTCTCATTTCATTATTTTTGTTAGATGTTCTATGTGGTTTTTTTTTGAGTGTGTGTGTTTTATATCTATACTGTGATGGAATATTTGGGAATATTTTTAGGAGATAAATTGGTAAAATTAGAGAGGGTTACATACATACACACACTTTAAAACAGATCTTATTTGAAATATTGGAGAATTCATATCCACAGTAGTTTGAAGAGGAACTGTGAGGAATGCTATGCACATTTCACAAGAAGGTGCTAATTAAATGAAGTGACAAAATGAATGTCTTGGAAGGACAGCCAGAGCCAGGTTGTCTGTTTTGGACCTTTTTGCTGGGCTTTTGACCTCTCTGCAAAGTGCTCACTCAGAGGTCATTGAGAGGTTCTTGTTTACCAAAAACAACAGATTGATCCAAAGTTCTGACTGCACCGGATTATCAGAGTTTTACGTTACTTTACAAAAGCACCATAAGTATAATTTATGTAACACTGAAAAATTCAATTTCAACAGAATTATCGGAAAACCTCCATTTATATTCTCTGCCGTTAGTGATGTTACACAATTCTTTGCCTAATTCATGGTTGAACTGTGGAAGTTGATATCAGCATATACTCAGACACGATCTGACAGACCCACGCTCCTGTTCGGCTCCGAATCATGGGTCCTCTACCGGCATCACCTACAGCTCCTAGAATGCTTCCACCAGCGTTGTCTCCGCTCCATCCTCAACATTCATTGGAGCGACTTCACCGTCAACATCGAAGTACTCGAGATGGCAGAGGCCGACAGCATCGAATCCATGCTGCTGAAGATCCAACTGCGCTGGGTAGGTTACGTCTCCAGAATGGAGGACCATCGCCTTCCCAAGATCGTGTTATATGGCGAGCTCTCCACTGGCCACCGAGACAGAGGTGCACCAAAGAAGAGGTACAAGGACTGCCTAAAGAAAGCTCTTGGTGCCTGTCACATTGACCACCGCCAGTGGGCTGATATCGCCTCAAACCGTGCATCTTGGCGCCTCACAGTTCGGCGGGCAGGAACCTCCTTGGAAGAAGACCGCAGAGCCCACCTCACTGACAAAAGACAAAGGAGGAAAAATCCAACACCCAACCCCAACCAACCAATTTTCCCTTGCAACCGCTGCAACCATGTCTGCCTGTCCCGCATCGGACTTGTCAGCACAAACAAGCCTGCAGCTGATGTGGACATTACCCCTCCATAAATCTTCATCCGCGAAGCCAAGCCAAAGAAAGACAAGGCATTATTGCTCCATATTGCACTAATAGAATCTTCTGTGCCACATTCAGTGCAAGATTGTCAAAGGCATGGTCCTTGGAGTGAGCAAAGGATCTGACACCTGAGTATCTCTTCCCACAATTTCTGGCAAAAATCTCGTGCTATCATTTGAAGATGAGCTGAGAGTCTTAAATTTCTTGATTACCATCACTAAAAACAGATTTTCTGATCAGTCATCTTCTGAGTGTGGCAGCATTATGTTGCTCACAAACATGATCACCACCTATGCCTAAAACATTATTCAAGAGTAAATGCTGTACAAGGGTAATTTATGAACATCTTAAGAGACTTGATCATTAATATTACAAATAATCTTTTTGAACAAACTTGAATACTTTCTGTTTATTCCTTGAAGCTATTATCAAATGAAGAGCATCAAATATTTTTAACATCCTTAAGTATATGGATTTGTACTGGAGGGTAATTTTGTTTGCTAGAGAAGGAGGGGTTTTGCAAGTGAGAGAGAGAAGGACATACTGCTGGCAGTTTTGAATCTCAGATAGAGAGAGAGAGACCGAAGGGAGTCTTTTGACTGTGTGTGACACAGAAAGCTGTAACAAGCTAGGAGAAGCTTGTTGGAACTGAAACAGAAGCTCCAGAGTGGCGGATGGCTGGAAGTGCTATCTGTCTGATGTTTCTCTTGGAATAAAAGAAACAGAAAGCAACTCTGTGATAACCTGAAAGAAAGAGGTTATCATCTGGAGAACCCAAATGGAGCAAGTTTCACCAGCAAGACATTGAGGTGGTACCTCAGTTGTGGAAATCCTGGAACAACATATTTCTCTCTGCAAACCTACGAGAACCTTCCTGTGCGGTAACCATTTACCTTTCAAGCACAAAAGCCTGGTGAACTTTATAGATGTTAAATTTTGTGCACAATATAAGAATTGCCTGCAACCAGAGAACTTGGAAGAAGAAGTGAGATTGAACTGTGAAACAAAGAACTTCTCTTAAATTTACACACATACGTGCGCTTAGAATTAGAAGGGGGTTAAGCTGGGTTAGTTGAGTTAATCGTGATAAGTTAAAGTTTGATTCTGTTTTCATGTTTAAAGATAATTAAAAACAACTTTTGTTTAAGTAACTACTTGTCGTGATGAATCTATTGCTGCTGGGTTTTGGGGTCCTTTGGGCTCGTAACAATGCACACACTTAGATTTTGACCCAGTATTATATGTTATAATGTTTTACTCTATTATATATTTTATGTTTAGTGGATATATTGATAATTGTAAATGTTAACATAATTAGGTCACAATTTAGTTATAAGGTAATATCCAGTATTGTTTTTAAAATTAATCTATTTCTTTTTCTGTTCTTTCTTTTTATTCCTTCTTACTTTCTTTGTGGGGGGGGGGGTTTCTGTGTGGGAGGGAGTGGGTGAGGGGGGGGAATGAAAAAATATCATGTATTGATTTTGACACAGTAATTTTGGCTATGTATGTAATTTTTACATGTGCCAATAAAATAAAGTTTGAAAAAAAAGATCTTTTTATTGACAATAATTGTGCATCTTTTGAAGAATTGGTGGTAAAATTCAATTTACTCAAAATTTTTTTAGATATTTACAAATTAGACATTTTGTTAGATCTCAGATTTCCGATTTTCCTGTAATCCCTGAGGCAAATGATCATAATACATTTTTTGAACTACAACCTCCTCACAAAGGCTTAATATCTCTTATGTATGACAAAGTGGTTAATTTAAGACAAACCTCATTAGTTAAAACCAAGAATGCCTGGGAGCATGATTGAAACCTTTTGCTCTCCAATGAGATTTGGATTCTATTTTTAATCTGATTAACATTACTTCCTTTTGCGCATGGCATTGTTTGCTACAATTTAAAGTGGTCCTTAGAGCACATAGATCTAAAGTTAAACTGTTCAGATATGAATCCTTTATGTGATAAATGTAAAATAGGTGATGCCTCTTTAATTCATATGTTCTGGAACTGCCCTATCTTAGAAAAATTTTGGAATGTTGTTTTTCAAACTTTATCGGTGATTTTAAATTTAAAATTGGATCCTTGTCCTTTAATTGTTCTTTTTTTGGATATCTCAAGAGGATGATGTATCATTGACTTCCATTCAAAGCCAAATTTTATTTTTTTACTTCGTTGATAGTCAGACATGCAATTTTGATAAAATGGCAAGATAATACCCCACCTACACATGCACAGTGACCAAACAATATAATGTCTTGTTTAAATTTAGAAAAAAAATTAGATATGCTATTAAAAATTCCAAAAGACATGGGGCTCATTTATGGACTACTAACATATTCTTAAGATTTAGTGCTATTCAGAGTCTTGGCACTGTGTTGTCTTTCTCCAGGAAGGTGCTTTGAAATTTGTAATATTTTTTTCCCCCTTTTTTCTTTTTTTGTTGCTATGCTTTATTTTATTATTAAGAATGTGCTCTGGATTCCTTAATTATTATCATATTTGTAATCTTTTTTTCTAATTTAGTGGTACATTGTATAATTGTTCTGTTAAATTGTTTATACTTTAAATATCAATAGAAATATTTTAAAAAGAGAAATAGAAGAAGGCTTTACACCCCTCATTCAATATTCATGCCTGATCTTTATTTTGGTACCACTTGCTCTTATTAACCCCATACAACATAAACCCCTTAATTTTCAAAAAGCTTTTGATCTCTAGACTCTGTAACCAAGCTTCCACATGGCAGAGAATTCCCAAAATTCTTTACCTGATTGGAGAAGAATGTTTATCTTACTTCAGTCTGAATGGCATAAAGTTTATTTTGAAACAACACAAGTTATTAATTAATTGTTTCTCCATGCACAATATGAGACCGGCTAATTTGTCAGTCTTGATGCAGATACATTGCCTAGAATTAATGCAATTTTCTTTTTTATAACCACCTCTAATGTTGTGATTTATACTGTCCATATACATTATACGAGATGGCAGAGGTCGACAGCATCGAGTCCACGCTGCTGAAGATCCAGCTGCGCTGGATGGGTCACGTCTCCAGAATGGAGGACCATCGCCTTCCCAAGATCGTGTTATATGGCGAGCTCTCCACTGGCCACCGTGACAGAGGTGCACCAAAGAAAAGGTACAAGGACTGCCTAAAGAAATCTCTTGGTGCCTGCCACATTGACCACCGCCAGTGGGCTGATATCGCCTCAAACCGTGCATCTTGGCGCCTCACAGTTTGGCGGGCAGCAACCTCCTTTGAAGAAGACCGCAGAGCCTACCTCATTGACAAAAGGCAAAGGAGGAAAAACCCAACACCCATCCCCAACCAACCAATTTTCCCCTGCAACCGCTGCAATCGTGTCTGCCTGTCCCGCATCGGACTTGTCAGCCACAAACGAGTCTGCAGCTGACGTGGACTTTTTACCCCCTCCATAAATCTTCGTCCGCGAAGCCAAGCCAAAGAAAAGAATACATTATTGATTGGAAGGGGGGAGAATTCTAATAAAATCCCATTTTAAACCCTTTAATATTTTTCTTAACTGTTTCTAAACTGGTTCTACTTCTTGATTATCTGAGCCTAGACCCTTTCCAATGTCTTGATTCCATCCTTTATGCCCAGGGCTATCTATTTTATTTTACCATTTTTGCCTATCTCTATAAAAGTTTTGCATTTTTAAATATTTAATTTCCAACCCCTGTTATTTATACAACCACCATTCTGAAATGATTGATGAAACATTTATTTTTATTTGTGCTGGGAACTTCTGTATCTGATTACAAATTCAGGTGAACAGTTGTTCAATTCATATTACCAATTACCCCTGTTCTGACTCCAATTGGAGATTTTTTTTTTAATTTAGACATACAGCACGGTAACAAGGCCATCAAGCCCACAAGCCCGTGCCTTCCAAATACACCAACAGCTCCTGTATGTTTTGAAGGGTGGGAGGAAACTGGAGAACCTGGAGCAAATCCACACAGACATGGGAAGAACAAACTCCTTACAGACATGAACCCAGGTCACTGGCACTTGAAATAGCATTGCACTAAATGCTACTTTAATCATGGATATTCTCTAGTACATGTTTGGATAAACAATTACTTTAACATTCTGGTTATCATGACTATTTGATGCTCTATTGTCCTGGCCCTTTAACTTTCTTTAATTTCCCCTCACCTGAACTGTCCCATTGACATTTTGGTGTAAAGCTTTATCTCCAGCAACAGTTATTCAATTCAGTAGGTGCACGATCAATGTCAGTGGAGCCCATTCCATCAACATAGGATAATGATTCCAAATTGCTCAGAGTTACCCCACTTTTCATATGGATGCCCTAGCAGATTCCTGAATAGTCCATTTCCCTCTTTCAGATATATACCTAGACTAATTCAGCAGCCTGCACCCAATCAGCTTTGATGTGATGAACAGGGTGATGGATGGACAGTGCAACTCAGTGATAGTTTCTCACCAACAGCCTGCTTATCCAAGCTCAGGTTTTGCTTGGACCTTTTGGCTTCAGAGGTAAGATGAGGGTCAATACCTTATGACCTGCCAACAAACACTAAAAAAAAGAATGAAAATGAGAGGAATTGGGATCATTTTCCAACTGCTGAAATTATATCTAACCCCACCCCCCCCCCCCCCACCCCTTCTCTCTCACTCTGTCTCCTTCCCCTCCCTCCTTGGCAATCCTTCAAGAGTTCAGCATTAAGGATCAAAGCTAATATAAAAGGTAGCTGGAGGCCAATTTCTTTTAGCTCAGGACATTGTAAGAGGCCCTGAGGGCAGTTTCCAAAACCCAGACATCTTCAATTTGCCATCAATGACCTTTTCATCATTTTAAGTTGATGACCTGACCATTTTCCAGTCTATACACAAATCCTAAAATTATAAAGAAATTCATACCTGTGTGTTGCAATAAGTTAATAACACTTAGGCATGGGCATACAACTGACAAGTAAACGTCATGCCACACAAATGCGAGGGAAAAATTATCTAAAAGAGAAAATCTAACCATTCACCCTTGGCATTATCAATAATACCACTGCTAAATAATGTAATCAGTAATATTCTGGGGGTCACTGTTGTTAGGAAACTTAACTGAAGTGACCACATGAATACTCTGGCTACAAAAGGAGATCAGAAATCAGGTAACCTGTTGCAAATTATTCCTTTCCCTTCCTTACTCTTTCAAACTTTTCCACAATTTGCAAGGCATAATGAATAATATCTACTTGCCTGCCTTCATCTCCAATTATAGAAATGAAAATCAATACCATCCAGAATAAAGTAACTAATTTGAATGATAACCCATTCACCCTTCAATCCTCACCAATCATATAACATCTACATGATGTATGGCAGAAATGTTAAATTTAAACATACAGCACAGTAACAAGCCCTTTTGGCCCATGAGCCCAGGCCCCTCAATTACACTCAGTTAATTTACAAATTGTGGGAGGAAACCGGAGCACCCGAGGATACCCACGCAGATACATGGAGAACATACAAACTCATTAGAGTCAGCATGGGATTCGAACCCCAGCTGCTGGGCTTGCAACAGTGTTGTGTTCACTGCTATACTAACCATGCCGCCCCCTAATAAGAACCTTGTTAAGGCTATTTGATAACTTGCAGCCTCTACCATATAGCAAAACCACACCTTCACCATGGACGACTCCAGGTCAAGCTGATAGTTGAGTGTGTAATTCGTCCATCATACTTGCCCTTTGTTTTCAGTGGCATGTTGAAGTACTCCAATAAAACTTGAGGTTGAACAAAACTCCTGATATTGCTTACAATACGCTAAAAGCTTGTTAAATATTGTAACCAGATAAACAAGAAGTCTGTTGATGTGGGAGAACGAGAGCAATACACATAATTGATGAAGGAACTCAGCAGGTAATGCAACATCTACAGAAAGTAATAGGCAGCTTTGCAGGGCATAGAGTCGTGCAACATGAAGCAGGCTCTTCAGCCCAACTGACCCATGCCAACCAAGTCAGCAATCTGGGCTAGTCCCACTTGTCTGCATTTGATCCATATCCTTCCAAGCCCTTCCTATCCTTGCATCTTTTGAATATCTAAATCGTATCTATAGTTTCCTCACACACCGGATGCAGACCCTTCTCACCTAAACCAATCCCTCTTTTTCTTGAATTGTCTAGCCTGGGAAAAAGACTGTCAGCATTCACTTTTTCAATACCCCTGATGATTTTGTGTACCTAACCAAATTTAATAACCTAAGGTGCTGCTTGAGTGTCACATACTGCGCTCATGTTAACCTTGTTGTTCTGGCATTGTTACTGCAATTACCCTCCATCCCAAATCCATATACTTAAGGATGTTAAAAATATTTGATGCTCTTCATTTGATAATAGCATATCTAGCTTCAAGGAGTAAACAGAAAGTATTCAAGTTTGCTCAAAAAGTTGTCATTAAACATTAAAGATGATTATTTGTAATATTAATGATCAAGTCTCTTAAGATCTTCATAAATTACCCTTGTACAGCATTTACTCTTGAATAATGTTTTAGGCATAGGTGGTGATCATGTTTGTGAGCAACATAATGCTGCCACACTCAGAAGATGACTGATCAGAAAATCTGTTTTTAGTGATGGTAATCAAGAAATTTAAGACTCTCAGCTCATCTTCAAATGATAGCATGAGATCTTTGCCAGAAATTGTGGGAAGAGATACCCAGGTGTCAGATCCTTTGCTCACTCCAAGGACAATGCCTTTGACAATCTTGCACTGAATGTGGCACAGAAGATTCTATTAGTGCAATATGGAGCAATAGTGCCTTGTACAAACATCGTTAATCTCCATGTCAGATCATGTCTGAGTATATGCTGATATCAACTTCCGCAGTTCAACCATGAATTAGGCAAAGAATTGTGTAACACCACTAATGGCAGAGAATATAAATGGAGGTTTTCCGATAATTCTGTTGAAATTGTATTTTTCAGTGTTACATAAATTATACTTATGGTGCTTTTGTAAAGTAACGTAAAACTCTGATAAACCGGTGCAACCAGGACTTTGGGAATGCCAGACCAGCAGACTTTCTGGAGAATCAGGTCTTTTCTCCTATTAAAACCAATACAATTTTTCTGAGCTGTTATACACTATTCTAATAAATTTCCCAGTTAAAAGAAGCATGGGAAACTGAACCCTGGTTAGTTTAAGGAGAGTGTGAGAAATGGGACCCAGGCAAATCAGGAATTGTGGCCCTTGGGTGGGAAAGAAAGTGCAATAACCAGAGCTTTAGCAAGTGGGAAAGGAGTGCGGAAACCTGAGCCCTGATGAGTCAGTTGCGGGCACAGAAACTGGGACTCAGACGAGTAGGAGGTGCAGTAACCTGGGCTCCAGAAAGCAGAGAAGGAGCACAGTAAATGTTAGTTGATGCCAAAATGCCATAGTATTAGGATTTGTGAATGGTATTTTCCAGCACACATCTTAAAAGCACCATGAAATAAATTGCAATAAGGTAAATGACAAGATTACATTATATTTCTACGCCTTGATTCAAGTTGAAATAAAACATTTTAACCAAGTCTTTAGATTACATTTTCTTATCCAATGGTATAAAATTTTGTAACACGTGTATACAAATAAACCTAATTTTGAATCTTCCAAAATCTGAAAAAACCTCCTCACAACCATTCCGACTTTTACCTTTGAATTCTGCGCTTTCTGTTGCAACGACTGTTTGGGAGCCTTGCTTTTCTGATTTCTGGTTCCACAATCCTCCCTGAATTGCTTCAGCACTGATCTTGCTCTACTTCTGGATCCGTCTGTTGTTGACTCCGGTTTATTTTGCATTTTATCCTTGACATTTTTGTTAAGTTCGGTAGCCTTGGCATCATATCCTTTACTTGTGAATCTCTGTTCCTGTTGCTTTGATTTACTTTGAAGGTAATTCTTCCTTGCAATTTCACTCTAAATGAGTTGGCATATTTTTGGAATAGATGTTGGGAGAGAAAAATGATATTTTCAATTTCATTTTCTGATAAGTATTTTCCACATTTTAGCAATCAATGTTTATTAATCATCCAAAACCATACCAAAACAGTGCTGTCAGAGCTGAAAGGTGGGATTATATTCAACTTCTTCATTCTCCATCTTTCAGGCACACCAAACTTTTGAAATTTTGGATAGGATAATCCCTTCACAGCAATCATAAAAGTAGCCATAAGGACTGATAGGCAAAAATAATGGGCATTGCAGTTAAGCCTAGAGAATAATGGTTAATGATGAGGAATGTTACATATGGTACTGTGTATATTGTATGCCATCAAGCTTAATTTACTGAGAGATAATTGTTAAATGGAATTGAACAAATGTTTCTTAATTATTATGGGGTTCTGCCACAAGTAAATTAGTTTACGATTCAGCAAACCATCCATTGGACTGCCATCAGTTTGTCAATTCCATGCAGCGTAGGAGAGAAACAACTGTAACTCTTTATAAGTAACTCTTCTGCTCATATTGGGTATGCATTCCACAGCTCTTCTACTCCTGGGTATTTCTCACTTTCCTCCCACATTTTGTATTTCCAAGCCTTGTCTGGCCTCCAAAAAACACGACTTCCCACTTTTCTGGACTGAAATCTACTCTGCACAAGTAAAATAAATAGTCATATTTTCTTAATCCACAAGCTTTTTCCCATCAACTACATGGTACACAAGGTTACAAGGGGCTTAGATAGAGTGAACGGCCATCACCTTTTTCCCAGGTGACAATAGCAAATACCAGAGGACATCCATTGAAGGTGAATGGAAAGGAAGATGCCAGAGGCAAGTTTTTTCATTCAGTGTGCTGGGTCACTGGAATGCATTGCCAGAGGTGCTGGTGGAGGCCAGTAGGGACTTGCAAATGAATTTTTTAAAAAATGTGTGAGGTAGGGAAAAATTAGATTGTTTTATAGTAGGCTTATATAGGTCTGCACAACATTGTGGGCTGAAGGGCCTGTACTGTGTTGTAATGTTCTATTTTCTATATTCACACAGACTATTTTGTATCATCTGCCAACTTTTTTTTGAATATTTTATTTAGCAACTTTTAATCCACAACAGTAAATATATTTCTTTCAAAAAAGAACTTTCAAAAGTTATACATGTGGTATACAAAATCCCCCTCCCCCAAACCCCCCAAAAAGCAAAAGAAAATGGAAAAGAGAAAAACTGGAGAATGTCAAGGGGAATAAACTATAAAGTTTTTAATACTAATACTGATGCTGGAGGTTGCCAAGAGATGGGGTCTTCAGAGATTCTGTTCAAACATTCATACCCTCTGCCAACTTCTTAATCATGGCTTCCGATATAAAATCTAAATCAATGACATCCAGGGTCAAGAACAGCATTGAATTCTACTGCAAAGATCCTACCAGTAGTACACATCAATTATCATCCTATGCATTTTGCATGACATTTTCCTTCAGGTCCCAGTGGTTTTAACTTGTATAATAAGCCAATCTTGTGGCACTTTGTGAAACATCTTCTGAAATCCATGCAATATCAAATATAATTGACACCCAAATATTTCAATCAAATCCAACATGGTATGCCCATAACAAGTCCACATTAACATTCTTGATTAATTTATACCTACCTAAATGATGATTTAGACTCCCCTCATATTTTGTACCAGTAATTTGCTTACTATCACTGTTAGGTTGACTCAGTCTATCTACATTTGCCTTGTTAAATAAACCTTTAACAGACCTTTCAGTGACCTGCAACTTAACAGGACTGGAAATAATGTTCAGCACAGAAGACATACATTATGTGTTTGCGTCATGGTTATTTCTCTTAATGGTTATGTACAGATGGGAATAGATTCGAGGACACTTGCAAACATAATATTGTGTCCTTTTGTCTTTAATTGCATGTTACTGGTGCAGGGTGGCTCCTTGACCAAACCCACACTGCAGTAAACCGTGAACAGCTTTAAATCATTGATGTATGGGCTGTAGCTTGAAGCAACATTGTGGACCATGCTCTGGTGCAACTGCCAATGCAGAAGGTGATATCACTCATTCATAGCCTTAGTTATGAAGCAAAAGTGCTTCTTACACTATGGATATATGCTCTAATATAATGCCTTCCAAATGTTCACAGCTACCAACTACAACTTCTGTCTTTTCCATTGCTTTCATAAGAACATAACATAAAAATATGAGAAACAGGCGTGTGTGTGGAGGTCTTCTTCTCCACTAAGCCTGCTCTGCCATCCTTTAGGATCATGGCTGATCTGGCCATGGACTTAGCTCCAATTACCTGCCTATTGTCCACACCCTTAATTCTTCTATTCTTTAAAAATACACCAAACAAGGCAGCCTCTATTGCAGTGGTTCTCAACCTTTTTCTTTCTGCTCACCTACCATTTTAAGCATTCCCTATGCCGTCGATGCTCTGTGATTAGTAAGAGATTGCTTAAGATGATATGGGAGTGGAAAGAAAAAGTTTGAAAACCACTGTTTTAATTGTACCTAATTGACTCGTTATGTGCACGGTTTCATAACTCCAAAGGAAATGGGCCAATGAGAATTTTTCTCAAGCAAAATATTTCAGTAACAACTGGGTCTAGAGCAGTGATTCTCAGCCTTGCCTTCCCACTCACATCCCACCTTAAGCAATCGCTTTCTAATCACAGAGCACTGATGGCACAGGGATTACTTAAAGTGGTATGTGAGTGGAAAGAAAAAGGTTGAGAACTTTTGGCTTCCTTGGGCAGAGAAATCCACAATTACACTATTCTCTGGAAGAAACAGTTGTTCCTTATCCTTTCTTAAATCTGCTCTACTGAATCTTAAGACCATGTCTATTTGTACATGCCTCATTTGCTCGTGGAAATAATCTCCCTCCTTTTTTTTTAATTTATTTCTTTCATAATTTTATATGTATCGATGAAATCCTTCTAAGTTCCAATGAGTAATAGTTCAGTCTACTCAATCTCTCCTTCTAACATAATCCCTTCATTTCCAGAATCAACCTGGTAAACCTCCTCCGCACCACCTCCAAAGTCAGTCCATTTTTCTCATGTAATGAGACCAAAACTCCACACAGTACTCAAGGTACGGTCGTACCAATACCCGGCACAGTTGTAGCAGTACCTCCCTGCTCTTAAATTCGATCCTTTGAGCAATAAAGGACAAAATCCCATTTGCTTTCTTGATTTCTTGCAAACTGAATTTTGTGATTAATGCACAAGCAGGTCTCTGCAATTTTTCACTAGTTAAATAACAGATCAACTATTTTTTCTTTCCAAAGTGAATGACCTCACATTTACTGGTTTGGCACTCCATCTGCCAGATCCTTGCCCAATTACTCAAATTATCTACATTTCTCTCGGACTCTGTCAGCTACGCAATTTGCTTTTCCACTCAATTTATTGTCATCAGAAAACTTGGATACTCTACACTTAGTCCCTTCTTTGATGTATATTGTGAAGAGCTGTGTGCCCAGCACCAACTCCTGTGGCCCTCTACTTGTCACTGATTGCCGACCAGACAACTAATCATTTATCCCCACTTTCTGCCTTCCATCAGAAGCCTTTTGTGAGACACCTTGTTGAACGTCTTCAGGAAATCTGACATTACCACATCCACCTGCACTCCTCTATCAACTGCACTCATTATATCCACGAAGAACTATCTTCCCAGTCTTCTTGTTCCTCTCACTCCTCTCCCGTTTTTAAGAGAGACCTACAGGACCTTCCATAATTGCAGTCAAACTTTTTAGTGGTTTAGCACCAGCAAATTCTTCCTTCATGAACAAATTTAGATGTTCATCAAAAATGCACAGACATTTACCATAAGCCAGAAATGATAACCAACAAGTAAGATGAAAGTACTACATGACTTACTTCCTGAAATTAAGATGTTCCTCTTGTTTAATAACACCTCCAGAGTTCACCTGGTGACAAACTAGGAAAGACCTGGATCCTCAATTCTTCTGTATTCAACATTGTCATTGAAGGTGAGGTGCAATAATGACATCTTTACCATCAACCTTGCAGACAAATTGACATTTTGAACAGAGATCAGCTCCATAAAGAGCTTCACTACTTGTATTTCTGTAACTGACAGTCTATTTTACTTGATACATACTACTGTGGTCATTAAGGAAAAAAACCCATATGAAGACACAGTCTTTCTCTGAGCAGCAACAGAAAAGCAATTGTATTAAAAAACTAGCTTGTTGGCATTGCAACTGGACTGTCTTGGGCATCAGTCCATTTGGTATGTAATTGTTAATTATGCAAGTGAACCTGGCCATTCTTGTTTATTGAGCAAACTGCTAACAAAACCATCCTTTCAAATGTATATCAATGGAGCTTAGGCATGATTATAAATTTACAACAGCTCCAACAAACAAACAACACAAAGTGGAACAAATTTAAATTCAGAAACTGTTCCACCTACATAACGTTTTAGAATGCCTTCAAATTTTTCAAGCAACTTTTATTGTAATGAATTACTTTGCAATGCAATGTCATGACAACTATTTAACAAATGACAAGACCAACAGCAATAAGACAAATGATCAATCTAGCAGCATTACTTCTGTTGACTGATGGAGAAATTTTAATCATGGCAACATTGTATAGTCCAACAAATGTTCAGACATCCTGTATAAACAGTATTCTATTCTGGGACCAACACTGAACAAGTGCTGGTGAAGTGAAAATGTCTTTGTGCTAACTCAAATATTGCTAAATTGGATTTGAACCACTTACAAATCAGATAAATAATAATTGGAATGTTGAATTTATCTAGCTCAATATTCAAGTTATTTAATGAAACAGTTCTGGTCATTTTTAAAGTTTATTATTTGTAATTGAATATGCAAATACAAAGTACTTAATTAAATAATGCAGACTGCTTCCATCCAGAGTAAGTCAGTGTGAAGTAAAAGGAACTGCATATACTAATATACAGTAATGTTCAAAATCCAGTTCTGGATTCTTTTCCACGTCATCTAAATTTCTTGAAAAGTTGTTTGAAAAACTTGTGACACCTAATTTTTCAGAAACTATGACAAAACAAATATCTATTAAAGGATCAACATAATTCAGAAGATATGCAACATTGTTTCATCTACCTGGATATCTTTATTAATAACTTTGATCCAAGCATCAACAGTCTTCCCAATACGAATCTTCTCGGCTTCATCCCTGAAATATAATGTAATTAATTATTTTTAATGTTTGTACCTGTCGTTCCTCTCTCTAATTTATCAGGCTCTGAATCACAAAATGTAGATATATGATTATATTAGTCATTTTATCATTCAATTTGTATATTGACACAAAATGATTCATTCCCTACAAATAGGACAGCATTGCAATTTCAGACTTTCAAACAAACCTATTATAACTTCAAACTGCTTCAAATTCCATAATATATTCAGGCATTAGACACCTCTCCCATAGTGGGTACATTTTATGTTAAAATATCAGTTATGAATGGCAAGAAACTGTGAAAGACTGAAATTGACAGGGCAGCATTTATTTCAAGGTTAATCGTGACACAATGAAAGAACTTGCCTCTGAGGTGAAATGAGGGTTTAATGTCATATGCATAACTACAATGCGCAGATACATCAAAATTCCTTTCTGCTGCAGCCAAACAGGTACACAAGATGCACCAAATAACTTACGTTATCAATATACCAAGACAGAAAAAGAGCTGATTAATACAATAAGGATAGATAAATATTCACAGTGGCAGTTAAAGCAAACAGAAGTGATGTTTCATCAGTGTTGACAGATCTTTTGGTAGGTCCTGAAGTAGATTATGGTTGTGGTCAGGTACAAGGAGATTCAAGAACTGCAGGTACTGGACTTCAGGCTTTGGACCAATAGGTGTGTGTTTCAGTTCCCCCATCATTGCTTTTAAAAAAATAAAGACATACTTTTTTTGTGCCACTTTTCAAACAGTGGGGAGCTTTCTGGACTACATTATTAACCTTAAAACTAATAAAACTCGAGTCCACGCTGCTGAAGATCCAGCTGCGCTGGATGGGTCACGTCTCCAGAATGGAGGACCATCGCCTTCCCAAGATCGTATTATATGGCGAGCTCTCCACTGGCCACCGTGACAGAGGTGCACCAAAGAAAAGGTACAAGGACTGCCTAAAGAAATCTCTTGGTGCCTGCCACATTGACCACCGCCAGTGGGCTGATAACGCCTCAAACCGTGCATCTTGGCGCCTCACAGTTTGGCGGGAAGCAGCCTCCTTTGAAGAAGACCGCAGAGCCCACCTCACTGACAAAAGGCAAAGGAGGAAAAACCCAACACCCAACCCCAACCAACCAATTTTCCCTTGCAACCGCTGCAATCGTGTCTGCCTGTCCCGCATCGGACTGGTCAGCCACAAACGAGCCTGCAGCTGACGTGGACTTTTTTACCCCCTCCATAAATCTTCGTCCGCGAAGCCAAGCCAAAGAAAGAATAAAACTCTTGCACATTTATCTCACTGTTCTAAGATTCCTGCAGTGCTTAAAAGTGCTGTATTTCTTATACTTCATTGTGAAGTATTTAGAATGTCACAAAGATGTAAAATTTGCAATGTCAATGCATTAATTTTTTGTTTGTTGTTTTGTATTGTTGGTTACATTACATTTCTGAAAATGATCCCTGCAAGTTAATATATTTCCAGTGTACAATCCCAACTCAGTCATTTTATTTCCATGAAAATATTAGAGAGCAGCAGGAAATAATAACTATCTTCAAGTGGTGTTTTACAAAGCCCGACATAAAAACAAAATTTAAAAAGTCAGATCACACTAATTTACGAGACAAAATTGGTTTGGGGCTCTGCCTTTATTCAAATGCTAAAACCACAAGGATGCTTATTTCAGACTACATTTTTTTTAAAATTTGTATCAAGATTCAAAGTAAATTATTTCCACATGCTGATGTACCCAGTAAGTTGGCAGGTTACTGTGGAACTTATTCAGGTATGCCTAGAAGAAAGGAAAAACATGAAAGTACAGTTTGTATTTTGCTGAGTAAAAAACCCTATTTCAAAAGATGTAAAGGGAATTTGTTACCTAATAAGTGGTGATCTGCAACAGTCACCATTTCACTGCTCCACTTTATGGGCTTCAGTATTCTGACTGGCCTATTACTGAATGAAAAACTGCATGCATTGCATGCTGGTCCCATCTGGCTTGGCAAGCTGACTTCGAACAGCATCTGTTCCGGATGCAGATTCTTGTTTGGCAATACAGTGGTGCCTCTGACCCAGCCGCGATCTCACTTAACCTAGACAAGTCACTTGAAACAGTTTCACCCTTCCCAAATATTAGTTTAGGATGAGATCTGATCTGGTGTTTGACCTCATTTTTTTTAAAAATTATAGCATTTATTTTATAATCCTAAAAAGTAAACGGAGTACTAAGCAATGCTCAAACATATGTGCAATTCTACACATTCTTCATTTGGGGATATGTTATCAGTGGGCCACAGAAAAAAAACACATTAATAGGTTGAAACAGAATGTTTGATGGTATCATACTTTTTCCCTATGCGGTGAACATATCAGTGAATAATTTTGGGAATGTGACCCAGTAACTAAGCGGCATACTTTGGTATTGCTTGTTCCTATGCAGTAGGCTTTATCATGTCAATTATTGACCTGAAGAATTTCTGGAACTGAGCACCAACAATTAAATAGGAAAACTGGCATCAATCCAACTTACTAAATACAAAGACAAGTTTAGCACCATTCCAGAAACTAGAAACAGGACTTCTACAAATAAATTGTGACAAGTCAAAATTACCAATTTGGAATATAGCAATATGAACAGCAATAAACTGGCCTCGAATGTGAAAGAAACAAAGTAGTTTGCTGTAAACTTTCTTGTTCAGGAAAGACTTTCAAGTTATTGCATTTGGCACAGCAGAATAAATCTTAAATCTATTATCAGCAACGCAAACTAATATTTTCTCAGGAATTAATTTGAACTTCATCATGAGACCAATTAAAGCCATTAACAGTTTCTGTGGCAGATATGAAAAATTGTTGAGTAGCTTGTTCAACTAATTATTCTGATTGGCTATTCTTCGAGGTATTCTTACATTCACTCAAGAGCATCGGATCTTATTGAGCAGTATTTTTCCACCATACTTCATCAACTTGGGTTATTTCAAAACCAACTTGTAACTGAGCTGAGGTTACTAAGCAACGGCTTGAAGCAGGAGATAAAAATGAGATTGCAGTGCATGCTAACACAGTCTTCTTTGACAACCTATGTGGCTGAGTAACTGCTCATAATAAAATCCATAAGGAAGGTTTGATTTGTGAAAATGCAATGCTACAGGAAATTATGTCAACATTCATATCAAACATGATAATTTATCTCAAAAAGGATTTTCCCAACACCTCATTTTACATCACCTAGCACATATGCAATCAAATACAAATTTGATTGAATGTATCAGATGATTTAAAATCAAACGCAATCAAAGAGAAATTAAAGTTAACAAAGGAAGTGATTTATCAAAAATTTTCAGCATAAATATGAAACTTCTTCAAAATTAAATATCAGTCATTTTCAATGCCAGTGGCGGATTAACCATTAGGATGAGTAGGCTAAAGCCGACCGGCCAGGAGGGTAAAGGGGCCCAAGTCTCTAGGCTTCAGCATCTACTCAGTTAAGAGTAGGCACCTGGTCCTTTACTAACTGCATCTGCACCTGCGTGGGAGAAGCCAGTGGTCGCGTGGGAGTGGCCAGAGTCGGCGCCACGGCGTTGCCAGGGTGACGCACACACTGCAGTTTGTGGGGACCTGCGGCATTATGATGAAGATTTTCCTTTTTTGTGGAATTGCCGTGTATGTGACTTGTCCTGTGTGTGCGATGATTACGAGTAGATGATATTCGAACTTCCCTCCAAACTATTAGATTTTTAACATCCAATCGGTCAGACTCCAACCAAATTGGATGTTAAAAATGTAATAGTTTGATAGGAAGGTGGAGGAATTGAGGATGATTGGGGGGGGTGCATGGGGTGGGGGGGGACCCGGGCTGGGCACTCTGTTGGGTGCTGCTGTGATTGACTGAAAGGCCACCTCACTGAGGTCACAGAGAGGTGGCCTCTCAGTATCACCCAGTGACCCAGCCCAGCAGCACTGCGCCCATAGCTAATTGGCTGCCTTGACTCAGGTTCTGGGTGCTCTGGGCAAGCTGCTTAAAAAATTCAACCCCCACTAGCAATCTGGCACCAATCCTCCATCTTCCTCAGTTTTTCCCACCATCAAACTATTAGATTTTTAATGTCCAATTTGGTGAGAGAGACATTTAAAATCTAATACTTACTTTGGTGGTTTGGAAGGTGGAGGATTCTGGGTGGGGGGGTTCCCGACGAGCACAACATGACATGGGCCAGCAGATGAGGCCCCAAACTACCAGTGCCACTTCTAGGATAGGGTGCATACGTAGTTCACTGCCTGCTACCGACCCGGGTTAGGTGTCGTGGTCGTCAGGTCTCGAGAGGGCCCGGGCTCCTAAACTCTTCCTTGTTATATTCCAGCAGATGTCCGATGCCCCCTCCCCAACAACAAGTCACTTGCTTTTCCGTAAATCAAGTAGATTAGGAACTTTAATTCACTATGTGGGAACTTGACACGTGAACTGGGGTCAATTTTCCAAGCCGCTCCCACAGTCTGCCTAAGACTTCAGATGGTGGCACTTCCTGCCCGCGTGTTGCGAGCACGAATTCCCCACGTACAATGAGCGGGGCTTCAGAAACCAATTCTACTAATGAGGAGCTGAGATCCTCCTGGGTTCTTATTTCTGGTCGGCTTTTCAGTCAAAAGTTTTCCTCAACACCATCAAAATAATCTGGGCAGCAAAGAAACAGCATGAGTTGTGATGGATAATACTATGGAAAAAAAAGTCTGTTTATATAATGATATTTTATTATGCATGTAGTTCTAAGAAACCATGCTGATGAAGATGCAGCTACTGCTGGGCACGGCACATCTTTAGGATGGAAGATCATTGCCTGCCCAAAATTGTGCTGGATGGCAAGATCTTCGCTGGCCACCTTGGCGGAAGGGCTTCGAAAAAGAGGTGCGAGGACTCTCTGAAGAAAATATTTGGTGCCTGTAACATTGACCATCAACAGGGTCTGCTCTAGCCTCTGATTGCGTAGCCTAGCAATGCACCATTCACTAATCTGTCTCCTCCATGCAGGGCTGGCCTTGAGGACAAAAGAAGATTGAGGAAGATCCGTAATATGGCAGCACCAAACCCAGAGCAGGGTTCCTTTGCAACTGCTGCAGTGGGGCTTGTCTGTCCCTTCATCGGCCTTGTCAGCCTGCAGCAGACGTGAACAGCCCCCTTCCTAAATCTTCGTTCGTGAAGTCAAGCCATGAATGAAACTAAGTACAACATTAATATATATTTTAGTGTAGTTGTACTTCTCCTTAAGTCGCAGAAGCCGTGTTCACCCAAATAGCAGCTGGGTCGCCGTCTCCGCCAGTCCCAATGTTACCTTTCAATCAATCCTCATGCTGTGTTTTTGAAAAAAATCTGCACAAGTCTTAGCCTGAGGACTGGGGCATCTACCTCCTGCTGTAGAGCTCGGCTCATCATGCACGCATTTACAAACTACTATGGGCAAAAAGGCACCCCACTACTGGCCCAACCTCTCCCTTCCTCATGTACCCCTGTCCACACTGGGTTATTGCCAGCTAGGCTGTTGACAGTGTAAGCAGCATGGATAAGAGAATTATGTGGGAAGGTGGTCCACTGTTGGCTTCTGGATGAGTTGCTGAAGGGAGGATCTTTCCCCTGTATCAGATGTATTTAGATCAGCGATTCTCAATCTTTATTTTTCCACTCACATTCCAGCTTAAATACTCCCTTACTAACCACAGAGCATCTGTTCTATGGCAAAGGATGTTGCAGGTGCTCTGTAGATAAACTCTTGATATGAGAAGGAAGACCATACAGTGCAGAATGTGGTCTTCAGACAGCACGAATACAGCAGGCCAAAGGGCCTTCCCTGCACCACAGTTAGTGTTAAGGATCCTCTGCACTTCCGCTAGCAGCTGGAGGAGGGGTGTGTGCTGTCCAGGATCAGAGGTTCTCGGCTTGTCATGGTGGATCCGAGCAGAGTGGCCAAAGAGCCATAGATCGAAGTGAGTGGCCAATGGGTGGGCAGCAGGGGGAATACGGGCAGTTCAGCTCCCTGAGAAGTGAGGGGCTTCATGGCTTGGACAGCATCCAAGGAGAATGATGGCATCAACGAGAGAATGAGGGTGAGGGGAGGAAAGCGGGAAGTGTGCATTTAGAATTAAAATGAACAGCAAAATCACAATACTAACCCAAAAGAGAGGTAAAGCATGGAACAGCTTGAAACTGACATGACCCGCATCCACACAAAATCATCTTATGATGAGAACAGATATAAATATAAGCTTCAATTTAAATAGCTGAATCTTCCATTTAAAACACACAAGCATTGGATCTACAACCGATTAAAAGTCATTCCCCCTCCCCCCCACCATCCCTATTTTCTTCCAAAATTAAATTTCCCACCACAATTTACTGATTTGTCCTTAAGTTTACGGAGTCTGGAAAAATTCCACTAAACCAGCCAACAAGCTGAGCACGCACAACTCAAAATGAGCGTGTGAATGAGGGAGAGAGAAAGAGCGTGTGAGAGAGGGTTGGAAGGAGGTGAGTTGGGGCATGGCCCATGAATGCCTCCCCCATCCCCCCATGATGCTGACCCTGGGGGGCCTTACTAAAACTCAGCCTAGGCCCAGGTGGTAGCTCAAACCCTGCTCAATGCTAGCCTGAAACTGATTCCTGCAAATGCTAAAATAAGCATCCAGTACAATAAGCACCCAGTGGCAATCAGTTGGGTACAATTTATCATTCATTTTCTGAGCAGTGATAAATTTCATTCTGCTAACCTATTCTTCACAACAACATTGCCAAGATCATAAGCGCAGCAGAGAGAGGAGGCTCAAATAACACTGGACAATGAAGATTTTGCTTCCTGAACGCTTTTGAGTGAATCGCATGGATTTTCGGCAGCTGATCACGAAAATCACCTTAAAATGTTCCTCTCTCGTACTGTTTTTTTTTGCTGTAATCTATTTTTGTGATTTCCTGTCATATTCTAAGTCTCCTTCAAGTATACAAAACCACAAAGCGCAACATAGGAAGTAGGAACAGGAGTAGGCCAAAAATGGCCCATCGAGCTTGCTCCGCCATTCAATAAGATCATGGCTGATCTAATTTATGACCTCACTCCACTTATCTGCCTTCTCCCCATATCCCCTAATTCCTCTATCATGTAAAAATTTATCTAACTGAATTTTAAATATGTTTAATGAAAATTGAAAATTCATTTTCTGCATTCGCACTTGGATTTCTTCTCTGCTGATGTTGGTGCAGTCAGTGACGAAGAAGGTGAAAGATTTCAGCAGGACATTGGGGCCATGGAAAAATAATATCAGGGCAACTAGAATCTAGCAATGTTGGCGAACTATTGTTGGACACTGACAAGAGAGGTATCAGATGCTGAGTACAAACAAAAATTAGCGGTAAGACATTTTTAGGTCAGTTAAACTAACGCAGTGTGTCAGCATCAATTATGCGATTAAAAACGTTAAATTCAATAAAAGTTAATGTAACATTTCTCCAACTTCCTACATGATACAGCAAGTCTGAAATTATATTTTTGTTCAGCTTGAAGTTGTCTATCATAATCCCCAATTTTTCAGGAAGCCAACCTTTTGAAAAAAATTCTTGTCCAGTGTAATCAGATGTTTATTTAAATCCTCGCTTCTTTCAAGTTAAAGTGGGTGTATAATATAGCAACAGAATATTGACCACATTATACATCAGGAAAATGATAACTATATTACAGATAATACAATTTATTTATTATCAAAAAATCACCATACATTTAGATCAAAAGAGTTTACTTATCAAGTTCAATGTGATGTTGTCTTCAAACTTTAATTCGGAGTGTAGGGGAAGCAACTAAATGCATAGAAAGCAGAAAATGAAAAGGCCGAATAATGAACTGCTATCAACCTTCTAACTGAATTATCTGTGAAGATCATGAGAACAGTTTTATTTCAGAATCAGAAAAATAAGTAATCGTCATAAACGTGTCATGAAATTTGTGGTTTTGCGGTAGCATTACAAAAATTACTTTAACTTACATATTTTAAAAATAAATAAATGAGTGCAAAAGAAGAGAAAAGGTGAGGATGTGTCTGTGGTTCATTGTCCATTCAGAAATCTGATGGCGGAGGGGAAGAAGCTGTTTTTGTCCCATTGGGTATGGCTGCTCTCCCTCCTTCCTGATGGTAGCAGTGAGAAGAGGACATGGCCTAGGTGATGATGGTTCTTGAGACACTGCCCTTTGTAAATGTCCTTAATGGAGCGAAGACTAATGCCCATGAGGGTGCTGGCCAAGTTCACAACTCTCTGTAGACTTTTTCCGCCCTGAACAATGGCACCTCCATACCAGACAGTGATGCAACCAGTTTGAATGCTTTCCACGGTACACCTGTAGAAATTTGAAAGAGTCTTTGCTGACATACAAAATCTCCTCAAACTCTTAATGAAGTATAGCTGCTGGTGAGCCTTCATCATGATTCCATCAACATGAAGGCCCTAGGTTAGATGTTCAGAAATGTTAATACCCAGGAATTTGCAGTTCTTTACCCTTTCCACTGCTGACCTCTCAATAAGGACTGGTTTGTGTTCTTCTGGTTTGTGGTTCTACCAACGACCGTGGTTTCATTGGAAAATTTGTAGATGGAATTTTAATTGTGCCTGGCCACATGGTCATGGGTGTAGGCAGAGAGGAGCTGTAGGCTATGCATGCATCCTTGAGGAGCACGTGTTGAATGTCAGTGCGAAGGAGATGTTATTTCCAATTCGCACAGACTGTGGTCTTCTGATGAGAAAGTCAAGGATCTAGTTTCAGAGGGAGTTTTTTTAAATTTAGACATACAGGACGGTAACAGGCCTTTTCAGCCCATGAACCCATGCTATCCAATTATACATTTTGAACAGTGGGAGGAAACCAGAGCACCCGGAGGAAACCCACAGACTTGGGGAGGATGTGCAAACTCCTTATAGATAGTGCCGGATTCTAACCCGGGTCACTGGCACTGTAACAGCATTGCATTAAATACTACACTAACTGTGCAACAGGTTTGGAAGCTTGCTATCCAGTATTGATGATGGTGTTATCTCATTTCAAAACTGTCCCTAGGCACAGTCAACTTTTATTTTCAGGCACAAAACTAATGCCCACACAATCTACAAAGCTTCTATTATCAAATCTTTAATTGATTCAAGAGAAAATGATGAAAAGATAAATGTATGTTGAAACCTGCTGGGTCACCCTTTCCAATAATGCTTTCTGTCCTCACATTAAAGTATCTACACACAACCAATTTTCTTTAGTTTGATGTTTTAAATGACGTGGAATTAGGAGTAAAGAATTTTGAGTTTGATAGACCCTGCAGGCAGTAAGTGCAACATTTCCTCTTTCCTCCAATTCTTACTGACCATTTAACTGTTAATCTGGATGGTAAAATGCAATTACATCACGAAAGCTAGAGTAATCTCACTTCTGCACAGATCCAAAATTTCAAGCACAACTTAATATTAACATAGAAGTTCTGAAATATCTTAAAAAGGAATTATTGGAAGGTAGTGAGTAAAATGCCAAGCAATAGAGAATGGTCCCCCTGCCCCCACTACATATGAGCATTTGAAGTCATGTACTAAGGATTTATTTTTTTTTAAATCTTGATAGACTGGTTGAAATATCAGATAATGTGCTTCTATCAAAAAGACAGGTTATTTTCAAATATATGAACCCCAGAGTCCATAGGAACAAGAAAAGAAGGTTGTAGAAATGACCATGCCATATGATACATCTTCAATCTCATTAAAATAACATTTGATGTGCTTTCCAAAAAGTAGAAACAACAAATATCATTTCACATGAATTATATGTCCATATTACTCCTTCACAGAATGATGTGTTTCACTCTTCCACATAATCCCAACCATTCCAAATTTTAATCATCAAGGTTACTAAAAATTCATGAATGCATGAATAATCATGAATATTCAAAAGGTGAATAGTCTTTAAAAAAAAGGCCAATTTCCCTGATGTTCTGCACATAAAAATTCAGACTGCCCAATTAAAAGCCTTTTCGATATCCACCAAGATGAATTAAGACACCCTCTCAAAATTTGAATATTGAGGCTTGACTAGAGTTCTGTCATTTTTCTGATGCTAATCAGGTAGCAACTGAGGGAATTGGGTAAAGGTCAACTTTTAAGGTCTCTTGCCTATTATTGTAACAGCAATATTTTTCTATTATTCCTGAGAGTATTTACCATGTTAGGGTAGATGCCTTCGCACATAGCAATTATTTGTTTTCTTTATTTTCCATCATTTCTCCTTCATTTTAATTGTCACAATAAAATCAGAATGATAACACCATTCAAGGTGGAATTGAGAACAACATTTCCAGGAAAACCATGAAATCCAGGTAGGATTGCCATTATCTATAATCGTTAGATATATTATCAGGTTGGTGATAAATATGTGTTCTTTAAACTTTATTTTTGTTGCTTCATTTTTGTCTTTTTTTTTCCTTGCCATCTGCTTTACCACATCTTCACACAATGATATGACATTCATACTCACCACCCTATCTTCCTAAAATTAAAGGACAAAGAAGCAATAATGAACGATGTCAACATTGTGGAACATCATTGCAGACACAGCAAACCACATCATGTACAAATGACTAATTGGAGGCCAATTCACCTGCATTTGACAACGCATCAGCACCAATTAGGTTTCACATTCCAAGTGAAATTGGTAGAATATTAAATTAGTTGTGGTGTAATCTCTAAATTTCTGCAGGCCGATTGAATCTAACAGCAGCACATTAATTTCTGCTTCCAAAATAATGGGCTTCCAATTATCTTCAACTAGCTAAATTTCACCATGAGCATTGCAATTACCCCCCCCCCCCCCCCGCCACCCCCACACACACCACCACTTAGCACTTAATGAATCTTCGCTATGAGAAAGGATTCTGTTTAATTTAATTTCCCAATTAACAAAGGTTTTATTAGTTTAAAAAAAAGAATGAGGAACACATTCAGAGACTTTATTTCAAAAATAGATCTGAGAAAATCAGCAACATTTCACAGCCATTTCAATAAGGTTAATGGTAAGGATTCCGAAAACAAGCTGTTGAGATTTGGGGAAAAAAATTCTTCTTGCACACATGCACTCTTCCATTTGGCAACAATGGCCAATGGATGAAAGACCTGCTAAGTTTCAGCTTGTCAAACCATGCATGGTTTTCTTTTGATTTAGTGCAGTCTTGACCAGCAATTGCTTTTCTTGAAATCCACAATTGGTATCCCCTTGTGAAAGTTTAGGATTTCCTGTAACTCCTGCTAAATGAACCTAATCACTTCATTACCAGATTGATCCAGAATACTGCAACAGATGGATCAATGCTGGACCCAACATTATCTAATGGATTTGTGAAGAAAACACATTGCAGAGGTTTGGTATGACATCAGAAACCCTGGCAAATTTCCACAGATATGTGGTGAAAAGTGTGCTGATTGACTACATCACAGTCTGGTATGAGTGGAGTGGAAAGCCCTGAAAAAAGTAGTGGACAAAGCCCATTGTATTGGGAAGGGTGGTGGCTGTCATGTGACAGCACTGCCTCCTACCTAGTTGGAGAACACACCAGCTGCCAATCAAGGTTTGGATCCGCCCCACCTATTAGTGCACATTTTGCTGTTGGTACCCATGTAAATTACCTGGACTGGACTCTCCACCCTGCCTGTACTTGGCCTTGGGCCATTGGCTGTTGCAATTGGATTAACCCCTCCTAGCACCAAGCTATTACCTTTGCTAATAACCCAAGCTGGAGGCTCCAGCACTATAAAGGTGCCATGTGTTGCTTGTTATCCCTCCTTGTGAGCTTGGGTCTACCCCGCTTCACTCCAGGCCTAGAATTGAGGAAGAACATTGGAGAAACTTGGAAGGAAGTGCACTGTTAAAAGAGTTGGGAGCATTTAATTAGTGTCCCTTATAGCATGGAGCTGTGCCTGTATTGAATCAAGGGGTGGTGGGGCATCATAGTTATTTTTCCTTGATCATTGTATGTACCAGTTCATAGTGCGTGCGTGTGTGTGTGTGTGTGTGTGTGTGTGTGTGTGTGTGTGTGTGTGTGTGTGTGTGTGTGTGCATGCGCGCGTGCGTATTTTGTTCCCATGCTATTTTCCCCGTGTTCGTTATTAATTGTCTGCTGTTATTTTTCCCACAGCTGCTGTTAACAGTGTGTGTGAGTGTGTGCATGTGTGTGTGACTGTGTGTGTGTGTGAGTGTGTGCGTGTGCACATGCTGCATCTGTTACCATTTCCCTTTTATGAATAAAATCCTTCCCCATTAAAAGTGTGTCCAGAGTCCACACCTTTGAGACCAACCAAACCTGTTTCCTCACTCATAATACCCAGGACATAGCAATCATCAAGGATCCACACAACCCACTACATGATCTGTTCTTGCTGCTACCATCAGGAAAGAGATATGCCACCTGACTCATACCACCAGGTTCAGGTACCACTGGCATTATCACATCGGGTGACACCAAAATGACTGCCTATAAAATTTTTGTATCGTGTAAATATAAAAATATCCCATTAGTTAGTTATAACAAAAACATTTTTTGTAAGCCCATCTTATATGTATTAATATTCCTGGACATAGCTGTTATTATTATACAAATACAACGATGCTTCGAATTCCATGGATTTATCTGCACGCACTACAAGCACGCACTGTTGTTTTTGTTGCTGCTAGTGTTTTTATAGTCGTTGCTTTTGTCAAATTTTCTGGTGTTTTCGCTACAATATTCTGGTGATTAGTATTTGTGAACCAATATCAATAACTTTTTTTGAGAATGAAGTAGTAATTAAAGGAAAAGAAGGAGAAAAATAAAAAAAGGTTTCCACTCAGTTACTCGTAATCTTGTAACTAATAATGTAATTCAATGTAGAAAGACTTTACAAAACAATTTTGCTGTTAGTATTCATATAATTTAATAAGTATTTCATTTAAGCAATTTATCACATATTATTCTATATTTTTACAGCTATATTTTTTTCAAATATTGCTAATTTTGGGGAGGGGGTGACACCATACTGGGTGACACCAACCTCAGTGACGGCACTGTCAGGAATACCTGCTACCCTTCCACTTTAGACTCTGCAACAACAAACTCAATCAAGAACTCATTAAGGAGTCTTACTTTTCCACTTCATTGTTTTTTTCTCTCTGTATTGCACAGTTAGTTTGTTTAAATTTCTTTAATTGTTTACGTTGAATAGTTTTTTTTTGTATTACCTACAAGTGGTAATTCTGCCTTGCCTGAGGAAAAATAATCTCAGAATTATATGTGATGTCATGTCTGTACTCTGACAATAAATCTGCATTCTGAAAATTTGATGCAAATCATCCCCTGGCAATTCCAATGATTTTAATTTATTTTGGGGGAAAGCAGTCAATGGACTTCCATAGCGCAGGCCTTGAGAAGATGAAAACATGCTAGCAATGGCATATAGTGAGACGAAATGAAATTGGATAATAGGAGGACCATTATATTTCAGGTTTGACTTCAGCTGCACAAAATGTGCTTAAATATCCACTTAACAAAGAATCCAGAGATTTTTATGAATTTCATTCACACCTGCAAAAATTTTTTCCTTTTTCCAAGGAAATTTATTATGTTCCAACATACAAAACAATAATGGTAGAAATATCCACCTGGTTATCAATTAGCATGCAATATTTTAATTCTGTAAGCATCATCACATCATTACTGTCAAACTGGAGACTGCAGATGGTATCTGAAGCTAACTACATTCCCTGCTGGAGCTCGACAAACAGCATCAGTGCATGAAAAAGAATGGTTGGGGTTTTGATATGATGCCCTTTCTTGAAAATAGAGAAAAGGGGACAGCATGGGAGGGGTGGGACATGGACTCCATGAGGAATCGGTAAACCAAGTGGAGGTGAAAAATGGCAGACAAGAGTCGATGCCAGACAAAGGGGAAGAGAGCCAAGAGAAACGAAGAGGTCAGGAGGAAGATGAGTCACACAGGATAGAATGAGGAAAATAAAAGACAAAAGCTGCCAGTGCTGGAATCTAGTAAGAAGAGAAGTTAATAATGGCAGTATTAAAAAGAGACCAGATGAAAACAAAGCAGATGGTGGGGAAGAGAACAGAAAAATCCAGGGTGAGATGGGAGTGGAGGGGTAATGAACCAATGGGAGGGGGAGAAGAATGAGGAGGAGCTGGGAGCGGGTGGGTGGGAATGGGTACAAATGAAGAAGGAGTGGATGGGGAAGAGGAGAAGGATTACCAAAGAACAGTGAGGACTTGTGATCTGAAATTAGAAAATTCTATTTTCATGCTATTGCGGTCTACCATGGCAATGGAGAAGATCCAGGATACTTTATTTGGTATGGGAATGGGAATGGGAGCTGAAATGGCATGCAATCAGGAGCTTTGATGCCTATTGCAGACAGGGTGTAGATGCTCTTCAAATATATCCCCAAGTCTGTGTCTGGTCTCACCAATGTAGAGGAGGTTACACTACATTGGGTGTACCGAATACAATAGATGTGGTTAGAGGATGTGTCTATAATTTTGGCTGCGTCTGGAAGGGCTGTTTAGGACCCTGGATGGTGGTGAGGGAGGAGGTGTAATAGCAAGTGCTACACTTCCTGCAGTTGCAGGGGAGAGTACTGGGATCATGGAGAGATGGATGAGGAGGGATAAAATGTCAAGGGAATCACAAAGAGAACAATCTCTGTGGAAAGTGGAAAGGGATGGGTAGATATGTCTTGTGGTGGGTCAAGTTGAAGCTAATGGAAATGATGGATAATGATGTGCTGAGGACTTGACAAGATATTCCTTTAGACTTTGAGGGAAGCTCTTGCAGAAACTGCAGAGGCCCTAGCAAAGTTGTTTAAAATATCCTTACCCACAGATGAGGTGCTGGAGGATTTGAAGATAGCTAATGTTGTTCCATTGTTTAAGAAAGACTCGAAGAATAACCAGGAACTTATAGGCTGGTAAACTTGAAGTCAGTAGTGGGTAAATTATTGGAGGGTATTCTAAGAGACCTGGATAGACAGGGACTGATTAGGGATAGTCAACATGGCTTTATGCATGGTAGGTCATGTCTAACCAATCTTGTTGAGTTTTTCGAGGAGGTTACTAGGAATGATGATGAAAGAAATGCGTGGACTTTAGCAAGGCCTTTGATAAGGTCCTGTATGGGAGGTTGGTCAATAAGGTTCAGTCTCTCAGTGTTCAGGATGAGGTAATAAATTGGATTGGTCACTAGCCTGCAGGAGAGTGATAGTTGATGATTGCTTTTTAGACTGGAGATTTGTGACTAGTGGTGTGCTTCAGGGATTGGTATGGGTTCAATCTGGATCATAACATGGTAAATCAGATCAGCAAATATTCAGATGATACTAGGATTGGGAGGATAGTGCACAGTGAGGAAGGCTTTCAAAGCCTGCGGTAGGATATGAACTGGTTGGAAAAATGGGCTGAAAAATGGCAGATGGGATTTAATGCAGACATATGTGAGGTGATGTACTTTGGGAGGGCAAGCCAGGATAAGACTTGCACAGTAAATGGTAGGGCACTGTGGATTGTGGCAGAATGAAGGAATCTGGGAATACAAATACATAATTCCTTAAAAGTAGTGTCAGAGGTGGATAGGGATTTAAAGAGAGCTTTTGGTATTTAGTACAGGAGTTGGGATGTTATGCTGAAATTGCATAAGACACCAGTGAAGCCAAATTTGCAGCATTGCTTTAGTCATCTACCTACTGGAGAGATATCAGTAAGATTGAAAGAGTGTAGAGAAAATTTACAAGGATGATGCCAGGTCTTGGAACGTTGAAGAATGAGGGGAGATATACAAAATTATATGGGGCATAGCTAGGGAAAATGCAAACAGGCTTTTTCCACTGAGGTTAGGTGAGATAAAACTAGAGGACATAGGTTCAGAGTAAAAGGTGAAATTTTCAAGGGAAAGATTCAAAGTAAGTTCTTTTTGCAGATGGTGATGAGAGTCTAGAACCAGCTACCAGCTGAAGTGGTGGATATGGGTTCCATTTCAACATATGAGATAAATTTGGATATGTACATGGATGGGAGGGGTTTGGGTCGGCTATGGTCAAGATGCATCGTTGAGACAAGGCAGAATAATGGATGGGCGGAAGGACCTGTTTCTGTGCTGTAGTGATCTATGGTTCTATGGATGCAGAAGTTGGTGAGGTGGAAGGTGAAGACCAGAGAAATTCTATCCCCATTGTATTTAGAGGAAGGCAGATTTAGGATGGATCTCCAAGAGATGGAGGAAATGCAATGTGGCTCAAAATACTACGTTAAAGGGAATGCTGCATTGCTTGATAAAGGAGAACATTTCAAATGTCTTGGAATGTAGGGCCTAATCTTAACTCTCAACACTTAGAATTTTTAAAAATTAAAGATTTTTCATACAACAGATTTTATTGATCCACAAATTTTATTAATATATTGGAGAGCCAAACCCTTCCAATCAGAACTTTGCCTCACTTTACAAATATTTAGACTACTTTAATTAATTTAAAATTTTACATGGAAGGGAGGAGCCTAATAAATTGCAGGAAAATACATATTAGTATGTTAGGGAAAACACACAACTAGAGTATGTCATCAATGTAGAAAATTGAAATAGCAAGAACCAACCATCAAATTACTTTCAAATGTATCACTACCTACTAACAGTAAAAAGCTTTGAAATCACAAGATACAGTGGTCTAAACAAAGATTGCTGTCTACTGAAGCAGCAGCTATGTTACCACAGCAGGTTGCCATTCAACTTAAGTGGTGAGCGAACTGATCATGATAATATATAAGACAATGATTAGTTATTTAATACATGCATGTATACATATATATTTGTTCAATATTTGGATAGAGAAATGCAACTTGATCATCAAGCAATCTGTGACCTCTGACTAGAAGTCCGGGAAAAATAATGAGGCTATCTTGAGACAGTTGAAGCAAAAGACAATATTAATTCAATTTCAATTAACTATTTGAGAGAAGCGTCAAAACACCAAGCCCGACATGCAGATGATATCTGGGTATAAGAGATCAATGTACAGTAATCCCTGGTATTCGGCACCTATGAGGATTGGTAAATGTTGGAGAAGTGAATTTTTCACTTGTAATTGTGTGTTGCACGATTGGCGAACCAATGGCAAAAGGTGCGCCAATTTTAAACTTCCATATTTTTAACCTATTTATTTTCTGTGATTTTTTTTGGCTGGTTGCTTGAGGTTGCCAGTTGAATGAATTCCAGATAACAGGGGTTCTACTGTACCATGGTGAGTTGTGAAATATACCAGGTGGCTGGGTATAGCCACTCACACAGGGACTATGTTTGTGTGCAACTTTGGGAGATTCCAGATGGGCTATTTTGTGGTCTAGCCACATCAAACATAGTTGCATTGCATCTGATGGCTTCAGCCACATGTCATGTATTATCATTGTTTCTGAAAGCTGTATGAAGCTCTAAGCACTCGTGTTGCAGAGAGATTCTTGTACTTTCTGCATATTTGCTGGCACTTCTTGCTATTTCTACACTTGAGATTCTGAGTAGTTTTTCAAGCAGAAGCACATCCAACAAAGCCTCTGTACAAAAATGTGGAACAATGTACACAACAAAGAGGTATATTTGTACCAGCAGTCAACACTTTTCAGCATCCGAGTTCATGCACATAAAATACCTTTCCCAATAAAACAATACATTACTCCAAGAATTCACATTGGCAGCTCCATACCTGTTTGCAGTCAGGGAGTCAATTATTGAATATAAAGAAGCGCAGTCCTTCGCTCGAACAATTGCTTCAAGATTTTCTTCAATGAATTTCTTATTCATTTGCACCTCACGCAAAATCCTTTCAGCATCTTCAAACATTGATTTTGGTGCTTTTACTGAATCAATCAGTGAAGGTTTCTGTGAATAACTGGACTCTGTCTCTTTTGTATTGGTGGTAGGATGCTTGAGCTAAAATTGAAAATATTAAAGATTTTGTTTTAGAAGTCTAAAAGATGGAATTAGCAATAAAAGGTGGAACATGCACATTCAAGAATAAAATGGTAAATGTATTCCTATCTCATAAATATTCAAAAATTGCTTAATTTATACTTGATTTGCAGAGGGAAAATTTAAAAAGAAAAATAAGTGGTGTTAAATCGTTATGAACCATTTATCAAGGCACATTTGGATAACAATGTCCAATTCACATTTATTGTCAGAGTACATACATGACATCACATAAAACCCTGAGATTTCTTTTTATGTGGACAAGGCAGAATTACCGCTTATTAGAATTGCAAAAAACTGTACTCAACGTACACATGTAAACAAATAAATAAATGTAAGTAAACTGACTGTGCAATACAGAAAGAACAAAAATCAATAAAGTGAAAAAGTTCAGAGTCCTTAATTGAGTTTGTTGTTGAGGAGTCTGATGGTGGAGGGGTAGCAGTTGTCCCTGAACCTGGTGGTGCGTGTCTTGTGGCACCTAGACCTCCTTTCTCATGGTAGCAATGAGAACAGAGCATTTGCTGGGTGATGTGGATCCTTGATGATTGCTGTTGCTTTCCGACAGCAGCGTTCCCTGTAGATGTTTTCAGTGGTCGGGAAGGTTTTTCCTGTGATGTCCTAGGCTGTGCCCACCACCTTCTGCAGGGCTTTACACTCAGATATCACCTTATTTTTGAAAGAATACAATGATCCTAGAGTGGGAGCAGAAATTATTAACATGAATGGTTCCAAGGATAATAGAATTCAGCTACAAGGTTAGACTGGAAGAAGTTGGGACTGTTTTACTTGGAGCAAAAATTGAGAGGATATTTGATAGTATGTAGGAAAATGTTGGGGTTTAGATGGAGTCTAGGACCAAGTGGAACTGAAGAAGGCCTGAATCAAAAATATTCTCTTGAAAAACTGGGAAAGAGCTTGGGAGTGAGACTGATTGCTCTGCAGAGAGCTGACATAGACATAGGCAGAACTGAGAAACTACAACTTGGAATAGTGCTATCAGAAACACCTGTTTTTTTGACAGGTAGAGATACAGAAGAAAAGGGAGACCAAAAAGAATCAGATGAAGATGATGAGTATAAAGAATCTTTCCTCATTAATGATGGGTCAATTTCAGATTTTAAGAGAAAATATACAGAATATTAGAAGTGATATGAAGGATGTTAAAAGTGATATGCTGCAGAAGTTAATAAAGTTAAAGAAAAAGTTCAGAGAGTGGAACTGGATGTGCAGATTGTTCAAAATGATGTGGTTATAATTAACTTTTTTCTTTTCTTTGGGGCAGAGACATTCACAGGAGTTGCTTGTGCTAGATGGTGGAGACCTGAGAGAGTGGGACTGAAAGAGATTAAGATTTAAATTAATGGATGGGAATAAAACACCAAATTTTCTTACTTTTAATGTTATTAGGCTTAATAGTAAATTAAAAGAAAAAGAATACTTGCTTATATGAAAAAGATGAAAGTTGATATTGGACTTTTACAAGAAATTAATTTGACAGAGAAAGAACATTTGTAATTAAGGATTTCATTACTGTATCAATGAAGGAGGATATCCGAGATCAGCCATTCTCAACAGAGGCCATAGCACATTTAAGTACAGTACAACTCCGATTATCCAAAATCAGATTCTCTAAAATTCTCATTTATCCAAAATTCTTTTGAGCCGAACTGACCTCAGAGGTTCAATAAAAAATTAACTCGACATGAAATTAGAACAATTGTCCTTGTTTCAGGCAACTTCCTCATCCCTTTTGGAGGAGTAAGCCAACTCCCCCTTCTCCCTCTCTTCCCCATCCCTCTCTTCTTTCCTTCAGTTCCCTACCCATTTCCCTCTCTATTCAGAGTCATCCCCCTCCCCTTGTTTGTTGGTATGCCCTCCCTCATCCTTGTACCTCCTTCCTGTGGGTCTGTGCTCCTCCCCTGCCCCTCCCCTCACCACTTTGTTCAGGCACCTGCCCACATTTTGTTCATACCTTGTTGAAGGGTAGAAGCTCAAAACTTTGCTTGTCTCTTTACCTTTGCTTATAAAGTACACTGTTTGACCTGCTGAGTTTCTCCAGCATTGATCTTTTACTAAACATATCCGAGGATGCTTTAGGAGGCAAGGGGGATGAATGCCATTTGAGGAGAGCAAATATGGCTCCTTTCTTCATGAAGGGCAGCAGGAATATGCTAGGTAAATATAGATCTGAATGTAACATCAATTGTAGGTATATTTTGAGGGGCTAGATTAATCTACCCTTGGAATGGTAGAGATCAATTTAAGGTAGTCAGCATGACTTTGTCCTGTCACCAATTTGGTTTAATTCTTCAAAGTCAACAAAATCTTTTGAACAGGAAAGAGAGGTGTAGTCAACCTTGGTCTTCAGTAAGGCCTTGGACAAAGTTTCACATGAGAAACTGGTCAAAAAGGTTAGAGCCCCCTGTGCACAATGACTATCCATAAATTTGAAAATGACACCACCACCACCACCATAGGTTGGATTCTCAAACAGCAAATCAAAACATAAAAGAGATTTGAGGGAATAATGGCTTGATCCCAGGACAATAAACTCTCTCTCAATGTCACAGTCTTCCAGAAGAATGGTGGAGCTCACTCCCCAGTCTGCATCCACGGTGCTGTGGTGGAGATGGTCAACTGCTTGATATTACTTGGAGAAAATTAATTCAACAATCTGTCCTTGTCCAACTAAGTTAACATAAGAGCCAAGAAAGCACATCAATGCCTCCATCCCTCAGAAGCTTGAAGAAATTCAGCATGTCCCTCAGCAAATTCAACAGGTGTACCATTGAACACATCCTGTCAGGATGCACTTTCTTCACCCTCCTCCTATGAGGAAGAAGATTCACAAGTGGGAGAACATGCAACACCACAATCAAAGGCAGTTTCTTTCCTGCCTTTGTCAGACTCCTGAACATACCTAATATAAGGTCCAACTGATTCCCCTTTTTCACGGCACTCTGTACTATGTTTTTACCTGCTGTTTTAAATATGGGTTAAATAGTTATGCTGCTATCAAAATGGACTTTCACACTGTACATTGGAACATGCAACAGTAAACTTGAACTTGTAAAACTATGCCAGTTCATCACACAATAGGAAGGATATGACTGAACTAAAGAGGATGTTCATCAAGATGCTTCCTGGGATGGAGGTTTTCGCTTTTTAAGAGAGTCTAGATAGACTATAGGCTAAGGTTTATTTACTTTGGAACAGAGAAGGTGAGAGGGAACCCCATGGAGATATACAATATTAAGAAGGATATGGCAAGGTCGATGGCAGAAAACGGTTTTGCTACAGCAGAGCTTAGGTTGAGAGTAAGAGGTTTAGAGGGGACCTGAGGAGAAATATTTTCCACCAGAGGGTGGTTGGAATTTGGAGTAGACTATCTGAGGAGAAGATGGAGGAAGAGACACTTGGATTTGAAAATTACCTTGAATCGTCAAGACAAAGAATGCTGTAGACCAAGTACCAGTAAATGGGATTGGTATTGATAGGTAATTGATGATTGGCATATCAGTTGCGCTGTATGATCCAAGGTTCTACAAGGACCACTATCATGTTCAATTTGGTTAACAGAAGCACCATTTAAAACAGGGCAAGAGAAATTATGGGCAGAAACCCCAGATGATTCAGCCTGTGAAAAGATATGGCTGTGGGCTTCATAAATTTATCAGACAGCTATAGATATATTGTTTGTGAATAGGTAGGGCTGCAATCAGGTCCAAGTCAAAATAGGGAAGGATTTTGATAAGCTGCAGTATTAGCCTAAATTCTGGGCAGGTGTACCAGACTGGCTGGTTTCTTCAGTTCTTGATTCCAAATGTACAGCAATCCCCACTGGATAAAGTGGAATACACTATTAAACTTGCAGAGATGGAAGGCGTAATGGGAAACATGAAAGGGAATAAGTCACCAGGCTTGGAACAGTATCTGAGAGAATTCTACAAATGCAAGCCAGTATCACTAAAAGCCCTAGCATGGATAAAAGAAGATGCCAAATGCTCCAATATAGGTCATTTGGGGTCTTGCTTTAATTTTCTACACTTGTCATCACTTGGCCCAGTCTTCAGAATACACAAACTAGTTTGAGACTGGCAGTAGAAGTATAAAGGAGCTCTGAGAGTAATAAAAGTCAACCCAACAGATATGCAGCACCCATGGGAAACAAACTATCTTGGCAAAAAGCTATAATTGGAGAATACAGCAACTAATCTTAATGGGACACACTGGTAGTTTTCTCCTTTATTGTCATCTGAAACTGGAATGAGGGTTTAAAAAAAATAGATTTTAATGCAGAAGAATTTATTATTCACATTCTAAGAAGATTATACAACCATTCAGGTTGAATGAGGGACAAAATAAATTGCAGATGCTAGAATCAGAAGCAAATCAAGAGAAATTGGAGGTACTCCTTGGCATGAAAGGCAGCATCCATGGGAAATGGACAGTCAAATGTTTCAGGTCAGGATCCTCCTTCAAGACCAAAGTGGGAAAGCATGAAATGGAAGGGAGATGGCTAGGGAAGAGCCAAGAGGTAATAACATAGTGAATAAATTAAGGTGGGAGAGGTGGAGTGAGGAGAGACAGTTCAGGGAGAAACCACAGGGGAGGGGTTTGATTGAAAAGAATGGCAGTCCATACAGCTTCACTCATGCAAGAGTAAATAAGTATTTCATAAGTACATGACATATGAAGACCATCTGATGGCTTTGGGCCTGTGTTCGCTGGAATTTAGAAAGATGAAGGAGGATCTCATCGAAACCTTCCGAATATTGAAAGGGTAAATGTGCAGAAGTTATTTCCAGTAGTGAAACAGTCCAGGACCAGAGGGCACAGCCTCACATTAAAGGGACATCTTTTGAGAACAGAGATGAGAAGAAATTCCTTCAATCAGGGGTGATGAATCTGTGGAATAAGTTGATAGGTTTCTGAATAGCAAGTATGTCAAAGATTGTGGGGAGATTACAGGAGAATAGGGTTGAAAAGAAAAATACATTAGCCATGATGGTCTTATTATGGTCTAATGACAATGATCAGCATTTCCTTTTGACCTTGAGGGTCCTATTCATATTTCCCTACAAAAAAAAAGCACCTCCTGCCTTTTCTTAGATTCCTTTTTATGGCATGCTAGAAAAAAATACCTAGCTACTCCACATTGTGAGCTGTGATGCTCTGAAGGAAAAGTCTTTTTAACTTCACTTCCTTTACACTAAAACGCAAAAGAGAGCACCATTCTGAGGTGTGGAAATTTAGAGAAAAAAAACAAATGGTAACAAACCAAAAAAGGAAGTAGTATAGGGGAGAGAATGATAATAATGATACTGAGGTTTTTGCCATGTACATTGGACAACATACATGTGCACCAAAATTCTTATTTGCTACAACTAAACAGGACTTTATGATAAAAACTAGAATAATATGTTACATTAATAAAGACAATGTACAAAAGATCAATAGATAATATTCACAGTTACCATTGTACAAGAAAAAAATGGCTTGACAATAACACAAACTTTTTGTTGTGCCAGTGTAGTTGATGATGTTTCGTTTTTTTGTAACTTTTCATTTATCGCACTATGAACCGTATCAACAAAATATACAAATGTTTTCATTAAATATATATAGTAACATTTTCCCTCTTTTCTCCCCCCCACCCTCCCTCCCCCCTTCCCACCCCCACTAAAACCAATATTAAACATACAAAATACAAGAAAACAACATCCTCACACAAAAAAAACCAAAGAAAGTCATGTCGTCTACTTTTGCACATTAAAATCTAATCATGTATATCTTCTTATCATTTTAGGAGATGGAGGTCCGAAGCGACATTTTCTGTCATATTTCACATATGGGTTCCCAAATTTGTTTGAACAATGTACATTTGTCTTTTAGATTATCCAATTTGAGACCTAGTTCTTTTCCTCTTATATTATTTAAATGAAAAATTACTGTTTTTTTGGGTAATTTTGCATGGTACAATTTCCCAAATTGTGTGTATTGTTGTTCCAATTTCTTGTTTACAGAGAAAGCATCTATCTGACTTTGTTGGGTCCCATTCTTTTAATTTCTATGGAGTGATATATAGCTTGTGTAACCAATTATATTGTATCATACGTAGTCTTGTGTTTATTGTGTTCTTCATAGTTCCTGTACATAGCTCTTCCCATGTTTCATAATGTTTATCTTTAAGTCTTTTTCCCAACCTTGCTTAGGTTTATCCTTATTTCATCATTTTCTTTACATTGCAGTTTAATGTACATGCTTGTTATAAATCTTTTAATTATCATTGTATCTGTAATTATATATTCAAAACTGCTTCCTTCTGGTAGTCTCAATCTACTTCCCAGTTTGTCCTTTAAATAAGCTTTCAATTGATGGTATGCAAACATTATACCGTGAGTTATTCCGTATTTATCCTTCAATTGTTCAAATGTTAATAAATTATTTCCCAAAAAAACAATTTTCTATTCTCTTGATTCCTTTTCTCTCCCGTTCTCTAAAAAATAGGTTGTCTATTGTAAAAGGGATTAGTGGATTTTGTGTCATATGATTTGTGTTTCAAGGGGAGATTGGAGAGCCTTATATTCATTGGAAAGAAACTGTCTTGAAGCTGAAGATGCTGGTCAAGTTTCTGTACCTTCTGTCCAAAAGTAGCAACAAGAGGTTGTGACCAGAGTAATCCAGGTCTTTTATGATGTTGGCTGCCTTCTTGAGGCAGCATTTCACATGGATGGGAGATCAGATCCTGTAGATGACAAGATTCTGCAGTCTTTTGCCCTCCTGGGCACTTGAATTGATGCAACCAGAATATGTGATTAATATGAAGCCAACAAATTATTGATAACACTCTAAGATTAAAGAAGCATGAAGAGGCAAAAGAGGTTTGGGGTTGTAAGGAATAACTTGGACACCTTTTAGAGAAAGCCAACATGACTAGAACAAGCTTGATGTGGAAAAGGAAAACCTGGTTTAATTGGTCAGTGGGGGCAAAGTTCCAGTTTTATTTAAGGAAGCGATATACAAATATCAGTTTGAAATGTGGCCAGGTAATAGATGCGGTCCAAGTTGGAGGGGAAGAAATGTGCCAGGTGATTTTGTGATATGATTTTTATCTTGGGGCGGCAGGGTTAGCCTAACAGTAAGCCCAATGCTGTTACAGTGCCAGCAAAAGGTTCAAATCCCACACTGTCTATAAGGAGTTTTTACATTCTCCCCGTGTCTGCATGGGTTTACTCTGGGGGCTCCAGTTTCCTCCAACTGTTCAAAAAAAAAACATTCTGGGTGTGCAGGTGGGTTGTAGGTTAAATGGGTGTAATTAGGTGGCCCAGCCTCATGGGCCAAAAGGACCTATAACTGTGCTACAAGTCTAATTTTTACTTTTAAATTACATTTTCTCTGTGAAAAAAAGTGGAAATTTTAATATGGAGAAGGTGGAATTGAATAGGTTTCGAGGAGAAGAATGATGATCTCATGATCTCTTGAGTCTGTTGCAGATTCTATTGGTGAGTATAAAACAAATTTTTAATACATCAGAGTGTTAAAAAAATTGAAATTTTCAACATAATTGTCTCTCAACACCCTAAAAAGTCATAACTATTAATATTTCTCCCTTGAGGTTCTGTCAATAATTTCTCCAGTTAAGAAAAAAATTGACAGTTTTTTTTTATTTGAAGTGAAAGATATCTAATACATCAGTTTAAAAATAGCTCCTTTAAAAAGATACCACACTCATAACAGTTTCTGAGCAAGTGGGATTGTATTTTTCTGAAAAAACAGTTGTTAAGCACTGCCATGTAATATGCAACCACAGACTGCACTGGGCAACTAATCAATGACAAATATATTCAAGACTGTCCTGACACACAACATGTTCCGGTAGGCTTTTGTGCCTGTGTTGTGTAGACTACCGTGTATAGTTTAGTTAAATATCTTTTATTTGTAGACTTGTTTCTTAAATAATCTATTATATTTCCAAGGGAATAGGAAATATAAGGATCTGATCTAATAATCCATTAGCTAATCATGCATTTGGCTGGGCCACAATGGTTTCAAGGAGTAACAAAGGACTATTTGAGTAGTTTGGTTCAAATGTTTGAATTCTGCAGATTTGATCGATTCATTATTGGTGCTACTCTCACTGAATCTATAATGAAGACAACACCACTGACAAAAGACCTGAAGGATTTAAGTTTTAAGCAGCAGGAGAATCACAGACCTCATAATTAAAATTTACATTCATGATTCTGACTTGGGCAAAGAGTAACCTAATATCAAAATTTTCAGATAATATCAAATTGGAGCACGCTGCCGATGTTAAAAAAGAAAACAATGCTGAACAAAACAGTATCAGAAAAAGTACATTTTCCATTGGAAATAAACTTTGAGAGAGATAAATTTGAAGTGATAGCAAAAATAGAAATATTACCTCCTGCGTGGAAAAAATAAGGAACTCACTGGGCATGAAGAGCACTGGGATTTTGGGATGAAGGTGAACAAATCACTGAAAGCAATATTACTGTTAAACAAACCAATTAAAATGCTAACAATGGACTAGGATTTATTTCTAAGGGTATAATGGGAAAGACATTAAATGGATGTAGGACTCCAATCAGGCTCCTTTCAAATTGCTGCAAATATTTCTGGATTTTGTGCTATTGTAGGGACCCAGGAGCATTGGAGAAAATAAGGAAGATGCAGAGGGATCATTTTAGATGTTAAAAATTACAACCATTACAAGCATGTGAGAGAAACAGCCACAGAGCAACAAGGAAATGAGGAGAGGGGTAATGAGACAGACAGACAGGATTACTCTGCTATGAGTAGGCATGAATGATGGACTGAATGGCCTCTTTTAATGTAGTAAATAAAGTCTTAGAAATGAACTGACACAGATTTTTTTAAATTATGCATGTGTTGGACAGTATAGAAGTGGAGAAAATATTTCTACGTGTGAGTAATTTCAAACCAGGGCCAAGAATAAGATAATATTGAGCGAAACATCCAAGACGAAAAGGAGGAGTAATTTCTTAGTTCATAGAGTAGTCAGACCAACAAAGAAATGACAGAGGCAAGTAGACTAAATGCTTTCAAAAGGAAGCGAGACAAGAAACACGAGTGAAAAACAATAAAAGGATATGCTAAAAATTTGAAATGAGGAAAATGTAATGGGGTATTACCACCTGCACAGAGCAGTTGGGAAAAATAGGTTCTTCTGTCCTACTGGAACCTACTGGAACAATTGAATTTCTTATTTACTAAATTTATTCATGGTAAACATATGATTGGAACTAAGAAATGGGTATGTATAATCATTCTTAGTTTTCCTCATAAAAATCAGTAACTGGCATCTAAGTCAGTTGAACTTTTGGAGATAGGTATTGCCTAGTGTTTGAAAATTTAAAACACTGCAGGAAATATAGCATTAAAAACAGAAAGTATTGGAAACACTCAGCAAGGCATTCACATCTGTGGGAAGAAAAACAAAGCTATCTTTTCTGGGAAGGAAACAAAGCCTAAGGGCAGGTGGGCCAGGAGGATGCCTCTGACCCTGGGGATGAGCTGTAAACCAGACCATCTGGTCAATGAGTGAATGGGAACATCTTGAGAGTGAGAATATAGATATAATAATGTAGGTGTTGCAAAATACAGAGCAAGAAGATAGGACCAACATGTCATGCTTGGAATTTCAACTTCTAAATTAAAAAAAATGGGTTTAGAAAAAAAAACAAGCTGAGTTACAGATGATCTGCTGATACTGACAGAAGTCAAAACAGGACACCCCAGATGCTGGAACTTCGGGCGAAAAAAAAAAGCTGCAGATGGTTGATAATTTTGGTCAAGACCCAACATCAGGACTACAGCTATAGAGGGAGAGATGAGACTGGGGCCGTAGGTAATTGGTGGACTAAGATGGGGTGAAGAGTGACAGACAACTAAAACCAGATGTTTGGATAAGAAGTTGCAAGAGAAAGCATCTGAAGAGTTGAGTATTTCATTGGAGCAATTGATATCTGTCACTTATCAGCCCATGCTGATAAGTGGCAAATCACTATTTAGGTGGAGTTCCATGCAGGCGTGAACAGCTTCATTTGTTGATGAATTATAATGGGATGGTACATTAAACATTCATCAGCAAACATCTCCATTTGTGAACCAAAAAATAATCTGCTGTCGGAACTCAGTGGATTGAGCAGCATCCATGGAAGAAAAAGGATAAGACCATCAGACATAGGAGCAGAAAGAGGCTATTCAGCCCATCAAGTCTGATCCATAATTCAATCATGAGCTGATCCATTTTCACACTCAGCCACACTGCCCAGCCTTCTTCCCATAACCTTTGATGGCCTGGCTAATCAAGAACCAATCAATCTCTGCCTTAAATACATCCAATGACCTGGCCTTCAGCACCGCCTGTGGCAACAAGTTCCACAAATAATCATCGTATGGCTGAAGAAATTCCTATGATTCTCTGTTCTAAGTGGCCACCCTTTAGTCTTCAAGCTGTGTCCTCTGTCCTTGATTCTCCCACCATGGAAAACAACCTTTCAACATCTACTCTGTCCATAGATTTCAATCATGTTTCAATGAGATCTCCCCTCATCTTCCTAAATTCCAATGAATACAGGCCAAGAGCCAGCAAATGATCTTTGTATGATAACCCTTTCATTCCCTGAATCATCCTCGTGAATCTCCTTTAAACCTTCTCCAATGTCAGGCACATTCATATGACAAGCCCAAAACTGCTCACAATACTCTAAGTGAGGTTTTATCAGTGTCTTTATAGTGCCTCAAGATCACATATTTCATTCCTCTTGAAATGAGGCCGGCATTGCATTTCCTTTCTTCACCACCGTCTCAACTTGTAAATTTACCTTCAGGACCACAAGGACTCCAGGTCCCTTTGCATCTGGGTATTTTCAATTTTCTCCTCATTTAAAAAAATAGTTTGCTCATTTAGTTTTTCTACAAAAGTGCGTGTCTGTACACTTTCCGCCATTATATTTCATTTACAATATGAATTGTCGACATTTAAGATCAGGTTCAGGTCAACAATACTTTGTCTCACACTAATGCTGGTCAACCCACTGAGTTCCACCAGGATATTGTTTTTCACTCAAAACTTTCAGCATCTGTAGTCTTTTGTATTTATCCCCACTTCTGACCTGATGATGGAAGGAAGATCATCAATGAAACAGTTGTACATGGGCATGGCCTCTGCAACAAAGTTTTGTGGCTGGGATGATTGTCCTCTAACAACCACAACCATGTTCCTTTATGTGAGGTTTAACTCCAGTCAAGGTTTGTAAGGCAGCTCAAATGCTGTCTTATTGTCAAATAAAGTTATGCTCTGGGAAAAAGGTTTTTGATCAATGTAATACAAAGGCTATAATGTGATCTAAATTCAAGTAATTCTGATGAGGTCAAATCTGAATAACTATAAACTAGGGTGCCCATTCCAAAAGGGGACAAGGTCATAGGTACTGGGAGTGTATGTATATACACATTCTACATCATCTCTGAACACATTGCTGAAGGACCAATAAAAAGAAAAAAAGAATTTTAGTCTTTGTTTTTATGGGAAGGCTATACCCACACATTTTTCTCCATTGTTCTGAAGAGGCTCTGTACTACCACGGGTTACCCAACATGATTTACCAGCCATCATCCTGAGCATGAAGACCTTTGGTATTCTGAATCAGCTATGTTGGAGAGGTCAATTAGCAACAATGAGCTGGACACATCACTTACATACTCATCACCATATTCTTGATAAAGACAAACCAATTTGGGAGATTATCTGACAAACAAAGGTAAACATTCAATTGTGCTGTCTTGAGGAAGTGCAACATTCTGACTGTTCCTTTGGAATCTCTGGTGCTCAAATTTGAAAAAACACTTTGGATAGTATTGAAAATTTTCTGGCTGTGCATAGAGTGCATACACAGGCTCTGCATTAGCAGTGGAAAGAGCGTGTCATCTCACAAACTACACACCCATCGACCATCTCCTGATCCACAATGGCCTCATTTCAGAACTACAGAACCATAAGAGTGGCAGCGAGGATCACTGGAGTCTCCCACCCCCCATCGACGTGATCTCCCCAGATCATTGTCTGAAGAGGACGTGCAAAATCTTTGAGGACCCCTTCTATCCTGCACACAGCATCTTCCAGCTGCTCCCATTGGAGAAGAGGTACAGGAGTATCAAATCCAGCACCACCAGGCTGAGGAACAGATTCTTCCCACAGACAGTGAACAAGCAACGAAACTGCTCACACTAACCATCCAAGACTCCCATATGAACAAAACAAGATTGATTGATTGATTTGTGCAGATTAAACAGTTTTCCTGCATGTATATTTTTTGTCTGTTTGTATGATATGGGCCTGGTTGTGTGTCTGCACGTTTTGCACAGAGAACAATGTTGCGTCAGGTTGTTCTTGTACAATCACATGACAATAAAGCTCGACTTGACAAAGCAAAAGTGAAAGCAAGATATCCTTAATTACAAGGGACGGCCTAAAAAGAAGAGCGGTTGGCTGGAGAAAACGCAAGTTCATAAGCGCAAATCTCATCAGCTAATGAATCTAATTGAGGAAAATAAAGGAATGACATTGTTACCATTTATAAATTATTCATTTCCTGCTGCAAACAGAAAATAACTGGTACATATTATGCCGGCCATATGTTGTCTAATATTTGCAGAATTCTACAAAGCAAATTAGCCAGCTCTAAATTTGCACTCATTTATTTTCATTTGAGTCGCTACAGCGTCATTACACACCTTTACTCTTCTCAATTGAGCATCTAAATGGCGGAATTTAAAGAAAGCTGATTAGGCAGCTTGTATCAAAAACGTGATTGCACTCCACACTCCTGAATGAGAGCAGTTTTGAACGAACTCAACAAAGACAAAGCAGCCCCAAAGCTTCATCCTCTCATTGGTTCACAGTTGTTAGAATGTGTATCAACTACACAATGTAGTTACTTGCTGCTTTGACCTCATTCCCTCCCAACCAATGCCTAAAACCAGAGAACGTGAGCTGAGGTTTGATAACATGGCAAAGGTTGGGGAATATCAATTGCAGATTCTATTCCAAGTCGCACAACATCCTGATTTGGAAATATATCACCACGCATCATCATTACCACGGACTACAAATCCGGCAACACCTTACCCACAGGTTCGCCCAGCCCCTGTTTAGTATCAAGATCCTTACTTCCCATCTCATCCTTAACATCACTCTTTGAAATGTTAAGCTTGTTTTCCACTGTGAAGACTGACAAAATAGATGCTCAGGGCCTCAACTGTTTCTGCATTACCCATTAATAATTTTCCTTTTTCATCTTCTAAAGGGCCCATATTTACTTCAGCCACCTTTTTCTACACTTTCTCTAGAGCACACATGTCAAACTCTGGCCCGCGGGCCAAATAATTATATTTGGCCCGCAAGATCATTTCAAAAATGTATTAGATGTGGCCCGCTGGCCGCCGCGCCATTATAGCGCATGCAGAGTAATACAACAAATCCCAGAATGCATTGGCGTCAGCCTGCTAATCGCCCCCACCTCCTCTGTTTACGTTGCAGGGTCTCACCGTGGACTCTGGTTTTGGGGCCTGGCCGGTGTCAGGGGAAGCCAAGGCCGCTTCCCAGCACCCGGAACCGGAGGCCTCGGGCCTGACCTCGCCAGGACCGTTGCCCACTCCCCCTCCCTGCCACAGGCCGATCCACGACTCACGGTGACAGGGCCGCTGATCCGCCGAGATGCCGCCTTGCAGCGAGAGCCGATGCCCCCGCACTGTCGTTGTCCAACCCGATTGCCCGCAAACCTCGCCCTCCCGCACACAGGCCTGAGTAAGTATTATGAACTTTAATCTCAGGATAAAACGATCTTCCAATAGTTTCATGTCACAGTGATAAATATATTCCTGGTTAAAAATGGTCCTGCACCTGGATACAAGCTCATTAGGCATAAAACTTGAAAAGTGTGTAAATCAAAGGATATCTGTACCAATGGAAAAAGGGCATGGCAAATAACCCTGCTAGAGTTCATGCCCACAATCAGTCACCCATTTGATTGTTTCAGGAATCATGTTATTCTCCCACATTCTCAATAGCTCTCAGATTTTACTATTCGACAGCACACTAGCAACATTTGACAAATCCTCTATAGAGAAATATTATTTATTGAATATTTTATTTCCCATTTGTTAATGCTTCTGGAAAGAGTTTATCCAAAACTATTATTAAACATTTATTTTAATAAGAAAAAGTTTAACATTACATATGTTGAAAGAAGAGAAAACATGCAGATGTTGTTGAAAATTTTCAATAAATATTTAGTTCGGCCCTCGACTTAGTCCAAGTTTTTAATTTTGGCCCTCCGTGAATTTGAGTTTGACACCCCTGCTCTAGAGGAACTGCAGCATTCACAGAAGGTTGCTGCTTTCTCCAAAGGAATTAGAAAAGGGTAACAAATTCTGGCTCAACCACAGTCTCCAGATTATGAAAATGAATAAAATGTAATATGAAAACACTCCAATAAATTTAAGGAAAATATTTACTTCAAACCTCAAAATAAGAACAATCTGTAGGTCTGCTAACGGCAGCGCTACCGAAATGAGAGACATCCACTCAGCATGAGGTGAACCAGTAACAGAACTTTATTTTGAATTCCTCGCGCTGCTCAAGGAGACCACCCACTTCCTATGAGGGACATGCTGGCCTTAGAAAGTGACGTCAGCATGTCACGGTGTCACTCCCCAACCAGGGGCACACAACACGGAAGTGGTGCTGTCCCCCAGGCAACATGTGTTGCCAACCTCGGAAGGGAAGGGGGGACCACGCCATCTGGTGTCGGACAACTGGGGCGGAGAGTCGCCCCATCTAACTGCAGGTTCGCTCAGCCAGCTATAAATCTTTGGTTTCTGTGACTATCGTAAACTATTCTTGAGGTCTGCTCAGATTTTCAAGCTCAGTGCAAGTTTCTTTCAGGGAATTTGCCTGTGTGAGTGGGAAGAATTTTTCAATGGTTTTTCATTTGACCAGTTTACCACCAGTACACATTTTATTCAGAAACTAGAAAATGCTCAGAAGAAAGCTAATTGACACCTCAGAAAATTCATATACAACAAAATAGAAACAAATATATAAATATATATATATATATACACACACGTGTGTGTGTGTGTGTGTGTGTGTGTGTGTGTGTGTGTGTGTGTTTATGTAGATACAGGTATATATATGTGTGTGTGTGTGTTTTATATATTAAATCATGTGTTTGTGTATAGTGCATATGTGTGTGGGTATATATATTTTTTTTAAATATGAAAATAGAATCAAACTTTAACTTTAACCCCCTTCATGTCTGTGTCAGTTCAGAAAAGTTCTTTAGTTCACAGTCCAATCTCACTTCTCATTCTTCCAAGTTCACTGGTTGCAGGCAATTCTTATACTGTGCACAGAATTTAACATTTATAAAGTTCACCAGGCTTTGGTGCTTGAAATGTAAATGGTTACCACTCAGGAAGGTTCTTGTCGGTTTTCAGAGAAAGATTTGTTGTTCCAGGACATCCACAACTGATATACTTCCATCAGCCACTCCAATGTCTTACTGACAAAACTTGCCCCTTCAGGGTTTTCCAGATGATAATCACTTTCTTTTAGGTCACCACAGAGTTCTTTTTTATTTCTCTTATTCCAAGTGAAATATTAGACAGCCAGTCCTCTCCTCTTGCATGAACCACAAGAGCTTTGACCAGGCCATCTTTCAAACGGACTGTCCAACAGCTTGTCAGCTTGTCCTATTCCAGTCTCAACTGTTTCTCCTGGTTGTAACACTGTACAAGTGGTGTGTGTGTGTGTGTGTGTGTGTGTGTGTGTGTGTGTGTGTGTGTGTGTGTGTCTGTCTCTGTGAGAGAAAGCCTGTTTGACTCTCTCTGCTTGCAAAACCACATGACCCTCCTAGAACAACAAGTTCTCTTCCAGACAATCTGCAGCTCCAGCAAGATCTTTCAACTATTGCCCTTTGTAAACAACAATCCATTATTGAAGTCTCTTGAGCACTCTTCAAACCTCTTGCAAAAGCTCTGAGGTCCCGATATGTCTAGCATGAGGCAGAGCTCCAGTGTTTCAAATAAGATCTGTTTTAAAGTGTTTGTATGTGACCTACTCTAATAAATGTTTCCTAATTTATCTACCAAAAACATATCTATATATTCTCTCTACTCTGTCACAATATATAGTGGATATGTGTGTGTGTGTGTGTGTGTGTGTGTGTGTATCTGTGTGTATGTATATTGTGTGTTTATGTGTGTGCATGTATATATATATTTAAACATACAGTGTGTAGATATATTATATAAATAAAGATCACAAGATAAAGGAACAGAAATAGCCCATTCGGCCCATCGAGTTCTCTGCAACTCTACCCTGAGCTAAACTGTTCTCACATCTAGTTCCAAATTCCAGCCTTTTCCCCATATCTCTTGATACCCTGGTAATTAGATACCTATCAATCTCCTCCTTAAACTCCCCCAATGATTGGGCCTCCACAGCTGTATGTGACATATATAAAATGAAGTTACCAGAGCAATTAAGCAGACCAATATGTCTGCAAAGCATCATATTTGTTAAGTCTGGAGAGGGTGCAAATTCATTTAACCAGTAACCTGAATTTGCATTCGTCTAATGATGAAGGCACATTAAGATAGCTACATGTAGTTTTCCAATTCTTTCAATGCATTTTTAAACCCTCCCTCATTTTGCGAACCAATTAAAGGTATTAATCCCCTTGGCAATATCAACACCTATTTGCTCCTCTGTTATTTGCAAAACTGAGAAAATCTCCATCTCTGCAAATTAAGGCAATTTATTTGTGTTTTATCCCATGATCTACCTTATCTTCTGGTAAAGAATTTGAGCACACATGAGTGCACAAGGTAATATAGTACTTGAAATGAAGAATTGACTAATGGTTATCACTGGAAGCAAAGATAGAATCATGAAGCATTTTGAAAGGAAACTATATTTTTCTTTTTTTCATCTGCATATCATTTTCAATCAACTGGTTTTACATTCACAGATTCCAGCATTTTGGCTTTTACTACATTTAATTTATTAGAGATTTAGATTTTGCTTCAATATTTACTTTGGTCTTTGGAGGGAGAACTAAGATTATTTTGTGTGCTCTGTTTTAAAAAGCACAACCTTAACAGTTTCATGGTTTTGTCATGCAAAGGGAATCTTTCCCTTTCGCATTATCTTCCTCAATTTCCTAGCAGTCAGTTCTAAAATTTTCATAAACTGCTTTGGTAACAGGATATGAAGCATAATTAATGATAAATATGAGCAAAACCATGTTACTGAACTAGTATCTTTCAGGATTGCTTACCGTCAACTCTTTGGAAGGGGAGCTAGTTACTTGCAAGTAAACTAACACCTCTATTAGATACTCAGTCCAAGTAAAACCAGTACGGTATTTAATTTCCACAGTTTGATGTTTAATCTGCAATTGTATCTTAAAATATAACTGCACGGTTTAATTTCATTTAATTATAAATTTCAATAAAAATATTAGAGAAAAACCAAGACTTCAGATTTATATTCTGTATATAAGCCCCAATTCAGTAACAGCTTCCTTATAGTTTTAAAGTAATGGATGAACTTTTATGTACAGTATTTTAGAATTTGCCAGAAACTTAAACACTTTTTTTTTAAACACTAATGTGAAACTTGGATTTTGATATTGTTTCAAATGCCTGACCAAAGTTTTGCATGTAACAATAATTTTAATATTGTTTGATTTCTCCAAGAAAATGCAGGTGCAACTATCTTCATAGCAGTCCTTAAGGATCAAGAATGATGCTTCCACTCTAGTTTTGCAAGTTCTGATGCAACAAACGTAGAAATGACAGATTCTTCTTGATTCATGGAAAAATGATTTTGACTCTTTACCCTATCTATGCCTCTCATAATCTTATATCTATCAGAACACCTGTCAGCCTTCTTCATTCAGGGGACAACAAGCACAGGTTGTCCATCTCTCCCCATCACTCTCTGCAGGGCATTGTGAAGGGGAACAGCCAAATGTCATGGTGTATGTAGGTACCAACGATTTAGATTTTTTTTAAAATAGGATTTGGTCCTATTGGTCCAGTGTCATGTGCTAGCAAGAGGAGATATGTGGCTTAAGAAGAGCTATAAGAGGGAGAGATTCAGATTCCTGGGTTGTTGAAATCAGTTCTAGAGGAGGAGGGACCAGTACAAACTACCATAGATGGTATACACCTGGGTGGTTGGTTGCTAGTGTTGTAGGGGAGTATTTAAACTAATATGGCAGTGGGGTGGGAACTTATGTGGAAGAGGGTAGTAAAATGGAGGCAGAAGCAAAATTTAGAATAAGTAAAAGTAAAAGAATCAAAAGCAAGAGACGTGAAGGGCTATGATGAAACTAGATTGGAAAAAGTCATTGTGTGTAAGGGGTCTTTATCTAAATGCCCATATTATTCAAAACAAGCTCAATGAACTTGTGGAACAAAAAATCAGTACAAATGAGTATGACTTGTGGCCATTGCAGCAATATGATGCACGGTGAGGATGACTGGGAATTAAATATCCAGGGGTACCAGGTAATTCAAAAGGATATACAGAAGGTGAGGTAGCACTCTAAATAAGGATGAGATCTGGATGATAGAAAAAGATGATATAGTCTCTAAAGAGCAAAATTTTGAAACAATCTTAGAGGAGATTGGAAATAGCAAGGAGGAAAAGAATTCTGTCATTGACTATAGGATACCAAATATAGTAATAACATTATAAGAATAGAGACAATAAATAAAGAAATAACTGATGCATGCAAGAACAGAATGGCAATTGTCATGGGGGGCTTTAACCTACATATTGATTTGTCATATCAAGTCGGTGAAGGCAGCCTTGAGCAGGAATGTTCACAGAATGCATCCATGATAGATTTCTTGAACAGCATTTTACAAAATCCACAAGGGAGCACGCTATCTTTGATCTGATCCGATGTAATGAGACAGGTAAAATTAATGATCTTATGGTTAGAGATCCTCTTGAGGAGAGCGATCACAGTATGGTTGAATCTCTAATGCAGATGGAAGGTGAGAAACTCAGATCCAATGCAAGTGTGCAATGTCGAAACAGAGACTACAATGGGATGAGGGAGGAGTTTACTAATGTAGACTGGAAACACAGACTATACAGTAGGATCATTAAGAAAAAATGGAGGACTTTCAAGTTTTTTTTAAAAACAGTGCTCTACAGAAGTATATTTCAGTTAAACATCAGGACAATAAGAATAGGGATAGTCAGTAACTAAGGAAATAAAGGAAGGCATCAAATTAAAAGGTGATGCAGTCAGTGGCCAAGACAAGCATGAAAGTACAATTAGGAAAATTTTAAAATGTAACATAAACACCAGGAGGAAAGCAATAAAGGAAAGATAGATTGATTATGACAATAAATGACCACAGAATATAAAACCAAATAATAAAAGCTTTGATAAATATGTAAAGCAGTAAAAGGTGGTTTAAGTAAATATAAGTCCCTTAGAAGATGAGAAAGGAGAATTAATAAAGGTAATGCAGAAATGGTCATGGGCCTGAATATCCATTTTGTGTCAGTTTTCACAGTGAAAAACACAGATAACATTTCAAAGAGTCATGTAAAGGAGGTGATGGGAGGTGAGGATCTTGATACAATCACAATCAGTAAAAAGGTAGTGTTGGGCAAATATGTGGACCTCAAGGTAATTAAGTACTTTACTGATGGAATGCATCCCAGGGCACTGAAAGAAATGGTATGTCATTTGGGGTAGGGCTGCACTTGTGATAATCTACCAAAATTTCCTGGACTCTGAGCCTATCCTGTGGGTTAGAAGAGAGCAAATGTAATTCAGCTGTTTAAAAAATAAGGGAGGCAAAAGCCAGATAACTAAAGGCCTATCAGCTTTATGTCCATAGTTGGGAAAATGTCAGTTGCTGTTATTGGTGAAGAGATAGCAAGATATCTAAATAGAAAATTGCTCCCTAAGGTTGAAACAGCATGCTTTCAGAAAAGGCAGGTCCTGTTTAACTCACTTACTGGAATTCCTCAAGAATACAAGTGTAATGAAATAAATAAAATGAATGATCTTATGGTTAGAAATACTCTTGAGATGTGGCAAAAGAACATCTCCTCCATAATCTCCATGTGGAGCACTGAAGGGCTGGATTCTTAGCTCCCTGCTCTTCACGCTATAATCCTTTGACTGTGTAGCATGGTATGACAACAATACTATCTACGAATTCACTGATGGTAACACAATAGTGGGTTGTATATAAAGGGTGAAGAGTCAAAATACAGGAGGGAGAATGAAAACTTGGGTGAATGATACACCCACAATTTTGCAAGTGATCATTGGGGGATCAAACGTGGATAAGGTGAGCAAATGTAAGTTCTTGGGAGTCACCATCTCGAGGAGCTTTCCTGGATTCAACACACCAATGGCGTCATGAAGAAAGCACGTCAGTGCCTCTACTTCGTCAGGAGTTTGCGGAGGTTTGGTATGACACCAGAAACCCTGGAAGATTTCTACAGAGATGTGGTGGAAAGCCTACTAATTGGCTGCATCATGATCTGGTATGAGACACCAATACCCCTGAGTGTAAAACCCTCCAAAAGGTAATGGATACAGCCCAGGACATCACAGGCAAAACCCTCCACACTATTGAGTATAGTTACAGGAAAACACAAAACTGGAGAAACTCAGAAGTTTAAGCAGTGTACTATGGAAGTAAAAACACAAAGCTGGAGATGTCTGCAGATTTTCATATTTTACTTTTTTTTTACATCTTCAGGGAACGCTGCTGTCAGCAGCAGCAATCATAAAGGATCCATACCACCCAGCACATGCTCTGTTCTCGCTGCTCCCATCAGGCAAGAGGTATAGGTGCCATAAGACTTGCACCACCAGGTTTAGGAACAGCCGCTCCCTCTCCACCATCAGACTCGATCAGAGACTCATTTAAGGACTCTTACTTGTGCACTTTATTGATTTTTTTAATTCTCTCTGTATTACACAATCAGTTTGTTTACATTTGTTACCTGTTTACAGTTATTTATTTGTTTACATGTATATGCTGTGTACAGTTTTGTTTGGACTACCAGGTAGTAGAAATTCTGCCGCACCCACAGGAAAAAGAATCTCAGGGTTGTACATGGTGTCATGCATGTACTCTGACGATAAATCTGAAATCCGAAGAAGATATATATTGATGATATAATTAACCACTAGCTTCAATGCATAAGCAGAACCTTTGGTCAAATAAGGATAAAGTTATTTGAATGAAGACCTAAACACAAGGTCATCTAAGCTGCAATGATCTTTGTTGTCTTGTATGGTTCAACACATCTAAAATTCCAAGTGCTGCAGGCTACCATCTTTACAAACATTGAGATTCTCAAGTTCACATGAAATGAATTAATGATTAAATGATTAATTAGTGAAAGAAAAGTCATTTCATCAGATTGTGCACTTCCAATCCAAATCAGTTAGCAAGTTTGTAACTAGCACAGCAACCCATACCAGAAATTATTTTGAGTGGAGATTAGAAAATGTCAGACTTGGCTGTGTTGCCAAGTCTGATATTTTTAAAAACTAGAGTGTAACACAGAACATTGAAGTCTTTGATAATATTGGGGGGCGGGGGCAAAATAAAAATACCGACATCAATAAAAAGATGCATGTTTTATAAATATACTTTTGTTTATATTTGTTATATGCAATAATATAGTTTTTTGGAGGTTATCAATGGAGGGAAGTGCATGCCTTGAAAGTAATTTGCACCATATTACGACAGACTGAGATGGCATACAGTATTCTTGTAAGGAAGAAATTATGAGAATTCTTGAATGCAATTTTATACTCCAATGCACGGCAGAAAGAAACTAAACTGTGCTGGAGAACTTCAATGTGAAAAGCCACAAACCTCAAGGGGGGAACAAAAGTCAGGGCTGAACATAGAGCAGAGATGAACAGTGTAGTAATTTCCATGGCAACTCACCAGATGATATTGCAGAGGTGGCGAGTCAATAAGCTTGCGGCTGTTGCTCTGATTGGCACTCGCACTCTATTTGGAAGAAAAGGAATCAAGAGAAAGAATAACTAAAACACCACTGTATCTCATGACCCTTTTCTGTGATTTATATTCCTCTCTGAATGTGCTACCAAACAGCTGAAAATACTGTGAATATTTCAAGAAAAATCGGAAATCAAACCTTGATGCCTTGAATGCAAGCCTGCCACTAATCTGCCTCTCAAAAGAGATAGCATGAATACTTAGGTCTTCCATAAAAGAGAATAAATTTTAAATATTCACTTTGTTTGCTTCTAAATTCCACACAGAATATATAGAGATTACACTCTAATTTGTAGTTCCAACAATTAAGTCACCAATAGCTAAACACAAAAATCAATCTTTGACAACATAATTTTAAATTTAGTCATGCAGCATGGCCAAAGGCCTTTTTGGCCCACATGCTCATGCCTCCCAATTGCACCCAATTAACCTATAGCCCCTGGTATGTTTTGAATGGTGGGGGGGAAACCAGAATACCCAGAGGAAGCCATCGCAGACACAGGGAGAAAATACAAACTCCATACAGACAGCACCAGATTCAAACCCTGGTTGCTGGTTTTGTAATAGCGTTGTGCTAACCGCTACGCAAACTGTGCCACCCTAATCTGCCCTAAAGAACAAAGCCTTAAAGCTTCACACATTTTAAACAGTTTACAATTAATAGTATCGCATCTTTATGTTGGTAGTTTCCCTTCAACGTAACAAAGAAAATTTCCCATTCATTATTTTGCGGCAGGAAACAATATATCCAATTAACACTTCCATCCTTTGTTAAATTTAACTTTTGGAGCAATCTTTCAAGATTTTTTTTACCAAATTCACTTCATGAGAAACGGGACGTCTGATGTCAAGCTACAATGAATGATGGTCATGGTATTCTCTGTTTTTAGTTTCCATTACAAACCTTCAAGGTATTTACTATTGCTTTCACCATAATTGGATTTCAGATTCCAATCCAATTTCAGTATAATGGCTTCTTTATATTCTTTTTAATTTTCAGTTAATTAAGAAGAAAATCTAATTTGACTGGAAATTTTTCTGGAATTCTTTTATAGCTTCATTTTTAGCTGTATTTTGTCAACAAAAGGTATGTAATCTCCAAACGCATCAATGAGTATTTTATAATTTTGCAACATATTTTCCTGTTATAACAGAATATGTAGTGTAAGCGTTTTGTACTATATGAACATTCTATACAACAGAACTTTGAATTCATTCTACTTAGATTTGTGCTGCAAATTCCCAACAGATTATATCCAATATTCCATGCCAAGTAATTTAAGATATTTGCAAGAGAATTCTAATTATTTCACATAACCTAGTATATAACAAGAAATATTGCAAATTGATACCTCAAGTCTGTGGAGAAAGTATTTTTTTAAAGACATGCAGCATGGTAACAGGCCCTTCCAGCCCAAGAGCTTGTGCTGCCCAATTAACCTACAGCCCCCCCACCCCCCTACATTTTTGGAAGGTAGGAAACCCAAGTGAACATGAGAAGAATGTAGAAATTCCTTACAGACAGCGCCAGATTCGAACCCGTGTTCCTAGCACGTTACATATCCTGATACAGATATTCGTGTTCTTTTTCTGTTATGTAATTGCTACATCCTAATAATGTTTAGGAATGGCAAAATATGTTATATTTTGGTTGTTTTTCACAAGTACATGTTATATACCAAAGCTATTTCAAATATTTGTTGTGAATATTTGGAGATAAGAATCACAGGAAACTTAATGACTCTAAAGTAAGACAGCACAAAGCTTGTATTTTTTCTGTACATTTTTTGTGGAACATTTTCAAATTCTTAATTTTACTACCACCAACCACATCATTGATATGATGCTTCCCCCTCAATTATTGCTCGTAATGAACGTTGGTTCATCAACGTGAGATCCCATCCGCGCAGGTGCAGCCATTACATCTGGTGACTTGTAAAGAGCAGCACTCATGTTTGGCGCAGGAGCAAAAACACCAAATCAGCCGGGATTTGCAGCAGAGTGATCCCAAAAATAACACTAAATTAGTGGGCCTGCAGGAGCCCTGGGGGAGTTCACAGGATTGCGATCCACAAAATGAAATCAAACCCCTGAACAAGCCCCCCCGGAGAAGGATGTGAGCAGTAAAAATTCCGAGACTGCCGGTGGGAGGTTCCCGGGTCCTGATGAAGGGAGGTCCCGATGTAGCCCTGCGGTGGCGGAGATGTACCGGGAAAGGTCTGAGGCAACCAGCGGGAGGTTCATGGTCCTAATGAGGGGCTAGGGCAGAGGCAGGGCGGCAAGAGCCCGAGGAGAAAAGCCTCCAAGAAGAGTCCCCGTAGCGCTTCATTAGCGCCAAAAATACAGCAGGCCTGCCAGGGTGCTGTGTCCCAGCTGAGGAGTAGCAAGGTCGATCTACCTCCGCTGGAGGTGGGATCAGGCGACGGAGATCTACCTTCACTGAAGGTGGTGTCCAAGTCTGGATGCACCAACCTGGCTTCATAGAAGCTGGGGCCTCAAAAAGCAAGCAGTGATACCATTATGCCGCGGCTTGAGGTGAGCTGCATGAAAAGAATGGACCTCAGTATATCGAGTGGTAGTGAGGGGGAGTACCTTGCACAAGAGCATATAGGACCTGATCCAAACTTAACACGTCGTATAGTGAAGTTGCCTACCTGACGGGTAAGAACAACCAGAAAAATCCCAAGAAAGGGTGTGGTCTCTGCAAGACAGGCAACCGTTCAATCGGGACCCAAGAGTAAGGCCTGCAGAGAGCAGAGGCCTCAACCAGTGACGAAATTGTAAGTCGTCTGGACAAATTGGAGGAACTGGTGATGGCCATGGTGAGCAGGTTTCCTATACCAGAGCAGGAGGAGGACATTAATGATTATACATGGGAAGATGATGAAGGGCCACTAATGGAGTCCAAGTCACCCAAATCCCCATATACTGCTCAGGGCAGTCAGGAGGAGCATATACCGGCTATTGCCATGGTTTGCAGTACCAAAGGGTATTGGCCAGCCACTAGAGGATGACATTGCGGGGTCTAACATATATGGTGTCGAATGCTTTTCAGGAGACAGTATGAGAAGAAACGATCAAGAAGTACCCATGCCCTATTAAAGGCCCTCTGTTGGAGGTGCCTAAGGTAAACCCCGCAATATGGTACAATTTGAAGGTCTCCACAAGGGCAAAAAACATGAAATTGCAAAGATTACAGGGTTACTGCTTAAAGGTATCACTGCATTTGCACAAATGCTCTCACACGATTTAATGGAGAGCCAACAAGATGCTCTAGGGCTGTTATCCCATGCAAACTATGAACTGAATACCTTCAGGAAGGAACTGATCAAACCAGTCCTAAATATAAGATATGCTCATTTGTGCAGACCATCTAACCCTGCATCAAAATTTCTATTTGGTGACAATTTCAGCAAGCAGGTGAAAGATTTGAATGAGCAGCGGATGGCATGGTCAGAGGTTCGAGAGCACAGGCAAGAGAACCTGTTATGTTTCACCCCTATGCAGGGGAATTTAAGCGAGTTATCCATGATGGTTTCCCACTCCAAGCGGCCACAGCCAGCAGGTCTTTTTTAGGTCAACACCCTCCGTGGAGACAGCAGCAGTAGAATTTTCCCACGCAAAGTGCTTTACAGAGAAGGACCCAGAATACATCAGTTGGCAGACTAGGCAGGTCAAGGAAGTGAACACTAAACATTTGAGTACTCTTGATAATTACAAGGGTTTAAAGGTTGGCTATTCAATGATAGATGGTGTAATATTACCACTGATGCTTCTATTTGACAGACAGTGAAGGGGTATAAAATTGAATGTGACCCACAGAAATCCCCTCTGATAAGGAGGAAGGGTATATATATATATATATATACACACACACACACACACACACACACACACACACACACACACACACACACACACACACACACACACACACATGTATATAATATATACATTTCTTTCTTTGGCTTGGCTTCGCGGACGAAGATTTATGGAGGGGTATGTCCACGTCTGCTGCAGGCTCGTTGGTGACTGACAAGTCCAATGCGGGATAGGCAGGCACGGTTGCAGCGGTTGCAAGGAAAAATTGGTTGGTTGGAGTTGGGTGTTGGGTTTTTCCTCCTTTGTCTTTTGTCAGTGAGGTGGGCTCTGCGGTCTTCTTCAAAGGAGGTTGCTGCCCGCCGAACTGTGAGGCGCTAAGATGCACGATTGGAGGCGATATCAGCCCACTGGCGGTGGTCAATGTGGCAGGCACCAAGAGATTTCTTTAAGCAGTCCTTGTACCTTTTCTTTGGTGCACCTCTGTCTCGGTGGCCAGTGGAGAGCTCGCCATAGAACACGATCTTGGGAAGGCAATGGTCCTCCATTCTGGAGACATGACCCACCCAGCGTAGTTGAGTCTTCAGCAGCATGGATTCGATGCTTGCAGACTCTGCCAGCTCGAGTACTTCGATGTTGGAGATGAAGTCGCTCCAGTGAATGTTGAGGATGGTGTGGAGACAGCGCTGATGGAAGCGTTCTAGGAGCCGTAGGTGATGCCGGTAGAGGGACCCATGATTCGGAGCTGAACAAGAGCGTGGGTATGACAACGGCTCTGTACACGCTGATCTTTGTGTGTTTCTTCAGGTGGTTGTTTTTCCAGATTCTTTTGTATAGTCTTCCAAAGGTGCTATTTGCCTTGGCGAGTCTGTTGTCTATCTCTTTGTCGATCCTTGCATCAGATGAAATGGTGCAGCCAAGGTAGGTAAACTGGTTGACCGTTTTGAGTTCTGTGTGCCCAATGGAGATGTGGGGGGGCTGGTGGTCATGGTGGGGAGCTGGCTGATGGAGGACCTCAGTTTTCTTCAAGCTGACTTCCAGGCCAATCATTTTGGCAGTTTCTGCAAAACAGGACGTCATGCGCTGGAGAGCTGGCTCTGAATGGGCAATTAAAGCGGCATCGTCTGCAAAGAGTAGTTCACGGACAAGTTGCTCTTGTGTCTTGGTGTGAGCTTGCAGGTGCCTCAGATTGAAGAGACTGCCATCCGTGCGGTACCGGATGTAAGCACCGTCTTCATTGTTGAGGTCTTTCATGGCTTGTTTCAGCATCATGCTGAAGAAGATAGTAAAGAGGGTTGGTGCGAGGACGCAGCCTTGCTTCACGCCGTTGTCAATTGAGAAGGGTTCGGAGAGCTCATTGCTGTATCTGACCCGACCTTGTTGGTTTTTGTGCAGTTGGATAACCATGTTGAGGAACTTGGGGGGGCATCCGAGGCGCTGTAGTATTTGCCAAAGCCCTTTCCTGCTCATGGTGTCAAAAGCTTTGGTGAGGTCAACAATGGTGATGTAGAGTCCTTTGTTTTGTTCTCTGCACTTTTCTTGGAGCTGTCTGAGGGCAAAGACCATGTCAGTAGTTCCTCTGTTTGCGCGAAAGCCACACTGTGATTCTGGGAGGACATTTTCGGCGACACTAGGTATTAATCTATTAAGGAGAATCCTAGTGAAGATTTTGCCTGCAATGGAGAGCAGCGTGATTCCCCTGTAGTTTGAGCAGTCTGATTTCTCGCCTTTGTTTTTGTACAGGGTGATGATGATGGCATCACGAAGGTCCTGAGGCAGCTTTCCTTGGTCCCAGCAGAGCATGAAAAACTCATGCAGTTTAGTATGCAGAGCTTTGCCGCCAGCCTTCCAGACCTCTGGGGAGATTCCATCCATACCTGCTGCTTTGCCACTTTTCAGTTGTTCAATTGCCTTATATGTCTCTTCCCGGGTAAGGACCTCATCCAGCTCTAGACTCAAGGGTTGTTGAGGGAGCTGGAGCAGGGCGGATTCTTGGACTGAGCGGTTGGCACTGAAAAGGGATTGGAAGTGGTCTGACCATCGATTGAGGATGGAGATCTTGTCGCTGAGGAGGACTTCGCCGTCTGAGATGCGCAGAGGGTTTTGGACTTGGGGTGAGGGGCCGTACACAGCCTTTAGAGCCTCGTAAAAACCCCTGAAGTCGCCAATGTCGGTGCTAAACTGGGTTCGTTTGGTGAGGCTAGTCCACCACTCATTTTGGATCTCCCGGAGTTTGCGCTGAAGGTGGCTGCATGAGAGACGGAAGGCTCATTTTTTTCTCTGGCCAGGAAGGCTTTGCAAGGTGAGCCTGGTGGGCAGCTTGCTTCTTTGCCAGCAGCTCCTGGATTTCCTGGTTGTTTTCGTCAAACCAGTCCTTGTTTTTCCTGGAGGAGAAGCCCAGTACCTCTTCAGTGGATTGCAGTATGGCTGTTTTCAGCTGATCCCTGAGGGTTTCAGAGACGTGTCCGTGAGGCAGTTTGCATCCTCGAGCTTTGCTTAGAGGTTTGCCTGGAAGTTTCCTCTCACTACGTCTGACTGCAAGTTTCCAACATTGAACCTCTTTCTGGGGGCTCCACTGTTCTTGAACTTTGGCTTGAAGTGAAGGTTAAGTTTGCAGCGAACAAGCCGGTGGTCAGTGTGGCATTCCACGCTGGGCATGACCCTGGTGTGGAGCACATCTCGTTTGTCTCTTCCTCGCACCAGAACGTAGTCCAGGAGGTGCCAGTGTTTGGATCGGGGATGCATCCAGGTAGTCTTCAGGCTGTCTCTCTGCTGGAAAAGGGTGTTAGTAATGACAAGCCGCTGTTCTGCACAGAGTTCCAACAGGAGGCGCCCGTTGTCATTGCACTTGCCGACTCCATGCTTGCCAAGGATTCCTGGCCAGGTTTCTGAGTCTTTGCCGACGCGAGCATTGAAGTCACCAAGGATGACAACCTTGTCGGCTGTAGGGGTGCGTTGGATGAGGTTGCACAGATCAGTGTAGAACTTGTCCTTTTCTGCTGGTTCCGCCTGAAGGGTTGGAGCATAGACACTGATGAGAGTGATGCGACGCTTGTTTTGAAGGGAGAGTCGCATGGACATGATCCGGTCAGAGTGGCCTGTCGGGAGGTTTTCAAGTTTGGAGGCAATGGAGTTCTTGACCAGGAAGCCAACACCAGATAGGCGTCGTTCAGCCTGAGGCTTGCCAGACCAGTAGAGTGTGTAGCCCGCACCGTGTTCTTGGAGGCTGCCTACATCTGCAAGGCGGACTTCGCTGAGGCTATATATAGATATATATATATATATATAAACATATTTTTAATATTTTTAAAAAATATATATTATATATATATATCAGAATGCAATTGATGGAGGCTGTACATGCCAAGATCATGGCATTAAAAAGGATAAACATTATTGAACGTTGTGGCCATGAAAAACATGAGTTTGTATCAAACATCTTCACATGACCCAAAAGAAGTGGTGGCACTAGAGTGATACTGGATCTATCGGATCTTAACAAATATCTTGTACGGGCATTTAAAAATGGAGAACATATATTCTGTGTTACCAATGTTATGTAAGGGCCTCGATAGATTTGCAAGACATATTATTCGGTCACGATCTGCTCACAGTACAGGAAGTTCTTAAAATTTTCCTGGGAGTGCTATGACAGTATAAGGCTTTGCTGAATGGGCTGAGTTTGGCGCCCAGGGCATTTACCAAGTTACTGAAGCTGGTGTTTGCAAAGCTCAGGAAAGAGGGGCACATCGTAATGGGTTACCTAGATGATACTCTTATTGTGGGCAGATTGTTCAAGGAAACAAAAAGGGCAGTAGCAGCCACCTCAAGATTATTAAGCCATGTGGGGTTTCTCGTACATCCCAACAAATCAGTGTCGGTGCCTACCAAGAGGTTAAAATTCCTCGGCTTCATTATTGATACAGAAGACATGAGACTTACCCTGCCAGAGGATAAAGTGGCAGAGATCAGGACTGTCTGCAGAGGGCTCATGACAGAGTGTTGTCCCCCCATAGGAAATGTAGCCAGGTTGATTGGGAAACTGCTTGCGGCTTTCCCAGTGGTACAACGTGGCCCGCTATATTATAGGTTCCTGAAAAGGAACAAAATATCTGCTCTTAAGGCAGCCAGAGAACATTTTGACAGGCCCATGAGGCTAACTAGCGAGGCCAGATCCAACCTGGTATGGAAGATCGAACTCAGAAAAGTGGACCTGGAGATCAGGTCAGATGCCAGTGGTGAAGATTGGGGAGCCACGAATCTAAAGGTCTCAACTGTGGGCAAATGGACGGACATATAGCTCAGGGAGGCCTCTAAATCTAGCATTAATTATTTGGAAATGCTAGTGGGTTTCTAGCACTAAAGTCTTTCTGTGTGAGGGAAGCTGGCATTCATGTACTGCTGAGGTTAGATAACATTTCAGCTGTGGCCTACCTCAATAATATGGGAGGTCTTAAATCTCCTTCCTGTAACAAGTTAGCAATTGAGACTTGGCGCTGGTGTATTCACAGGAGCATTTGGGTTACTGCCGCCTACCTGCTGGGTCAGATCAATGTACAGATGGACCCGATGTCAAGGAAATTTAATGATAGCTCTAAGTAGATCAGGGTAAGAAATATTTTAAATGGCTAGCAGACACCTTTGGCATGCTGAAGATTGTGTTTGCATCCAGGCTTAATGGCCAGGTTCCGAGTTTTGTGTCCTGGCTGCCGGATCTCCAAGTGGAGGCCATTGATGCCTTTACCCTAGACTGGTCAAAAGTTAACTTTTATGCATTTCCCCCACTCGCCTTGGTGGCGAAGTGCCTGAATAAGATACAGGGAGATGATGCCTCAGAATTTCTGGTAGTGCCTAATTGGCCTTCCCTATGTTGGTTCCCCATACTTCTTAGGCTTATGGTGGGGTCTCCATTGATATTCATGAAAAGCAGAGATCTGCTAATCCAACCGATGTCAAAGATATCTCATCCATTGTCACACTTAGGTTGCAGGATCGGAGAGCGAGGATCGGCATAAACACTCTGCAGCCTAGAATTCTGGATATACTGAAGGCATCTTGGAGAAAGTCTACTCAGAGACAGTGTGCCTCCTATATGGGGAAATGGAAAAATTGCTGTGAACAAATCAGACTGAATTAACTTCTATCGGAGATGCACTGAGATTTCTAATCAATATGTTCTATGTGCAGGGGGCCGGCTACAGCACAGTGAATACAGCAAAGAATGCACTGGCTGCTTTCTTGATGTTCAAGGATTCTGAGCATGAGATGATGAACTACCCCCTGGTCAAAAGATTTATGAAAGGTCTGTTCCAATTGCATTCTCCGGTACCCCGATATAAGAATATATGGGACGTAAAACTGTTTTGGACTATTTAAGGCTACTGTCACCAACTTCCAGTTTGGATTTACATAGCCTGTCCCATAAGCTGATAATGCTGGTGGTCTTGACATCAGCTCAGAGGGTACAAACTTTGTCTCACATTCACATGGACTATATTCATTGGGAGGAGGACTGTGTCAGATATTTTGAAACATAACAGGCAAGGAAGTATTTGGACAGAATTTTCATTGTATGCATCCAGGGAAGAGGAAAGATTATGTGCGTTGGATTGTTTAAAAAGATACATTGTATGTACAAAACATATTAGACTAAATGAGAAATACCTTTTTATATGCTATAAGGAACTACATCAGTGACCTACCCCCCAGTCATTGGCCATTTGGCTGCAGGAGGTCATGAGAGTGGCTGGATTGGATATTTCTCAGTTTGGGTCCCATTCAACTAGAGCAGCAGTGACCTCGGCAGCCAATAGGGCCGAGGTCCCTATATGGGATATCCTTCACCAGGTGGGATGGAGCAATGAGAGAACCTTTAATAGGTTCTACTGTTAACCTTTAAACTCAAAGGGGCAGAGTTTCATGGCTTCCATCCTACACGTGGCAGATTGAATAAGGCCATGGGAAGGGGACTCATTGAACTGATTATGGTCTGTCGGACCACCTGAAGGGGATAAGCCACTGAGCTACAAACTCTCACATTGGCAAACCAACTTACATTGCAAAGAATAATGAAGAGTTAAACGAGCACTTACCTGTGTGAAGTTTGATGATTATTATTCGAGCAATGAGAGTTGGTGAGTCAGCGTGCCCACCTCTCCCTCCCCTCTTTTCTCTTGTTTATGGATAAAGATGTTTTGGTTGCAATAAGCATGTTCAGTCACAGATTCGTGCTATGGCTGGTTCATTTAATTTAGTTAATTTAAGTTCAGTGGCTTCTCCGTTCTGTACTGCAAAAGAATGGCTGCGCATGCAAGGATGGGATCTCACGTTGGCTCACCATCTCCCATTGTTCGAATAACAATCATCAAACTTTGCACAGGTAAGTGCTCGTTTAACCTTTCATTTTATGCCAGTTTATCTCAATAAAATGCAAATTCTTTATGACTCTTTATACAAAACAGAGTGGCCTTATTCTCACTTTCCTCGATACTGGAGCTCCTTGTATCTGTGTTGTACATAAAGTTAAAGGCCACTTCTTTTGACGTGCTTGTATTCATTTCTGATAGATGTTTTGCCTATTAGTTAATTGAATCAGACATTTCCTGTCACAATTCCCCTCCGCACCCCACCCCACCCCCGCCCCCCCACCTCCACGCAGATTTAATGTACCTGTTGGTGTTTCTTCCTGTGATGATTGTGTGAAACTTGATTTAAAAGCTTAATAATAAAAATTGGATCTCAAAAGTTTGCAATTCAGTCCCTTCTCCCAACAACTATTATTTTCCTGTCATCTCAATTTCCCACTCTCTTGCTCATTCCCAGCACAGTTTCAATCTGGAATTTGTTTATAATTAACACACATTTAGAACACCAGAAACACCAGAGGTTTAATTTCTGAGCAACTGGTTATTTCTGACCAAGTCTCTCCAAAGCATTAAGTTTATGATACAACCATTTTACAAAGAAGAGCATCACAAATCATATATGTATGTAATTATTCTCATATATTTTTAAAACTCATTTAATAATGTAATCAGATTTATTTCCTCCTAACAAACAGATGGTGGAGGACAAACCACAGATGTGAATAGATGCTTTGTGAATATTTATGTTTGTAACTAGATTCACAACACCACCTGGAAAAATTTTGAAATTAAGACAAAAATTCAGACAACATTCAGCTGGTCAGCCAGTATTCAGAATGGAAAAGACAGTGTAGTTAATGTGAACCACCACAAATTTTGACCCAAAACGTTAATCCTCTATTCAGCCATGCCTTAATTACTGTAACCTTTGGCTTTACTGCAGCACTTTTACCTTTGAGTTGGAATGATGCCAGTTCAAGTCTACTTCCAAAGCAAATGGGATTCTGTTCCAGTAAGTCGAAAAAAATCATAACTCGATAAAGAATACCACACTTACATTTTTTATAATTAAATGTTGAATATAACAGGTTGAATATTGGCTACAGCGACTGCAAGCGTGGTTGCATCAGCATCAAGAGAGAGTATGCCACCATTGCCCAGAATCATGTGAGAGTAGCATGCCACCTATCGCGAGCACAGGGACACATTGGAACCCTAAATCAAAAGTATGGATTTTAACCAACGTAACTTTGAAAATTCATAAGTCAGACCATCGTAAATTGGGGACTATCTGTGTCTCGTTTGACAATCACGCTGGATGTTCAGAGGTGACATTTATTGAATAAGGCATGAAACTGAGTAAATGGTGGTGCCATCTAGTTTATGTAAATTTCACCATTGTGCTGTTTTGAGAAAGAATGGAGCTATCCCTGTTGCCTCCACCACTTTTTCCCTTTAATCAACATTACTCTAACAGGTTAACTAACTGTTTTAAACCTAGCAAAAGTGAGACCTTGTTTGGCTATCATGTTTCCTACATTGCTACGGAAACTGCTCTTTAAAAGTATTTCATTGCTGTAAAATGCTTTGAGATACCCCAAAAAAGCATACAAAATGCAAGTCATCTATTTTGTTACATCATTTTGACATAGCAGCCATTTCCTGTATTTCTATTTTAATTTCATCAAAACCGCATGCAGCCATCTTCAGCGCAAACTCCGGGAGATCCAAAATGAGTGGTGGACTAGCCTCGCCAAACGAACACAGCTCAGCGCGGACATTGGCGACTTCAGGGGTTTCTATGAGGCTCTAAAGTCTGTGTACGGCCCCTCACCCCAAGTCCAAAGCCCGCTGCGCAGCTCAGACGGCAAAGTCCTCCTCAGCGACAAGATCTCCATCCTCAACCGATGGTCAGAACACTTCCAATCTCTTTTCAGTGCCAACCGCTCAGTCCAAGATTCCGCCCTGCTCCAGCTCCCTCAACAGCCCCTAAGGCTAGAGCTGGATGAGGTTCCCACCCTGGATGAGACATATAAGGCAATCGAACAACTGAAAAGTGGCAAAGCAGCAGGTATGGATGGAATCCCCCCAGAAGTCTGGAAGGCTGGTGGCAAAACTCTGCATGCCAAACTGCATGAGTTTTTCAAGCTTTGTTGGGACCAAGGTAAACTGCCTCAGGATCTTCGTGATGCCACCATCATCACCCTGTACAAAAACAAAGGCGAGAAATCAGACTGCTCAAACTACAGGGGAATCACGTTGCTCTCCATTGCAGGCAAAATCTTCGCTAGGATTCTACTAAATAGAATAATACCTAGTGTCGCCGAGAATATTCTCCCAGAATCACAGTACGGCTTTCGCGCAAGCAGAGGAACCACTGACATGGTCTTTGCCCTCAGACAGCTCCAAGAAAAGTGCAGAGAACAAAACAAAGGACTCTACATCACCTTTGTTGACCTCACCAAAGCCTTCGACACCGTGAGCAGGAAAGGGCTTTGGCAAATACTAGAGTGCATCGGATGTCCCCCAAAGTTCCTCAACATGATTATCCAACTGCACGAAAACCAACAAGGTCGGGTCAGATACAGCAATGAGCTCTCTGAACCCTTCTCCATTAACAATGGCGTGAAGCAAGGCTGTGTTCTCGCACCAACCCTCTTTTCAATCTTCTTCAGCATGATGCTGAACCAAGCCATGAAAGACCCCAACAATGAAGACGCTGTTTACATCCGGTACCGCACGGATGGCAGTCTCTTCAATCTGAGGCGCCTGCAAGCTCACACCAAGACACAAGAGAAACTTGTCCGTGAACTACTCTTTGCAGATGATGCCGCTTTAGTTGCCCATTCAGAGCCAGCTCTTCAGCACTTGACGTCCTGCTTTGCGGAAACTGCCAAAATGTTTGGCCTGGAAGTCAGCCTGAAGAAAACTGAGGTCCTCCATCAGCCAGCTCCCCACCATGACTACCAGCCCCCCCACATCTCCATCGGGCACACAAAACTCAAAACGGTCAACCAGTTTACCTATCTCGGCTGCACCATTTCATCAGATGCAAGGATCGACAATGAGATAGACAACAGACTCGCCAAGGCAAATAGCGCCTTTGGAAGACTACACAAAAGAGTCTGGAAAAACAACCAACTGAAAAACCTCACAAAGATAAGCGTATACAGAGCCGTTGTCATACCCACACTCCTGTTCGGCTCCGAATCATGGGTCCTCTACCGGCACCACCTACGGCTCCTAGAACGCTTCCACCAGCGTTGTCTCCGCTCCATCCTCAACATCCATTGGAGCGCTTACACCCCTAACGTCGAAGTACTCGAGATGGCAGAGGTCGACAGCATCGAGTCCACGCTGCTGAAGATCCAGCTGCGCTGGATGGGTCACGTCTCCAGAATGGAGGACCATCGCCTTCCCAAGATCGTGTTATATGGCGAGCTCTCCACTGGCCACCGTGACAGAGGTGCACCAAAGAAAAGGTACAAGGACTGCCTAAAGAAATCTCTTGGTGCCTGCCACATTGACCACCGCCAGTGGGCTGATAACGCCTCAAACCGTGCATCTTGGCGCCTCACAGTTTGGCGGGCAGCAACCTCCTTTGAAGAAGACCGCAGAGCCCACCTCACTGACAAAAGGCAAAGGAGGAAAAACCCAACACCCAACCCCAACCAACCAATTTTCCCTTGCAACCGCTGCAATCGTGTCTGCCTGTCCCGCATCGGACTTGTCAGCCACAAACGAGCCTGCAGCTGACGTGGACTTTTTACCCCCTCCATAAATCTTCGTCCGCGAAGCCAAGCCAAAGAGATTTTAATTTCATTATTTTATTATCAATTCTCAAGATCAGCCTGACTAGCTATTTTTCTGTTTGGAATTATGATATGGCTTTGTAAATTTGTTGGCAAATTTCTTAAATAGCATTTACAGTAAAGGATTGCAATTTCAAGCAATGTGTTTGTCTTTGTTTCATTACCTGTAGAATGCCATGCATTTCCCCATTCCGTCTACCAAGGTCATGCCGCACATCAGCAGCTCTCTTTGCAGCTGGACTAGTTTTGCAAGCTGCTGATCCAGAACCCCTAGAGGGGTTTACAAAGCTTGTAAACGATTCAGTCAGCAGGTTGCTTGAGCTAAAAAAAAAGCAAATGACATTCACCATCTGAAAACTGACATCAGTTATATAGAGATATACTGCATATTAACCCTTTACAAATTGGTGCAATTTTAACTTGTTAACAAAAGTTACAATGGTGGAAGAAATTTAAAACCATGCAACAGCAATTAGTGAATAACTAATAAACATTATCAAAACAAGAAACATTTTTATTTGTAGGCTGATTCCATCCTTTCTCCCCTGTCCAGTCCCTTCTCGCTTGTATGTGTGAAACCCTGTCATTGTTCACTGCGTCAACAGTTTCCAGTTCCTTGCTGCCAGATGGGATGTAAAATCCCTTCACACTTTCATCCCACATCAGGAGGTCTGATGGCTCTTTGTTTCTTCTTTGAACAGAGGACCAACTAGCTTCACACTCACCATCTTTACTCTCATTCACTTGGATGAATTTGTTCTGATGTTCAACATTTTCTTCAACTCTACTCATTTTCTTCAGAACAAAGGTATAGCTGTGGGATCCCTGTTTTAGTTCCAGTCTTCTTTGGCCCCAGTCCCTCATCTCCTTTTTCCATTATATCAATGCAGCACCGACTTCTTCTGACAAACTGGGTGGTTCTGGTACATTTCAATTGGACAAATCTAGGGATATAAAGAGCTTAGAAGGAAATGGACCAAAGCAAGTGAAAGGGACTAGCCCCAAAACCAATGTGGATGGCATGGACAAGTTCGGCCAAATAGTCTGTTCTGTGTTCTATGAACTTATGACAATAATTTCTGAACAGTACATTGTTTGGCAACCCTCCACAATGCTCAAACTTTCTCCTTGATTGAGATTGGTGGGAGGTAAAGCCAAAAAGAATGCATGGAAACAAAGCATAAATCAGGAAAGAGAATTTAATTTGAACCACCACTGAAAGAACGAACAGAGTAACGAAAATCAAAAGCCACCCAGAGTAGCAGTCAAAAACATGCTTCTTTCACATTAACTAGTTATAGAGTCATGGAATTATATAGTGCTAAAACATGCCCTTTAGCCAACTTGTCCATGCCAACCAAAGTGCTTCCCTGTGCTGGTTTCCATTTGCCTCCATATGGCCCAGATTCCCCCAAAGCATTCCTATCCATGAACCTGTCCAAATATCCAATTTATTTCTCAAGTTAAAAATAGATAGGTAGCCTTTACCTATCTCTAGAAACAGACTTTCTGTACTGCCATACTTTTGCAGATTAATTAAGAGAATTCAGATATTTGTTCACTTTGATGCAACCTTTGCATTACACAGTAGTTATGTTGCTAGAAAATGAACTGTTCAGCAATTTTTTGTAACAAAGATGTGTCATCTGCACAGGGAAACTCGTAGAGAACCAATATCAAGGAGGTTTGCTAATGCTCTGGGGGGGGGGGCGGGAAGAATTTAAAATAGTTTTGCGGGGGGTGAGAACCAAAGTGAAGAAGGAGAGGAAGAGATGGTTGACACGCAAATAGGGACAGCTGGTAGGAAGTTTAGGTGAAAGGACAGATAGATAGGGTAAAATTGCAGCCATATGGATGACTGGCAATGCAAAAGGGACACAAAGTTAAATGTAACAAATAAAAGGCTAAAGGTTTTGTATTTAATACACATAGCATAAGAAATAAAGTGGATGATCTTGTAGAACAGATACATATTGGCAGGTATGATGTTCTGACTATCAGAGTCTTAGCTAAAGGATGGTTGCCATTGGGAGCTCTATGTCCAAGGATTCACAGTATATCGAAAGGATAGGCAGGTAAGCAGAGAGGGTGGCATGGCTCTGTTGGTAAGGAACAGCATTAAATCATGAGAAAGAGGTGACATACAATCAGAAGATATAAAACATTGTGGGTTGAGTAAAAATGGCAAGGGTAAAAAGACACTGTTGGCTGTTATAGACAGTAGCTGCGATATGACAACAAAGTGCAACAGCAGATAGAAAAGGTGTGTCAAAAGGGCAATGTCATAATAGTCATGGTTTATTTTAACATGCAAGTAGATTGGGAAACCAGGTTGAGACTGGATCTCAAGAAGGAGATTTTGTAGAAAGCCTACAAGATGCAAATCCATACATGGATGCCACAGAGGTTGATAGGATAGTTAAGAAAGCCTATGGGATGTTTGCATTCATTAATGGGGGATTGAATTCAGGAGTAGAGAAGTCATTTTACAACTCTACAAATCTTTGGTAAGACCACACTTAGAGTATTGTGTTTTCAGTTCTGGTCACCTTATTATAGGAAGGACGTGGAAGCTATGGAGAGGGTTCAGAGGAGATTTACCAGGATGTTGCTGGACTGGGAAAAAGTCTTGTGAGGCAAGGTTAGCAAAGCTGGGACTTTTCACTTTGGAGTGTAGAAGGATGAGAGTAGTCTTGATAGATGTCTATAAAATTATGAGATGCAGAGATAGGATGGACAGCCAACACCTGTTTCCTATGGCAGGATCAGCAAACACCAGAGGACATATGAACAAAGTTAAGAGAGGGAAGTTTAGGGGAGACATTAGGAGTAAGCTTTTTACACAGAGAGTTCTGGGTGCCTGGAATGCCTTGGCAAGGATAGTGGTGGAAGCTGAAATAATGGGGGCATTTAAGAGACTCTTAGACACATTGATGACAGAAAAATAGAGGATTATAGGGTAGGAGGGGTTTAGTTTTTTTTAAAGGAAGGAATATACAGATCGACACAACAGAGGATCGAATAGCCAAAGAAGTTTGGAAGGAGGCACCAGTAGGGAAGATGGAAAAGCAGCAATGGATGAAGTTTCTGCAAAAAATAAGGAAGGTGCAGAATAAATGCATACTAAAAAGGATGAAGTATACGAATGGAAAAATGTCACAACTGTGGCTAACTAGGGAAGTCAGAGCCAATGGGAAAGAAAAAAAAAGAGAGGGCATACAAGTAAGCAATATTTAGTGGGAGGATGGAGTATTGGGAAGTTTTAAAAAATTTACAGAAGGTAACTGCAAAACTCATAGGGAGAGAAAAGATGAATATGAAGTAGGCTAGCAAATAATATCAAAGAGGATACAAAAACCTTCTTCAAGTATATAAAAAATAAAAGAGAGGTGAGAGTAGATATAGGACCATTAGAAAATGATGCCAGAGAAATAATAATGAGAGACAAGGAGATGGCGGAGGAACTAAATTAGTATTTTCTATCAGTCTTCACTGTGGAAGACACCAGCAATGTAACAGATGTCAGGGAAGGGAAGTGAGTCCAGTTACTATTTCAAGGGAGAAGGTGCTCTGAAAACTGAATGGTCCAAGGGTGGACAAGTCTCCCGGACCAGATGGATTGTACCCTCAGGTCCTGAAAGAGGTAGTGGTAGAGATTGTGGAGATTTTGGTGATGATCTTTCAGGAATCAATTGATTTTGGCATGGTCCCATAGGACCATGCAAATGTCACCCCACTATTCAAGAAGGAAGTGAGGCAGTAGAAAGGATATTATAGGCCAGTTAGCCTGATGTTAGTGGTTGGGAAGATGTTGACATTAAATGGAAAGGATGAAGTTACAGAGTACTTGGAGGCACATTACAATATAGGGCAAAGCCAACATGGTTTCTTTTGGGGAGATCTTGCTCAAAAAACCTTATGGAATTCTTTGAAGAAGTGACAAGCAAGATGGATAGGGAGATGCAGTGGATGTTGTGTACTGTATTTGGAATTTTAGAAGGCATTTGACAAGGTGTCACCCATGAGGCCACTTAACAAGATAAGAGCCCATGGTATATCAGGAAACATTCTAGCATGGGTAGCACATTAGCTGATTGGCAAGAAGCAAAGAGTTGGAATAGAAGGATCATATTCTGATTGGCTGCCACTTGCTAGTGGTGTTCCACAGGGGTCAGTGTTGGGGACACTTCTTTTTAGGTTGTATATCAATGATTTGGATTATGGAATGAATGGCTTCGTAGCCAAGTGTGCAGATGATTATGAAGGTAGGTGGAAGAGGAGGTAGTGGAGAGGAAACATAGAGGCTGCAGAAGGACTTAGATCAGGAGAATGGGCAGAGAAGTGGCAAATGAAATACAATGTTGCAGAATGTACAAACATGCATTTTGGTATGAAAATAAACGGGCAGACTATTTTTTAAATGGGGAGAAAAATGAAAATACCCAGATGCAAAGAGACTTGGAAATCTGGTGATATCTCATTTGGAGAATTGTGAGCAGTTTTGGGTTCCTCATCAGAAAAGATGAACTGATGCTGGAGCAAGTTCAAAGGAGGTTCACTACCAATGATTCAGAGAATGAAAGGATTATCATATGTGGAATGTTCAACAGCTCTTGGCCAGTATTCATTTGAATTTAGGAGGTTGAGGGTGATCTCATTGAAACATATAACCATATAACCACTTACAGCACAGAACAGGCCAGTTCGGCCCTACTAGTCCATGCCGTAACAAATCCCCACCTTCCTAGTCCCACTGACCAACACCCGGTCCATATCCCTCCAGTCCTCTCCTATCCATGTAACTATCCAGTCTTTCCTTAAATGTAACCAATGATCCCGCCTCGACCACGTCTGTCGGAAGCTCATTCCACATCCCTACCACCCTTTGCGTAAAGAAATTTCCCCTCATGTTCCCCTTATAATTTTCCCCCTTCAATCTTAAACCATGCCCTCTAGTTTAAATCTCCCCCACTCTTAATTGAAAAAGCCTATCCACGTTTACTCTGTCTGTCCCTTTTAAAATCTTAAACACCTCTATCAAGTCCCCTCTCAATCTTCTACGCTCCAGAGAAAAAAGCCCCAGTTTGCACAACCTTTCCCTGTAACTCAAACCTTGAAATCCTGTCAACATTCTCGTGAACCTTCTCTGCACTCTCTCTATTTTGTTTATATCTTTCCTATAATTTGGTGACCAAAACTGTACACAGTACTCCAAATTTGGCCTCACCAATGCCTTGTACAATTTCATCATAACCTCCCTACTCTTGAATTCAATACTCCGATTTATGAAGGCCAACATTCCAAATGCCTTCTTCACCACACCATCTACCTGAGTATCAGCCTTGAGGGTACTATTTACCACAACTCCTAAATCTCTTTGTTGCTCTGCACATCTCAATAGCCTACCATTTAATGCATATGACCTATTTAGATTTGCCTTTCCAAAATGTAACACCTCACACTTATTAGTATTAAATTCCATCAGCCATTTCTCAGCCCACACCTCCAGCCTTCCTAAATCACCTTTTAATCTACAGTAATCTTCCTCATTGTCCACAACATTTAGAATGTTGAAAGATGTGGACAGAATAGATGTAGAAAGGTTGTTTCCCATGGTGGGAGAGTCGAGGGCACAAGTTCAGGATTGAAGGATGTCCACTTAGAAAAGAAGGTGGTAAATCTGTGGAATTTGTTGCCACAGTGGGCTGTGGAGGCCAGGTCCTTGGGTTTATTTAAGATCAGTTCTTGATTCGCCAGGACATCAAAGGTTATGGGGAGAAGTAAGGTTGAGTGGGAAAATGGATCAACTCATGATTAAATGGCAAGGCAAACTCAATGAGCTAAATAGCCAATTTATGCTCCCAGGTCTTATGGTCTGAAGTGGCAAGAAAGATTGTTTATTTAGTTATTTTTCACATGCCTTCCATGACAGCAATTTTTTTCCATGTCTCAATTTTTTGGCTATTAATTTCTGAATTTGGTATTCAATATTCATTTGACCTGAAGTTCTAGTTTGTATCCTAGATGCTTTCTGTTTATTCCACATAAGAAAAATAGATTCTTATGCACAGATTGAAAACATTCTTGGCAAATTTTGACTGCTAGCTTCAGCAATAAACTGTTATTTCACAGATTCTGTCAACGTGCCCCATGGTGCCAGAGAAGGCCAACCTGGTTAGTTCCACACTCAGCTGCTTGGAGGATTCAAAGGTCAGACTTCAAGAGTATTATTTGCCTTCAAAAAAATAAAACAATTGCAGCAGAATTTAAATCAAGCCAAGACATAGGCAGACAAATCTCCTGGATGCATAAATCACCAATGTTGTAAGTTGGTTTGTCTCAAGTTATGTTCAAAATATAAAAGCAAAAGCTCTCAGTCGAAAGATTGTGTTTTAAGTACTTACCCATTCTCAATTATAGACATAAGTACACAAGTAAATTTGGAGACCAATGACCTTTTAACCCATGGAAATGTCAGCAGCCATCTCCTGTTAAAATCTTCAAAGGAAATTCTTTATCTAAGAGTCCCCGAACCCAATCCACAGGTACCAATGTTCAAATTCTTTATCTAAGAGTCCCCGAACCCAATCCACAGGTACCAATGTTCAAATTCTTTATCTAAGAGTCCCCAAACCCAATCCACACGTACCAATGTTCAAATTCTTTATCTAAGAGTCCCCGAACCCAATCCATAGGTACCAATGTTCAAATTCTTTATCTAAGAGTCCCTGAACCCAATCCACAGGTACCAATGTTCAAATTCTTTATCTAAGAGTCCCCGAACCCAATCCATAGGTACCAATGTTCAAATTCTTTATCTAAGAGTTCCCGAACTCAATCCACACGTACCAATGTTCAAATTCTTTATCTAAGAGTTCCCGAACCCAATCCATAGGTACCAATGTTCAAATTCTTTATCTAAGAGTTCCCGAACCCAATCCATAGGTACCAATGTTCAAATTCTTTATCTAAGAGTCCCTGAACCCAATCCACAGGTACCAATGTTCAAATTCTTTATCTAAGAGTCCCCGAACCCAATCCATAGGTACCAATGTTCAAATTCTTTATCTAAGAGTTCCCGAACTCAATCCACACGTACCAATGTTCAAATTCTTTATCTAAGAGTTCCCGAACCCAATCCATAGGTACCAATGTTCAAATTCTTTATCTAAGAGTTCCCGAACTCAATCCACAGGTACCAATGTTCAAATTCTTTATCTAAGAGTTCCCGAACTCAATCCACACGTACCAATGTTCAAATTCTTTATCTAAGAGTTCCCGAACCCAATCCATAGGTACCAATGTTCAAATTCTTTATCTAAGAGTTCCCGAACTCAATCCATAGGTACCAATGTTCAAATTCTTTATCTAAGAGTTCCCGAACTCAATCCATAGGTACCAATGTTCAAATTCTTTATCTAAGAGTTCCCGAACTCAATCCACACGTACCAATGTTCAAATTCTTTATCTAAGAGTTCCCGAACCCAATCCATAGGTACCAATGTTCAAATTCTTTATCTAAGAGTTCCCGAACTCAATCCACACGTACCAATGTTCAAATTCTTTATCTAAGAGTTCCCGAACCCAATCCATAGGTACCAATGTTCAAATTCTTTATCTAAGAGTTCCCGAACTCAATCCACACGTACCAATGTTCAAATTCTTTATCTAAGAGTTCCCGAACCCAATCCATAGGTACCAATGTTCAAATTCTTTATCTAAGAGTCCCCGAACCCAATCCATAGGTACCAATGTTCAAATTCTTTATCTAAGAGTTCCCGAACCCAATCCATAGGTACCAATGTTCAAATTCTTTATCTAAGAGATCCCGAACCCAATCCACAGGTACCAATGTTCAAATTCTTTATCTAAGAGTCCCCAAACCCAATCCACACGTACCAATGTTCAAATTCTTTATCTAAGAGTCCCCAAACCCAATCCACACGTACCAATGTTCAAATTCTTTATCTAAGAGTCCCCAAACCCAATCCACACGTACCAATGTTCTGAAGATTATATATTTCTGCTGAAAATACTTGAATGTTAAAAATAATCATTTACTGATGCATATTTCCCTTTATTCTAAAGTTAATAGTTTACACTGACCTTGGGACACTTCACATCCATTACTCGGATATAAAAATATACCCAATTGCTATTCATTTACAGTCACAATTTGTCATAAGAAATTAATTATTTATGTAGTTTCTCAACTTTGATTTGTACCCATTGAAATATTTCACTCCAGACCCTCCCAAAATCTGCTGTTTCATTTGATAACTTTGGATCACTTTGAAACTATATGCCTTTTATTTTCAATTAAATAGACAGCTTTTTCACTACTGCAATTTGTCAGATCTGTATTGCATCTGGAAGATTTATGGGATGCCAAGGGCTCAAAAATCAGAATTGTGAGAGGTTTGGAAGAAGATTGATTTTGGCTCCTATTTTAACAGATATACATGGAAGGGTGCAGGCTTCAATATTTCAGTAGGTACAACTCAAAGTTGAGGAACTGCATAAATAATTAGGTATTAGAATTCAATGTGTGTAGATGTCCAATGAGATTGGACAATTGAGTTTTCCCATTGCAAATGAAAACCTCACTGAAGCTCACACCATGTATCTGGTTCTTACTGAACCAATGCTTTATTCAATGCTTTATTGAGAGGAAAGAATATAAAAATTTCAAAAAACATATAGAATAAAAACAGCATTTAGGCTGTATTCCCTACAGTTTACAATCAGATATCTCTTTGAGACTGATAAAATACAGCTGAAAACTGGTGGTCAATAGTGTAATTTTTACCAAGCCAGGTGACGGCAACAAAATATTTAACTGCATATTTGTTGCTTGCCTTCCTCTGTTCATTTATTTTTCTATTCAGGAATCCAGAGGCATCAGTGTATTGCTATGGAAATCTGATTGAAACCAGCACTTTCAATTCCCCTGCAAATGGTAAACAGCTTTTGCCTCAGGGGAATTTCCACAGAGTTGGAAGCAGCTTCCAATAACAGACTTGAATGTGCTTCGCAATTCTCTGTACACAATTTACTCGCTGCATGTTAAATGGTTCATCAGTCAGTGAATCCAGGTTTTAAGTCCTGCATATCACATTACACTTCAGTTATGAAAAACAATTTGTTGATATATGCTGTATATTTAGGCAGCAAACAGATTGCCAGGCTGAAGCCATCAGCTCTGCAACACTCACACACACTCCATCTGCAAAACTAAATTTAGATGGTGACAATATACCAAATCAGACAATATGCTGCTACATGCCTCAGTGTATCCACAAAATCCAAAAAAAAACATTAAAATAGATTTCAAGAAAGAAAAATGAATTATTCAGAACTCACTAGAAATATTGGATTCTTTGAGAACTGAATTTGATTCTGTTTTGACAGTCATTTTTTTGCACCTTAAAAAAAAATCAAAGAATTAAAATATTACTTGGCAGGGAAGGACACAGCATATTCCCCCCCATTGTCATAAAAACCAAAGGAAAAAAAAGCTTCTATCAAAGAATAAATAGGAGCCAAAAATATTTTCAAATCGATAAGGAGCAAAACAAAACTTCATAAAATTATGGACAAAATAAATTATTTTGTAAAGTACTCAAATATTATAATAATAAGCATTTATATGTAAATAAGAATGTGTGACCAAAACTAGAAAAATGCAAGAGAACATTTCTCTTTAATAAGTATTGTGAAGCAAACCACTGTAGTTGGAACTGCAGTGACCACTTCACTCACTATAAGTCACCCAACTCAAAATTTACAGCAAAAACCACAAGCTACAATACTGCAAAATGGATTCCTTCAGACATTAGTTCATACCAAAGTGGATTCAGGTTTTTCTCTCTCTATAAACATGAATAATATAAAAAACAAAACTGATTTATTTCTCCTTCGGCAGAATTTGAATTTCAACAAGTAAATGAAAATAAATGCTCATTTTGGGGACCAGAGTGAGGTTTAATCTCATTAAAATCAGTTTCAATATTATAAGCATTCGCAAAAAAATGTGGAACACGAACACACTGCTGTTTAACTATTTGATTTGATTTGTCATGCTCAGCAGACAACTCAGCAAATGACTCAGTAAATGAGTCCCGTGAATGTCTAAGGTGTACAACAACTGTAAATATTGTAAAATGTCCTTTTCATGCTAGCCTATTTTGACATCAACACATTAAAAATTGAGACATTTGTACAAATGTCAAAAGGTTTAATCAAAGGTAGACTTCAAGGAACACCTTAAAGAGTCAGAGAGCTGTAAAGTAATTGAGTGAGAAAATTCCGGAGCTTGGGACTGAAGCAATTTAAAATTTGACTGGAGGGAAAAAATCTTGATAGATTCTGCTTCCTAGTTCATTATGCAGTCATTTGAGATTTAGCACATGGGTGGACAGAGAAGGGAGGAAGTGAAGCATTTTAGTGAATGAAGAAACACACTTTGTTGATTTTTTTTAACTTATTGACATTTTAAATGCCATTCAGTAAGTTCCCACTGATGAAGTCATATTCAGCTCCTGCACTGTAAAGAAACAAAACAATCTTGGTTTTATTTAAATCTGGAAATTACAAAAAAAAAATCAATAACTGTTTCCCTGGCAGATATATTTTTGTTGTTTTTTTTACCAGGTATGTGGAATTGCATGCTTTCAGTTTTTAGATACATTTTAAATTTAGACATACACCTACAGCACAGCAACAGGCAATTCTGGTGCACGAGCCTGTACTCCCCAAATACCAAATTACCAATAACACCTGTATGTTTTTGAAGGGTTGGAGGAAACCAGAACACCTGGAGTAAATGAATACAGACATGGAGAGAACATAAAAACTCCTTACGGACAGTGCCGGATTTGAATGAATTGCTGCCACTAAAATAGCATTGCTATGCTAACTGTGCCATCCTATTCTGACTGTTCTTGATTACTTATGATCACTTTCTGTGTTATTTGCCCCTTTCATGACCTGAACTTGCCATTTTAAAATTTCTGCAAGGGGGGTCAAATGTTTCATTCATAACAGACAGCCCAAATTCTACCAGCAAATCACTGAGAAAGTAAAAATGTCACCTCTGGCTTTCTAAATAACAACAGTACAAGTATTTCCCACATTCAATGCTAGCAGGTTTGCAAAAAAAAAACCTGTCCACCAAGTTTTTTGGGGTAGTACAGCTATTCCCTGACATACGTCCGAGTTCCCTTCTGACCGACTGGTCATATCTCGAAATGCACACATCAGAAGTATATTAGCATGGCATGTAGCAGTCGTAAATACGGATGATCATAATTTGCATAGGTCATTAGTCAGGGAGAGGCTATATTAGAATCATAAAATTGATATAGCACAGAAGGAGATTATTCAGGCTACTGAGCATATGCAAGTTCCTTGCTCAAATGTGGAAAAATGTCCAGGTGTGGCCTGACAGCAAAAAAGGACAAATCTAATCCAGCAAATAATTTTCTCATCAATCTACACCAAGTCATCTGCAAAGTCAAGGAATATAACGTTAACAGTGCTAGAAAGTCATACTAACTCTGACAAATCTATTCAACCAATATCAAGAGGGACAGCATGGTTGGGACGACGCTCTTAGGTTCAAATCCTGAATGTAACGAGTTTGTACGCTCTCCCTGTGACCTATGTGGATTTTCCCTAGGTGTCCCAGTTTCCTCCCACCTTCCAAAATGTACAGGGTTTTAGATTAATCGAGTGCAAATGGGGACATGAGTTTCAACAGCTGTTATTAGCTTCGACAGAATTGTAAATTAATTTTAAAAATCATGATTGGGTTTCACCAGGATCATTTGGCTGTATCACAGCCTTATTCAAAACACAGATCAAAGAGATGCTTTGAAAGATGAATGAAAGCTCTTGAAGTCAAGATATTGTTAGACGTGGTGTGGCATCAAGGAGCCTGATAAACTGATATAAATGGGCAAAAGGAAAAGCACATTAATAGTTGGAGTCTTATACAGAATACCACAGCACAAAAACAGGCCCTTCGCACATTGAATTACAGTTGAACTATTTATTCTGCCTAATCCTATCATCCTCTGCTCAGAACATAACTCTCCCATCCATATAACTGTCCAATCTTCTCTTAAATTTCAATATCAAATCTGCATCCACCACCTCCACATTCTCATCATACTCTGAGTGAAGAACTTCCCCCTAATGTTCCCCTTAAACATTTCACCTTTCTCCATTAACCCACGTCCAATAGTTCTTGTCTCACCCAAACCAAGTGGAAAAAGCCTGCTTGCATTTTCTCCTTTGATAAATACCTTACATTTCTCTATAATAAGTTTGGTCTGGTACTTATTTTCTCATTCTTGGACCTCAGTTATCATATTTCTCTTCTTTATTGATTAACATCCCTGTTTTGAGCCATGTGCAAAATGTTGAAAATTGACTCTGTATCTCACTAATGTAAAATGCAGTGGTCACAATACTGACCGAGGGGAATGCCATTGTTCACCATTCCATAGTCTGTTTTTTATCATCCCATTTCTTTTCCAAGGTATAGGAAACATTTGCACTCCATCAACCATTAATTTATTTACGTAGCTGATATAGCAAGATAGAAAGGAAATTCCAGATGTTGGAATCTGGAGCAAAAAAACTAGCAGGTTGAGCAACATCAATGGGGGAGGGGAGGGAAGAGACACAATATGCCAAAGTAAAGCCCGGACTAAAAATTACTTTGAGTGATGATGCTCATATTTAATTTATTATAAGATGTAGGAATAACAATTAAGCTCTGATAATATTTGTTTGTGCAAGGTGACTGGTCACATCTGATAGGCCACTGTATAGCAGCAGAAAATTAAAAACTGACCCAAAATGCTGAGAGACAGAAATGGACAGTTCTGTTACAGACAGAACGAAAGAGCAAATTAACTAAAGTTGAGAATTTGATAGAGCCTCGAAGCCTGAAAATGCCCAGATATTATTTCTCAAGCTCTAGTGCAGAAGACTGCAAACAGACAGCTCAGAGTCACTCCTGAGAACTGAATTCATGTGATTTCCAAAGTAATCACCCATTCATTGCATTCTCTGCATTTGCTTCTCAAAAGTAAATAAGATCCCATTGTGGACACTGCCTGCAGTGAACTGGATTGGAAGAAGTGCAAGGGAACTGTAGCTTCACATGCAAAGACTGGGTGGGTTCCAAGAGAAGGTGAAGGGAAATTCAAGTTCAAATTTATTGTCAGAGTACAAACATGACATCACATACAACCTGAGATTAGTTTTCCTATACGCCATAGAGAATTTCTATTTATCGGTAGCGAAAACAGTAGTAAACAAATTGACTGCATGCAGAAAAAAAGTAAATATTCAGTAATAAATAATGTGCAAAATAAGAGTCCTTAACCGAATCTGGAATTGAGTTTGTTGTTTAGGAGTCTGGTGGTGGAGGGGTAGCTGTTGCTGAACTTGATGGTACGAATCTTGTGGCACCTGTAAAAACATGCGACGTGGCCGGAGCTACTGTAACAGCAGCGTTTCGACAGGTGCAAACCCGTGAAGAGCAGGGAGTGGAGAGACAGTGATCCCGTGGTGTCCATCTGTCCAATACAAATGCTGTTAGCTCCACTTAGGATTTAAAAAGCCTGTTAAAGGAGTCAAAAGTGGTTTTATTTAAAAATTCTTCAACCACAGGGTCTTTGCCCAAGATGGCAATGCCTATGATCTGTAGCACCATCGAGTGGTTGCAGACTCCAAAGAAGTAGAGGACTGATGCAGTTCACCAGAAAATGAGGAGAACACCTCCCTTTTGAGAAGGAGAAGCTAAGGCGACGACCCATGGGACAATGACTATGACCGCAGACCAGTGAGGGGTTCTGTAGGTCAAGAAACAAACAGGTAGCACAGGCGACTCGAAGCAAATCCACGCGGGCTGTGGGAGACTGAAGTTGAGGGATTCACACCACACTGAGGACTGCTGGAGACTGGCTGAATATTTATCAGGTATTGAAACTGGGATACGAGACCGCTGAAGGGTTCCTGATCGTGTTAGAGGTTTGGATCTGGAGCTCAGGGCTGATGGTTTGAGCTGGACTCTGTGTGGCTGCGAAATCACTGGAAACGAATCCACGGACACAGAATGACTCTGAGGGGACTCTCTTTTGCTTCTCTTTCTCTGACTGTGAGGCACTTGAGGCAATTTCTGCTGATGGAAAATCTGTCTGCCTTACATCAGTGCAGTATTACACAGAATTTGTCTTTGCTTATCTTTATTACATGACAATAAATTCAATCTAGAATGTTTCCTGATGCCAGTAGCGAGAACAGAACATACGTATGAATCCTTGATGATTGCTGCTGGTCTCCGACAGCAGCATTCCACATATATTTTCTCAATGGTGGGAGAGTTTTGCCTGTGATATCCTTGGCTGTGACCACTACCTTTTGCAAGGCTGTCCGCTCAGAAGTAATGGCACCCCCATACGAGGCCATAATGCAGCCATTCAGCACACTTTTCGCTGTAGACGTTTACCAAGCATTCCCATATTATACCGAACCTCTGCAAACTCCTGAGGATGTAGAGGTTTTTTTCACGATGCCTCTACATTGTGTTTTCTTCATGATGACATTACTATGTTGGCACCAGGAAGAGGTAAAATAACAGGTGCTCCATTTTTTTGCAATTCCATGAGAAAAATATGATGAGACAAGAATGGAAGGTGGGAACAGGGGAGCAGGAGATCCCTTTGAAATGTTGACAGGGGAAAGAAGGGAAATACGTGAAATGCAGTACCAAAGTGATCAATGATCTGCTCATTAAATTAATTCCAGTAATCAGACCGTAATAATCACATTGTTGATTACCCTCAGCTGATGCCTTGAGCTAACATGCAGTGTGTGAGCTGCAGCTACAAAAGTGCAGGTGCTGACAGCCATGCAGAAATTAAATCAGACTGCAAAAAAAGACTGTCAACCCTCTGGTTTTCAGACACTGCAGTGGAGACCTTTGTGAAGAAATTGGAAAGACAGATGTCCTACTTCTGTAGGATGTCAACAGATCTTCCCAAAACACATGCAGAAGCCAATGGTATATATAGCTGTGAAAGTCAATGCCAGAATTTATGACCACGTGTCTGCCACACATATGATCTTAAATTATCATTCAATTAAAGGGCAATTAAGGATAGCCACTAGATGCTGATCTTGGCCTGAAATGTTTATATGAACAATATACAAACATGACATTTTGTTTTAGAATTCAGTGGCCTCTGCCACTCATTTACTAATAATCTCCAACCATTAAGTCCATTTGCTTCAATCATTCCTGCAGAATTCGCACTGATGCAAGGACACTTATCAGTAGGTCCACTAGTGCAAGTAACTAATCCACCATTAGCACAATACTAACCAGGCCTTTTCACACTGCTGAGTAAAATGGGAATTCCCAGGAAATTTTCCCAAAAACCCTCCTGTGAAACGGCGGTGTGAAAATGTTGGCCCAGTGATTGGTCTTAACTAAATTGTTAATTGCGTGTGTGTGTGTGTGTGTGTGTGTGTGTGTGTGTGTGTGTGTGTGTGTGTGTGTGTGTGTGTGTGTGTGTGTGTATACATAAATATAAACACAGTCATAAATATACACTTACACAGTCTTCCAACTTCCAGTAGGACTTCCTGTGAGTGCTTGATGCATCACTCACTACTTCATCAATGGGGGCTGCCCCCCCAATAATTGCCGAAAAAGGCAAATTACAGGGAATTTGGATTGCGGTGTGAAAGGCCCAAGTGGTCCTGCCTTCCCGGAAATTTCACCTGAGTCCAAGTAGGGTCAATGCTCGGCCGTGGTGTGAAAAGGCCTACTAATATAATTCCCTCTCATTGTGGCACCTAAAGCAGCACAACCTAACTGAAGCAAAACAGATGCATCTGCGTGGCTTGACCCTAGGAAAGAAATGGTAATGAGGATAATTCTTTGGCCATTGCTGAACACCATGGTGATCAATGATGCCAAAATAATTAAGATAATTATTTCTTCATGCTTAACTCAAACCTAATATCCAAATTCAAGTTACAGCTGGTGAAAGAATGCATTTCTCCTCCCCCACCCCTCTATTCACCTTAGGCTTGTTCCCTCCCCCTCCCCCCCCTCCCCAACATACAGCACAGTAACAGGCCATTTCAGCATGTGAGTCCATGCTACCCAATTTTCACGCAATTAACCTACAACCTCCAGTATGCTTCAAACAGTGGGAAGAAACTGGACCCCCCCAGGCAAAATCCACACAGACACGGGGAGAACATACAAGGTCCTTAGACAGTGCAGGATTTGAACCCGGTCCTATCACTGGTACTGGAAAGGGGTTGCACTAACCGCTACGCCAATGCAACTTGGGAGGCATTGATAACAAATTGTAAGGCAGAAGACACATCAACAGTGAATTTTACATTAGTAACCACAAATCATATATTAATATTGTATACAATTTTGAGGACTGAGCAAACATGGGTTCTTTAGATAGCAGGATGGTGGAGAGCAAATACATAGGCAAATTCAGGTATGATGGACTTTGATGGAGCATGATGGAAAATACAGCTGATGATGAAACAATTAAGTGTTTGTTCAATGGGAAGCATGCCTGAAATCTGAGTCTTCCAACCCAAACATGGCACAGGGTTTTGCATAAAACTTAAGGCCCACCATTTGCAGTGTGGCCAACATTATTTTCAAACCTGTTCCCCCACACTTTTGTTGTACCCACTTGCAGGCTTTCCTACACAGAGATAGCAGCCAATCAATAGCTGAGTGCTGAAGAAAGTCAGTTCCAATAAAATAACATCTTTCTTTAATATGGGAACAAAAAATGTTCAGAGTATTCCAGATCTGATCTCACTACTGTCTTGTACAATTGCTGTAAGACAATTCTATTTTTATATTGCAACACTGTTGAAATTCCATTTGTTTTCCCTGTTAAATGTCATTTTTGTGTGCAAGCTTCCTGTGTTTCACACACAAGGATCTATGTATTCCTTTGTGCTGCAGCTTTCTTTCTCCATTTAAATAATACTAATCTTTTATTCTTCTTTCCAAATTAACAACTTCATATTTTCCCCTGTTATACTCCATTTGCCAACCATTGATCTACCCACCTATAATTATCTCTCTGTAAAATGTTTGTATCCTCTAAACTTGCCTCTTAGTCTATTTTTGTGTAGTCTGCAAATCTATAAACCAAACTTAGTTCTTTGCTCCATGTTATTTATGTTGCAAACAGTTGTGGGGTCCGAGCACTGGTCCCTGTGATATTCCACTGGCTTGACTGCCATCCTGTTAGCCAATCCATGCCAAAACATTAGCCTCATTCCCACATGGAAAGCAGGCACAAAGGAAATACACAAGAGTAATTACCTTACTTTTGCATGTACCATATAATACCGTACACTGGGTTTGAAATGCTTGCATTGGTTTGATTTTTGCATTGTGAACAAATAAATCCTGTTACTTTCAATAACAGTAAGATGAATGAGGGTTGGTGAAGAGAGGGTTAGGCTGCAAACATTGCTATCACATTTCAATGCAGCTTTGGCGTAAATTTATTTTTCATCCCAAACCTCCTCCAGCATTTGACATCATCATGTTCCTATTCCTTAGTTGTTTGCCATGCAACTTGTAGGAAATCCTGTTCCCTCAAGAGGACAAAGGCTCTTGAATTTTGATGGCTACTCTGCAAATACTGTCGGATTTTTTTGTTGCAGTTCAGGCAAATGAGGCATTGCAGCTGTAGACCAAAAGCCTGTTCCACTACATTTCATCTTGTGGCATAGTTGCCATTTCTGTGCAGCTGCGTAACAGAATGAACCGCCATTTTGTTAACAGCTATCAGTGCTGCATTCCCATCATCTTGTTGGCACAGCTCAAAATCACACAATGATGACATCATAATTATTGCCAGACATTGCCTTGCAGGATTTTCTTTATTACCTGTGGTCAGGCTCCAGCGAGACATGAAGGGAGGAGAGCCAGTTTGGTTCTGGTACAGAGCAAAATACAGAAGATTGGAGGTGCCTATGGGCGACTTGCATGAGTCACTGGCACCTGATACAACTTTGGTTTCCATCCTTAACAGAGGAAATTCACCCTTTGGCCTGCTGCCTCTGACAAGAGAGAATGAAGCTTAAATAGCTATTTAAAAAAGAAAATCCATGACAATGTACAATAGCAAATCACAACTTTCAAGATGTTGGAATTATTCCCAAATCTAGACAAGGAAGCTGCTAGACATAAAACAATTATTGTCTCAGTCTCCTTCGAAGCCATTTGCAACACATCCTTCTAAGCTTCCAAGCTGAGAGCAAGACCTTTGTTTCCTAAATTGACTGGGAATACTTATATGGCTTCCAGTTGATAGTCTTCCCTTTCTCTTTGAGCAGCTTGTTTTGCTCTGTTTTCCTCTGCTCATTCACTCAGTCACTCTGCATTCCAAATGGAATGTCAATTGATGCACCCACCTCTTCAAGCAGCTGGTTTGACTAAATGTCTTGGTGCCAGCACGGAATCCTTCAGCATCTGCCTCACCATTACTTGCAGCCTTTTGCAATTCGAAACAACTATGCTTCACAGCAAGTGTTACTTACTAAATAGGAATAAAAGTCAATCAGTAACTATATTCTGTGTATCTCTTTTAAGAGATTGTTCTTGCCTGCTACACAGTGTTCAGCCATGCAAGGCTAAGCAAATGTATTGACTGGAATGTTGAGCTTCAAAAATAGGCATCACTATTGTCCAATCAGCACCGTGCAGTGCTCCACATTCTTTTGGCAGACATTTTGTCAACCAGTATACTTCTCACACACATTATAACACACCTGAGATTTCTAAGAGCATTTGTTGTCACGAAACAAAGGGGCTCGAATTATCAGAATTTCTCAGAAAACGTATCCATGAGGCAGTTTAAATTTCAAAGTATGTTGAAATATCAGCATTTTTTTTCCAAAGTAAATATATACAGTGCTGTCCATAGTGTTTGGGACAAAGACACTTTTTTCCCCCTTTATTTGTCACAGTTTTAAATTTATAATCAAACAATTCACATGCCATTAAAGTGCAGATTCCAGATTTTATTCATGGCTATTTGTATACATTTTGGTTTGACCATGTAGAAATTACAGCACTTTTTACATATAGACCCCTCATTTCAGGGCATCATGTTTGGACTTTCATCAGCACAACTCTGGTGTTCATGTTGAAAAATGGCAACGACAGACTCCAAAGGTGATCATAAGCTTAGAAGCAAGCCCAACTCTCTTATACCTGCACCAATGGAGCAATTAAACAGACCTGAGTACTCACAAACACCTGTAAAGCCAAATGTCCCAAATATTATGGTGCCCTGAATTGAGGGGCATGTATAAAAAGTGCTGTAATTTCTACATGGTCAAACCAAAATGTTTACCCATAACCTTGAATAAAAATGAATAAACATGTGAATTGTTTGATTACACATTTAAAACTGTGGAGCAAGAGGAAAATAAAGGAAAAATGTATCTTTCTCCCAAACATGGAGGGCACTTTATTTTCTCAACTGACAAATTTTTCACCTCAGTCACAATCATTTGCTGTAATCTTGCAAATTTGTTAATATTGTGTCAATAGAAAACCTCTTCTTTCCTTGATAAAACACCACAACTTGTACGAGTATCTTTTTATCTTTCTATCTTCTACGCACTGGACTCAAATTTAAAAAAATATTGATAGCACTATGTATTTAAGCTTATTCATTGTCAATGCTTATGTTGCAAATAACTATAACGGTGAAATCGTCACCCCTGTAGTACCCCTGTTGCTTCTTGTCCCAAGTTAAAAGAATTCCTATTACTGTGCAAATAAGAAATTAAATTGTCATTATTTTATTATAAATGAAATTTATAAAATTATGAAATAAAATTTTAATTATGAAGAGTGGCACATTCGCAATCTAAACTAGCCTTACTCCCTTCATGATAATATTGAAGCTATTTCTAATAAGCTGAATCAGATTGCACGTTTACTAAAATAAATAACATTTGCTTGGCTTCAAATGGTGGACTAAAAAGGGCCTGAAGTATGTCCAGTAAAGTCCATTTTTTGCTTTTGTCCATGCAGGCATGAACATTTATATTATTGCTTTAAATTAAGTGTGGAATGATGCAAAAAATGCATCATTGATACAGCGATTGAAAAGTGAAGACCGTAGGTGCTGGGTATCTTAAATAAGAATGAAAAGCTCAAAATACTCAGCTAGTGAGGCACCGTCTGTGGAGAGAAACTGTTAATATTTTTTTAATTATAAGAGAATTGTAAATTTCAGATGAGAAATGGAATATTCTCTTTTTCCTGATATATAGCTTTTTAATTACACCTCTTGTACAAAGAGCTCAAACCATAAAAGAGCTCCACGACTCAAAAGATGTCTAGATGAAGGGATTCTTCACTGATCACTGATTTTTTTTGTAACAACATGATCATTCCAAGGGTGAGTACAGGGTTGTCCAAAAACCATGTGCTTGTGCAAGTAACACATTGTGTTGTATTGTACTTCTTTACATGGACCTTGGGATTCATCATTCCCAGGAGATGAAGCAATATGAGTGATCATTATGTATTTTGTTGGATCTTTGGCAAATGTGACTGTATTCGGAAGAAGCAACAACATCGGTTAATCTTGGGATGTTTCCAAAGCATTTCATCATTACTATATTTCAAACATAATGAAGCAAAGCACCAAAATCAATTCTACATTTTAATTCTACAGGAGACTGGAGGAAGAAGAGATTTTTTTTCACTTTTCTTAAATAAAAATCAGGGTTAATGGGCAAAGTCATCATTTATTGTCCACTCCTAATTGTCCTTTAACTTTCAGAAAAATTTTAAGAGTCAAGAAATGTGATGGGTTGGAGTCACATTATTGGCTTGATCAAGTTAGAAGGGTATCTGTGATAATCTGGTTTACAGCCAACAGTGCTAACATTAGTTGTTTTGTTGTTCAAAATCCTGACTGTTACACAAATTTATATTTCATTGCTGCCATGGTGCAATTTCAACTTGGGTTATTGGGATACTAAGGTCACCGTCATACCACATATCGTAGTTCTTGGAATAAATGAAACAGATTTATGTTTGCTTTTAATACAGGCATCACATTTTTGAACTCTCTTAATTTTCCCCATCTACCAAGAAGGATGCACGATACCAGTAAGAGAAGGCCCTCAGACCAAAAAGATCCACATACAAGGGTGTGATGCGCAGCAGTGCAAACAAACAAGCTCAAACTACAAAGGCTGTATGTACTCCAGGCTTTAATTAGCTTAAAACTTGCACACAGGTTCAGTATCCCTTCTGGCTCCAATGTGCTCTGCTCTTGCCCAAGGGCTGGCGTGAGCATTTACATGGGGCCAGTGATTGGCAGGAAATAGGTGGAGCCAGCCTCACAGATTACCTCCCTGCAGGTACAGTGGGTTGCCCCCTGCAAGAATGCAGAGAGGTGCAAGCAGTCACAGACAGTCCAGTGGTTGTATCACCACAAAGGGTGATGTTTCCACTTGATTCAGCTGAAAATTAAGCTATTCTTTTTTAGCAAATGGATCAACAGACGCTTTGTTGGTTTTACTCTCCAATCTAATAACTTGAAGGCATTGGAACTATGGTTCAGAGGCATACTCAGTGAAGCATTTTGCACAAGTTAAGCGTGCGGTTTTCTGATATCAAAAACCTACTGACAAGGATCAAGGACCAAATCACACAGAAACATGGAACCAAAAGAGCCATTTGGGGTCAGAATAGTCCACAAAATAGTTACTGCGAAAACTGGAGCTCACAATTCACGATAAAAACCCTTGATAATATCCTTTTATTCCCCATCTGTACTGTTTCATTAAAAAAAAAGAGAAAACTGAAAACAAGACTGAACAATAAAAAATATTTTTAGTTTTTTTTTATTTGGTCAGTGGTCTATATTCCTGGGAAACTTTTCACCATTTTATCTCTGAAAGGTATTCCATTCTCTTACTTTAATTAAACTGATGAAGTGAGGTAGAGATTAAATTCAATCTCACAGATAAAATAAATGCTAACTGTAGCAAACTTGTGAAGCCATAAAAATGTTTGTAATTATGCCATTTGTGCTTCAAAAGGCAGTTAGACCAAATAGCGCCGCAAAACTAGTACAGGTATTGTGTAACTTTGCAGTCATTTGTTAGATTTCATAAAGTCATTGAAGTATTCCAACAGTACAGAAACAGTCCCTTTGACCCACCGTATCCCTACTGACCATCAATTAGTACATAAGAACAGAAATAAGAGCAGGAGTAGGCCATTCGACCTGTTGAGCCTGCTCAGCCATTCAATTAGATCATGGTTGATCTGATGATAGGCTCATTTCCAACCTCCTCTGCCTCCTGGCACGTTGCATCCTTTATCCTTAAGTGGGCCTACTTTCACTCATTATCCTTCTATTCTTCATGAAAAAATAGAATGCCTTAGGGTTTTCCTCAATCCAACTTTCCTTCTCATGTCCCTTTCTAGTTCTCTTGAGTCCTTTCCCATATCCCTTAATTCCCATATCCCTTAATTCCCCTGCTATGTAAAAAATCTATTCAAATGTGTCTTAAGTATATTTACTGAGGTAGCCTCCACTGCTTCAATGGGCAGCCAATTCCCTAGATTCACCACCCAGGGAGGCAGGGTAGGCTTAGCTGTTACTGCAACACCTTTATAGCCCCAGCGATTGGGACCGGGGTTCGAATCCCACACTATCTGTAAGGAATTTGTACGTTCTCCCTATGTCTGCGTGAGTTTTTCCCGGGGACTCTGGTTTCCTCCCACTGTTCAAAACGTACCGGGGGTGTAGGTTAATTGGATGTAAATTGGGCGAAATGGACTTGTGGGTTGAAAAAGCCTGTTAATGTACAGTATGTCTAAATAAAATAAATAAATAGATTGATAGATAGACTAGCTTCATTGAAGAAAAAACAAAGAATTATAACCCAAGTTCATATAAAGCACAAAAGGTTGGTAAGACTCAATAGGTCATAGGAGAGAGAAACCTGATAAATGTTCACCACTTGTGCAATTCCAGGGCCACACTAACATTTTGTAGATGGTCCATGCAAATTTGAGGTCTCACTGTCATTGCATCCCGTGGTGAGTGAACCATGAATGGCAACTTGGCCTCAGGTGATGGAATCTCAATCATTTTTACCTGCCTGCTGGACCCATTCCTGACTTTCATGTTGTGCAGATACATTGTCTAGAACACAATATCCATCCTGCCACAGACCCACCAACTACTGATCAGTATGAATCAGCACAACTCCTCAAGTTGATAGCCTTTCATCAGAACTATTCCAATGGAAAAAAAATACACAAAATATTTACTCAGTTTCTTTCTCTACAGACATTGTCTGATTGGTTGAATATTTCCAGGCTTTTCTTTTACTTTCAGATTTTCATCATCTGCAGTATCTAACATATCAATTTACTTTTCCAAATACTTCTAAGCATGTGACCAGAATAATAAACAATGATCATTTCCCCTACAATTTCCCACTCCATTTCATATTATAAATACAAATACTTTCATCTGATAGATATTTCTGAACCATCATGAATTTTTAGTTATTTTTAGATTTATCAATGTAACTAAAAGTACAATTACCAACATTAAACTTAAAAGTTCAATAATAAATTAACCATAACCACAAAATTATGTACATTGAAGAAGTAGCAGTAATTAGTTACTGCACTTAACAGCATTTAAACAAACTATATTAATAATCTAAGAATACTAGAACACAACTTAATTCCTCATAGACAATCTCTTCCATTGCAATCAGTAGAGTGGAACTTCTAAAGGGCTTAACCTAAAGCACCTTCTTTGATCAGTTTCTCCAGTGCTGGTACTGGAGATGCAGAATTTCACATCAAAATATAGTAAGAAAATTGTCAGCCAACAGAGACTCCCTCATTCACACACAACTAGAATTCCTGAATTTGCTTGTACATATGCAAGGAAATGCGAGTAGTTACTTAGCAAAATGTTGCGCCAACACTGGTGTAGATCGCGCCAGGAAATGCTGTCAATTCGAAACAGAACTGCTGATGTATCTCAGCAAATGTCAGGTCAAAGCATTTACAGGCTAAGCTTCTCAGGCTAATTCTTGGGTCCTTTCCACCATTGGAAAGCAAGGATCTTGCTGAAATTCTCCCAACATTCACACAGGAGAATCTATTCTTAAATCCTTTCTCATAACCCCATTGGAATTCCCAATGGAATTTCTGAATATGAATAAGAAACGGGAAAAGGCTTTGAGGCTTATAGCCAACACAATTGTAATCTTAACACTATATTGCTCATTATTTTCATTCCCATGTATGGAAATCTAAATAAAAGTATATGTGAAAAATGCCAAATTTCTTAAATTGAATAGAGTGTATTAAGTTCAAACACTTCATTGAAAGATTTGGCCTACAGAAGTGCATCAAATCTGATGTGTAATCAGAAACATCATTTTTCTGCAAGCATGTTAGGAGGAAAATATGTTCATAGGCAAAAAATTTAAAAATTAAACTTGCAGATGTTTTAAATATTTTGAATATCCCAACATTCGTCAATGGTCAAAAACGCCACATATTTAACTCTTAACATAGATTGACAGAAACAAAAATAATATTTTGTTACGAGCCCAGAGGACCCATAAACCCAGCATCAATAGTTCACAAGACAAATGGTTAATTAACAAAAGTTGTTTTTAATTATCTTTAAACATGCAAACAGAATCACACTTTAACTTATCACTATTAACCTAACAACCCCCTTCTAAGTGCATGTATGTAATATGTGTGTAAGTTCAGAAAAGTTCTTTGGTTCACAGTCCTATCTCACTTCTCATTCCTCCAAGTTCACTGGTTGCAGGCAATTCTTATACTATGCACAGAATTTAACATTTATCTAGTTCACCAGGCTTTGATCTTGAAAGGTAAATGGTTACCGCTCAGGAAGGTTCTTGTCGTTTTAGAGAGAGATTTGTTGTTCCAGGACATCCACAACTGATTCCTTTTTAATCAGCTACCTCAGTGTCCTGCTGATGAAACTTGCCCCCTCAGGGTTCTCCAGATGATAACCTCTTTCTTTCAGGTCACCAAAGAGTTATTTTTTTTGTTTCTCTTATTCCAAGTGAAACATTAGACAGCCAGTCCTCTCCTCTTGCATGAACCACAAGGGCTTTGACCAGGCTGAATTAAGAACTCACAACCCATCTATCCAAATGGAGTTTTTCACAAGCTTGCCCTGTTCCAGTCCCAGCTGCATTTGCCTGCTGTAACACTGTAGAATTGATCTCTGTGTGTGTGAGTCTTTCACTCGCTCTCTGTTTGCCAAACAGAACATCTCCAAACAATCTGTGGCTCCGACAAGATCTTTCGTCTTTTGCCTTTTTGTAAACAACAATCCATTAGTGAAGTCTCTCCAAAGCTCTTGCAAGGGCTGTGGGGCTAATGTCTGGCATTAGCAGAGCTCCAGTATTTCAAATAAGATCTGTTTTAAAGTGTTTGCATATGACCTACTCTAAGAAACCTTTCCCAATTTATCTCCGAAAAACATATCTATATACTCTGCCACAGTTTACATACTGTGACAAATATTAAAAATAATGATTGCAAACAGCAATAATTTATTGAACAAGTGATTTTTTTTTTCTCTCTCATTAAGGAACATGTCCTCACTCCATAAGCCAGTGCAGTATTCACTTGCAGCTAGAATATGGTTTTCATGTGCTTGTGCGAATGTGTGTGTCTTGTTTGCAGGAACACCACTGGAAGTCCCAATCCTATCTTCAAACAACATTCACACATGCAGTCATTTCAGCAAGTCCCATGATAAGAGTGAGAACTATAGTTTTTTTTTCTTTCTATGATCTCGGCATAGTTCATAGTGCTAGTCAGCACAGTGGCTCATAGTGCTGCAATTTCACAGCTCAAGCGATCTGGGTTCAATCCAGAAGTGTCTGTTCAAAGTTTGCACATTATCTCTGTGGGTTTTTCCTGCATGCTCCAGCTTTCTCACACACAGCAAAGACACGCTGGTTGATTGCTTAAATGGAAGAGTGTAGATGAGTGACAGAAGAATCAAGAGGGGCGTAGAGTTGAGAAGGATGCAAAAGGATAAAGGGGACAATTGTAGATTATTGGTTGATGGTTGGCACCGATGCAGTGAGCCAAAGAGCCTGCTTCTGTGCTCTTAACTTAATTAAATCATTTTTACAGTGAAGGTACAAGTCAATTCTCAAACCAACAAAGTACTTCTTTGTTCAGTTAATTATAAAATATATACTCAATCTATGCACAAAAGCAGGCAGGTTGAAACTGGCTTGCCAAATGCTTGCATTTTCGTCAGATCGAAACACCCCACCCATATACTACTCCAAAATAAAGGCAATTTTTTTGTATTTAAATTATATAATTTTGTTTTGAACACTAAATATCTGAAACTAACTAAAATGAAATCAAGGCTAACTCTCATTAGAATAGAAATAAAGAATGGCTTCATCAACACATGACACCGGAAGTGATGAGGTAAACAAACATATTGGCCTGGATACTGTGCTCGTGGAAAAAAAACACCAGCTGTTCACAATACAATTCATATATAGTCCATGGGGGTTGAAAAAATGTCAGTGATCCAAAATCTAAAACAGCACAGCAAATCAAGTCATGGAGGGGCAGGGCAAGGAACAGTGTCAGGGTACAGGTGGGGGAGGTGGCTTTTAAATTGGAGGCACATTCATATGGTTGGAGGTGGTGGTGAGCTAAATAAATCAAGCCAAAACATGAATGTCTCAGAAGCAGCTCCAACCACTTAATTTCCACAATTCACTTCCACATTCTACACTTCATGTCGAGCTGGTTTCTGTGCAAACCCTCGGGGGAAGAGGAGTTTCAAGTTTAACAACACATTCACAGATTTCCTGAGTTTCCTTACTTCATTGAAAGCATGACAATAATCTTGTAAACTCCAATCAAAAGTCATGGAATAATAAAAATAAATATTAAGTACTCTCAGATGTATTTTGTCTGCTTGTGGTAATGGGTTTAATCATAGTATTTTTATTTCTGTTACTTTCCATCCTTCAAAGCCTTTTTGAATCATATTAGCATGGACGGTAGCTAGGTTGCTTCGAATTTAATTGTAAATATAAATCAAAATGACCAAAGGAAACAATGATATCAGCAAAAATATACTGTTGAGAAACCTGTAGCTCAACATCAGAGAAAGAAGCAGAATAGGGCTTCATAATAGAAGAATTACTATCCATATATCCTGCGAAGTGGACAAAGACCAGGTTCCCTTATTGTTCAGCATACAGGAGGGAGATTGAAAACTTGGCTGAATGGTGTACCAACAACAACTTTGCACTCAATGACTCAATGCCACCAAAACCAAAGAGCTGATTGTTGACTTCAGGAAGGGAACAGCAGATGTGTATGATCCAGTGATCATTGGGGAATCAGATGTGGAGAGGGAGTCACCATCTTGGAGGATCTTTCCTGGACCCAACATGCTAATGGTATCGTGAACGAAGCACGCCAGCGCCTCTACTTCTTCAGGAGTTTGCGGAGGTTTGGTATGAAATCAGAAACCCTGGCAAATTTCTACAGATGTGTGGTGAAATGTGTACTGACTTGTTGCATCACGGTCTGGCATGGGACTCCCATGAACCTGAGTGAAAAGTCCTGCAAAAGGTAGCAGACACAATCCAGAATATCACAGGCAAAATCCTTCCTAGCATTGAGAATATCTAGAGGGAATGCTGCTGTCGGAGAGCAGCGGCAATCATCAAGGATCCACATCACCCAGCACTGTTCACACTGCTACCATCAGGAAAGAGGTATAGGTTAACAAGAATCGCGCCACCAGTTCAAGAACAGTTGCTTCCCCTCTACCATCAGACTCCTCAACAACAAACTCAATCAGACTCATTTAAGGACTCATTGATTTTTTTTCTCTGTATTGCACAGTTTATTTACATTTCTTTATATGTTTACATATATACCTATCTTCCTGAGTACAGTTCTTTGCACTATCAACAAGTGATACTTCTACCTTGCCCACAGGAAAAAAAAATCTCAGGATTGTATGTTATGTATGCACTCTGTCAATAAATCTGAACTTTGTTCCAAATAGCAGGGTCTTAGCAAGCTCAGGTTGTCAAATCATCTGTTTGCTGGCACATGCAGCTTGTATGTAGAAAATCTGTTCTATGCTTTGGACAATTTGTGAGCAGATGGCATGATAGCTTTTGCCATCAATATTTTTCAATTTTGTCTCTGGATCATTCCTGAATGATCCAGACTGGGATCCTGAATGTCTGAAGATATTCCACCCTGCACAAGGCATCTTTCAGCGGATCCCATTGGGGTATCAGAGCCAGCACCACCAGGCTGAGGAACAGCTTCTGCCCACAGGCAGTGAGAATACTGAACAACCAAAGGAACTGCTCTCACTGACCATCCCAGCCTCTCATATGTACACAACAATATTTATTTATTCATTTATTTATTTGTTTAGGTGATATAATTGTTCAGCATACGTATTGTTTGTCTGTGGCTGTGGCTCAATGATTTTGCGTGCCTCCTTCGGTCAGCGATCCCAATAGATCACATCGATGGTGGAGGGAGGGAGATTCCAGTGATTTTCTCTGCCATTCTTATGGCCTTATGGATTGACCTCCGATCCATTTCTCTACAGCAACCGTACCAAATGGTGATGCAGCCAGCCAGGACGCTCCTACAGAAGGGTGACATAATGGTGGCCAGTAGCCTTGCCCACTTAGTCTTCTCAGGAAGTGCAGTCCTGAGAAGTGAGGTGTTGAGTGTCCATGATAGGTCACTAGTTAAGTGAACTCCAAGGAACTTGTTGTTCTTCACTCTCTCTTCTACAGAGTTGTTGATGTGTAGTGGAGGGTGGTCATTCTGGTCCTCCTGAAGTCCACAATCATCTCTTTCATCTTGTCCCTGTTAAGAGTCAGGTTGTTACTTTCACACCATTTCAGAAGGTTTTCCACCTCTTCTCTCTTGTGCAACTCATCATTATTGCTGATGAGGCCAACGACTGTTGTGTCATCTGCAAACTTGATGACACTGTTAGAGCTAGATCTGGTGATGCAGTCATGGGTCAGTAGCATGAACAGGAGCAGGCTGAACACACAGCCCTAAGGTGCTCAATGTTCTGTTATTAACCTGGACAGACTGTGCTCTTTCCATTCGGAAGTCCAGGATCCAGTTACAGAGAGGGGTGTTGAGTCCCAATGAGGATACCTTCTCCACCAGCCTTGGGGGAATGATCATATTAAACACCAAGATGAAGTCAATGGTGTATGAGGCATTATTTTCCAGGTGGGCCAAGATGGAGTGAATAACATCATCTGTGGAATGGCTTCTTCTACAGACTAATTGAAATGGGTCCAGCATCTCTTGGAGGTAAGTTTTGATGCATTCCATCACCAGATGTTTGAAGCATTTCATAATCCTGGAGATCAGAGACACCCTCTTGGGTACCAGGATGACAGTACCTTGGTTGTCTTGAACCCTACAGGAATGATGGACTGCTGCAGTGAGGTGTTGAAGATGTCTGTGAAGACCTCATCAATTGGTCTGTGCAGTCTTTCAGTGCCTGTTCAGGTATATTGTCTGGTCCTTCTGCCTTGTTTGGGTTCACCTTGGGCAGGTTCTCCTCATCTCATATTTTAACTCCATAGTCTTTCCAAGATTTGAAGTCATTGCTGCAACAAAATTGTTGGAGAATAGTGTATCTTGGATGAAAATCTCTGATTTTTGTGCAATCTACAGAAATTGATGACATTTTTTTTTTAAAGTTAGGTTAAAAATCCAATTAGATATTTTTCCTAAAAGAGGGGTAGAATTGGACAGGTACAATCGAACAACTGAATCATTTCTATTCTGAGAATATGCATAAAATTAAAGAATGAATGAGGAGCAAATAATAATAAAGTTCTAAACCAGAGGTTCCCAACCTGGGGTACATGTACCCCCAGTGGTACATTTGCACTTTTCAGGGGGTACATTGGGTCTGAGAGAATAACCACTACTGTACAATACATGGTATTGTAATCTGCAGTCAGATTGCACAATGTCGTGATTTTTTTAATCCTTAATTTTTAGGGGTACACGAGAACCTATAAAAATGTCCAAGGGAACAGAGGAACAAAAAAGTTGGGAACCTCTGTTCTAATCAATACAAAATTATAGATGAGTAATCCAGAATATGGGTATTTTGAATATCTGGCTTTCATCAACTGGGTAGGCACTCTTTAGGAAACCACAAGTAGAAATGCCAGCTTGTTCACTTTGATGTCTCTGACATGTACCAAGCATGAAATTAAAGCCTATCCAAAATGCTAAAAATGTCGACTTGGAAACAACTGCTGATTGTTTGTATTTTTGATGTCATTTAACAACAGATGTTAAATTCAATCAGTTTACGAAGGACTGCTCAATAACAACTGCCAGATATTCCTCGTAACACTGCCTGGAGTTTATAGCAGCAAAATAATGCATTAGCAGGACAACATTTACTGGTTTGGTTAATTTTCAAGTGCACCGACCCAAACAAATGTGTCCCAAATTCAGCACAAATACTATTCAACTTTAAAAAGGAGTTCAAAATTAAACAGATTTGCACCACTTTATGGTTTGGAGGTACAAATTGGATTAAAGAGCTGAGAAGGAAAAGTACTCAAAATAGCTGGGAGATTTTAGAACATCAGTAATGCTTTTCATTAAATGTGTTTGGAAATAAAAATAAATACCTGCTTTTGTTGGATACATTTCCTTCAAAATTTTTGAGGGATGTTGAGCAATTATTGTTATCTAATTTTTCTTTTAAAACACTGTGAAACAATAAAATAACAGCAATATATTTGGATTGTCTGAATATGAGGTTTGTATGTTGCAATGGAAGAGGCTTTACCTTATAATTTAACGTACTCATCAATACCTCTATGGATTTTATTCCACGTTAATAATCATCAGTTCTCTGCACATGCCCAGGTCTGACCTCATGCTCACCTTAATTTCCCTTCACTCAACCTGTGATGACTGTGTGGCCCATAATGAAAGCTTTAGGTAAGATACTATTAGGAGAAAGAGGGGTGGAGGACCCTGACCATTCCCACAATTTCTTTCCCCTCTTCTCTTGCATAGATGCTCTTGCTGGGATTAATTCGTAGCAAAATGTAGAGCTGAGAAGCATGTTAGCAGGAATTTACAAATGCACTTTTGTTCCCATGTTCCAAATAATGCATGCACTTGAGGATACAGTAAAAGGATTGTTGCAGGTTCAAAGGTCCAAACATTAAGGGAGTAAATCATCTTGGGTCTAAAATCATATAGGAAACTGGAACATTCAATGTACATCAGTGGGGGCTAAAACCAGTGGGGGGAACCAACACTGCAGGAATTATGCTGGGCTGTAAGTGAACCAACATACCCACTGTGAAACATTTTTTAATAACTCAAGGTTTATATTAGTATGCATAGTTAAGGCATTAATTTGTGATTCCATTGATTAGATGCATTAATGATTATTAACTGACCGACATATTTCCATCGTCAGGATTTTACATCTATATTTCAAACCATTATCACAAACAGCCTTGCCAACAATTGTCAATCAATCTTTCTTCATTGGCTTGGCTTCGCGGACGAAGATTTATGGAGGGGGTAAAAAGTCCACGTCAGCTGCAGGCTCGTTTGTGGCTGACAAGTCCGATGTGGGACAGGCAGACACGATTGCAGCGGTTGCAGGGGAAAATTGGTTGGTTGGGGTTGGGTGTTGGGTTTTTCCTCCTTTGCCTTTTGTCAGTGAGGTGGGCTCTGCGGTCTTCTTCAAAGGAGATTGCTGCCCGCCAAACTGTGAGGCGCCAAGATGCACGGTTTGAGGCGTTATCAGTCCACTGGCGGTGGTCAATGTGGCAGGCACCAAGAGATTTCTTTAGGCAGTCCTTGTACCTTTTCTTTGGTGCACCTCTGTCACGGTGGCCAGTGGAGAGCTCGCCATATAACACGATCTTGGGAAGGCGATGGTCCTCCATTCTGGAGACGTGACCCATCCAGCGCAGCTGGATCTTCAGCAGCGTGGACTCGATGCTGTCGACCTCTGCCATCTCGAGTACTTCGACGTTAGGGATGTAAGCGCTCCAATGGATGTTGAGGATGGAGCGGAGACAACGCTGGTGGAAGCGTTCTAGGAGCCGTAGGTGGTGCCAGTAGAGGACCCATGATTCGGAGCCGAAAAGGAGTGTGGGTATGACAACGGCTCTGTATACGCTTATCTTTGTGAGGTTTTTCAGTTGGTTGTTTTTCCAGACTCTTTTGTGTAGTCTTCCAAAGGCGCTATTTGCCTTGGCGAGTCTGTTGTCTATCTCATTGTCGATCCTTGCATCTGATGAAATGGTGCAGCCGAGATAGGTAAACTGGTTGACCGTTTTGAGTTTTGTGTGCCCGATGGAGATGTGGGGGGGCTGGTAATCATGGTGGGGAGCTGGCTGATGGAGGACCTCAGTTTTCTTCAGGCTGACTTCCAGGCCAAACATTTTGGCAGTTTCCGCAAAGCAGGACGTCAAGCGCTGAAGAGCTGGCTCTGAATGGGCAACTAAAGCGGCATCGTCTGCAAAGAGTAGTTCACGGACAAGTTTCTCTTGTGTCTTGGTGTGAGCTTGCAGGCGCCTCAGATTGAAGAGACTGCCATCCGTGCGGTACCGGATGTAAACAGCGTCTTCATTGTTGGGGTCTTTCATGGCTTGGTTCAGCATCATGCTGAAGAAGATTGAAAAGAGGGTTGGTGTCAGAACACAGCCTTGCTTCACGCCATTGTTAATGGAGAAGGGTTCAGAGAGCTCATTGCTGTATCTGACCCGACCTTGTTGGTTTTCGTGCAGTTGGATAATCATGTTGAGGAACTTTGGGGGACATCCGATGCGCTCTAGTATTTGCCAAAGCCCTTTCCTGCTCACGGTGTCGAAGGCTTTGGTGAGGTCAACAAAGGTGATGTAGAGTCCTTTGTTTTGTTCTCTGCATTTTTCTTGGAGCTGTCTGAGGGCAAAGACCATGTCAGTAGTTCCTCTGTTTGCGTGAAAGCCGCACTGTGATTCTGGGAGAATATTCTCGGCGACACTAGGTATTATTCTATTTAGTAGAATCCTAGCGAAGATTTTGCCTGCAATGGAGAGCAACGTGATTCCCCTGTAGTTTGAGCAGTCTGATTTCTCGCCTTTGTTTTTGTACAGGGTGATGATGGTGGCATCACGAAGATCCTGAGGCAGTTTACCTTGGTCCCAACAAAGCTTGAAAAACTCATGCAGTTTGGCATGCAGAGTTTTGCCGCCAGCCTTCCAGACTTCTGGGGGGATTCCATCCATACCTGCTGCTTTGCCACTTTTCAGTTGTTCGATTGCCTTATATGTCTCATCCAGGGTGGGAACCTCATCCAGCTCTAGCCTTAGGGGCTGTTGAGGGAGCTGGAGCAGGGCGGAATCTTGGACTGAGCGGTTGGCACTGAAAAGGGATTGGAAGTGTTCTGACCTTCGGTTGAGGATGGAGATCTTGTTGCTGAGGAGGACTTTGGCGTCTGAGCTGCGCAGCGGGCTTTGGACTTGGGGTGAGGGGCCGTACACAGCCTTTAGAGCCTCGTAGAAACCCCTGAAGTCGCCAATGTCCGCGCTGAGCTGGGTTCGTTTGGCGAGGCTAGTCCACCACTCATTTTGGATCTCCCGGAGTTTGCGCTGAAGATGGCTGCATGCGCGACGGAAGGCTTGTTTCTTCTCTGGACAGGACGGCTTTGTAAGGTGAGCCTGGTGGGCAGCTCGCTTCTTTGCCAGCAGCACCTGGATTTCCTGGCTGTTTTCGTCAAACCAGTCCTTGTTTTTCCTGGAGGAGAAGCCCAGTACCTCTTCAGTGGATTGCAGTATGGTAGTCTTCAACTGAACCCAGAGGGTTTCAGGGGACGGGTCCGTGAGGCGGGTTGCATCGTCGAGCTTTGCTTTGAGGTTTGCCTGGAAGTTTCCTCTCGCTTCGTCTGACTGCAGGTTTCCAACATTGAACCTCTTTCTGGGGGCTTTATTGTTCCTGGGCTTTGGTTTGAAGTGAAGGTTGAGCTTGCAGCGAACCAGCCGGTGGTCAGTGTGGCATTCCGCGCTAGGCATGACCCTGGTGTGGAGCACATCTCGTTTGTCACTTTCTCGCACCAGGATGTAGTCCAGGAGGTGCCAGTGTTTGGATCGGGGATGCATCCAGGTGGTCTTAAGGCTGTCCCTCTGCTGAAAAAGGGTGTTAGTAATGACAAGCCGCTGTTCTGCGCAGAGCTCCAACAGGAGGCGCCCATTGTCGTTGCACTTGCCGACGCCATGCTTGCCCAGGATTCCTGGCCAGGTTTCTGAGTCTTTGCCGACACGAGCGTTGAAGTCGCCCAGGATGACAACCTTGTCGGCTGTAGGGGTGCGTTGGATGAGGTTGCGCAGGTCGGTGTAGAACTTGTCCTTTTCTGCTGGTTCCGCCTGGAGGGTTGGAGCATAGACACTGATGAGGGTGATGTGACGCTTGTTTTGAAGGGGGAGTCGCATGGACATGATTCGGTCCGAGAGGCCTGTCGGAAGGTTTTCGAGTTTGGAGGCAATGAAGCTCTTGACCATGAAGCCTACACCAGATAGGCGTCGTTCATCCGAAGGCTTGCCAGACCAGTAGAGTGTGTAGCCCGCGCCGCGTTCTTGGAGGCTGCCTACATCTGCCAGGCGGACTTCACTGAGACCGGCTATGTCAATGTCAAGTCTGAGGAGTTCATGTGCAATGAGGGCAGACCGACGTTCAGGTCGGTGGCTGTCAGCCTTGTCTAGCATGGTTCTGATGTTCCAGCATGCTAGTTTGAGTTTGTGAGCATCTTTTGAGGGGGAGGACGTGGAGGGGGAGGACGTGGAGCGGGAGGACATGGAGGGGGAGGACGTGGAGGGGGAGGACGTGGAGGGGGAGGACGTGGACCTGTCCTCGGGCCTGCGCAAAGGAGCTTACTAAATCAAGAAATGTCACAATTACATCATTTGGACATGAGGTCAAAATTAAAACATCATAAAGGATAAAGGAGATAGAAATAATGCAGATGGAGCCAAAAAAGAGTAAAAGACAAAAGAAGAAATTAAGATTGCAATGCAGCAAGATTGTAACCTGCTGTACCAGAGATCGAAGCACACTTGTTCATTGCTACACCAATATAAGGAAGGTCTACCATTCTTTTCCAAGGTCATATTCTGGCAAATTCATCTATGCTCTGTCTGCTGAATGCAAATAAAACCTAAAAAGAGAAGCTCCAGAGATCAGAACAGCCAAAAGGTGAACAGCCAAAAGGTGAACAGGGGAGGTTGAAGAACTGTTATAGGACTGCCTCATGTCAGTGGATTGGGCAGTTTTCAAGAACTCAGCTGAGGATCTGAATGATTACACCAGGGTCACTGCAAACTTTATCAAAACAGCTGTTTTCAAGTGTGTCCTCACCAAATTATTCAGGTTTTCCTGAACCAGAGACCCTGGAAGAACAACAAAATCTGAAACATGCTGAGATCCAGATCACAGGAATTTATGGAGATCCTGAACAATACACAAAGTGCAGGTACATTTTACTAAAAGCCATCTTCTGGACAAAATGGAGATTCCAGATGTAAATGGAAACAACAAAAGATATTCAACAGATGTGGGAGGGTCTTAATGGCATAACCTGCTGCAAAACCAAATCCGGTTCAGTAGGAGACAGTAAAGCTTAATTCCCAGATGAACACTCAATGCCTTCTTCACCTGAATTGACCACCAAAACAAGGAAGAACCACTACTGCACACCCCATGTCCCCTGATGATCCTCTCCTGTCAGTACTCGAGGATGACATGCGGGCAGCTATCAGGAGAGCATCCGGTCAGGATGGAGTACTGAAAACCTGTGCTGACCAACTTGCCAATGTATTCATGGATATCTTTAACATCTCACTCTGGCAGGTTGTGGTACCCACCTGTTTCTAACAGGCCTCAATCGTACCTGTGCCCAAGAAGATGTTGGTAACCTGCCAAAATTACTACTGACAAATGGCACTTACATCCACAGAGATTAAATGTTTTGAGAGGCTATATTGAAGTAGATCAGTTCCTGTATGAGCGGTGACAAGGATCCATTCCAATTTGCCTACTGCAGCCACAGGTCTACAGTGGATGCCATCTCACTGTCTCTAAACAAAACCCTGAAATAGCTCTTTAGTTCGGCATTCAACACTATCATTCCCTCAAAACTGATCAGCAAACTTCAGGTTCTGGGCCTCAATAACCCACTCTGCAATTGGATCATGGATTTCCTCACCTCAAGACCACGGTGCAGATTGGCAAGAACATCTCCTCTACAATCTCCATTGGTATCATAGCACCACAGGGCTGTGTTCTTAGCCCCCTGCTACAATAACACCATTTACAAATTTGCTGATGACATCACAGTTGTAGTTAGTTGAATAAAAAAAAGGGGATAAGTCAGCACACAGAAGGAAAATTGAAAATTTGGCTAAATGATGGACTAACAACAAACTCGCATTCTATGTCACCACAACCAAGGAGCTGATTGTGGACTTCAGGAGGGGAAAACCAGAGGTGTACAATCCAGTGAGGTAGGGATGGTGAGCATATTTATATACTGGACCCAACACACAATGTCATTGTGAAGAAAGCACATGTGAGGCTCTACTTTCTCAAGAGTTTGTGGAGATTTGGCACAACATTGAAAACCTTGGCAAACTTCTACAAATGTGTAGTGGAAAGCTGACCAGCTGCACCAATATCTCTGAGCAGAAAGCTCTGCAAAAGGTAGAGGATACAGTCCATTACATCACAGGCAAAACACTCCCCACCATTGAGAACATCTACAGGGACTTCTGCCATCGCAGAGCAGCAGCAATTATCGTGGATCCACACCACCCAGGACAGGCTCTGTTCTCACTGCTGGCATCAGGAAAGAGGTATAGGTGCCACAAGACTCATTCTACCAGGTTCAAGTTCACTTCATTTTCTGGTGCACTGCGCCAGTCCTCTGCTTCCCCGGAGCCTGTAACACCTCCAGGCTGCCTCTGATCATAGACACCGCCATTCTGGTTTAAATAAAACCACCGTCGGTTCCTTTAATAGGCTTTTTAAATTCTGTACAGAGTTAACAGCAGTTGGAATAGCAGTTGGACCTCGCGGGAGCGCTGTCTCTCTGCTCCCTGCTCTCCGCAGGTCTGCACCAGCAGCAGCACTGCCGATAAAAAAGCTCCAGCAGCGCCGCATGTTTTTATAGATGCCACAAGATTTGTACCATCAAGTTCAGGAACAGCTGCTACCCTCCACCATCAGACTCCTAAACAACAAACTCAATAAGAGTCATTTAAGGACTCTTACTTTGCACCTTATTTATATTGGTTTTTGTTTTCTGTATTGCATAGTTTGGTGAGACTTATTTCTTCATTTGTGTATCTTATCTTGACTGTCCTTTTGTTTTTTGCACTCCTGATATGTAGAAATTCTGGCTGGCCTCCAGGAAAAAGACAATAAATCTGAACTTTGAAATTTTAACTTCTTAAGAAAACAGAAACACGAGTGCGAAAGAAAAACACAAGAACACCCAGATATATTTCAAATCTTCCGACTGTGCATGAATGTCCACCACTTTGTGGCTGTTACAATGGACTTGATATGTCCAAAACAAGCATCGCTCAGAAACCTCAATCTAATGTCATTTCTCAAGAATAAGAAATTGTTAATATCACGTTTATGTTGCAATATATGTTAACTAGAGGACCAGACTAATAAAAAGGCAAACTTATGGATTCAAATTCAGATTTTGAGATTATGGAAATAAAAATAACTGGTACCAATAAATTGACAAAATGCCAAATGTAATCATGGTTTTATATATGACACCAGGACCATAAATCACAAAGGTATATCAAATCACAACAACAGAATAGTACTTCAAGAAGAGGGATCGACATTATTTCAAAGCAGCCAGGTTTGCTGGCCCCATCAGCAATTTCCACATCTTAAGAATTAGTAGAAAAATCTCAATCTCTAAAAATTTCCAATCTAAAACAAGGTTCACGAAAACTTCAACAACAAGAAAACAAATGCCTCATTTATGGCTGCACTGATAAAAATTATAACTTCAAGCTACAAACATGCAACTGTTAAAGAAACACAAAAGTTGTGTAAAATATGAAAGCAAGCATTGCTGCTATAATTGGTCAGCCGTAGTTCAACTTAGTGACAAACAAACCACGAGACCAGAACTTGAAGGGTCTGTAAACCTGACCTGAGAAAAGATGAAAATGCTCTCTTGAACATTCTTTCAGAAACTACTTTTTTTCTTTACAACATTTTTATTCAGTCTTCAACAAATGCTCATCATGTTTTCAAACAATTCAACCAATGTACTCTATTCTTACATAGATTAAGAAAAAATATGTATTACAATTCTACACTTCATATTTGGTATACATCTTTCATCCCTTTGCTTTTATTAAATATCCATTATTTTTTAAAGCTGAGAATGAAAAGCAAGATGGCACAATGTACAAGACTGTATTTCATTAGCTGATGTTTATCATTACTGCACATGGGAAATTGAGGTGAATCAATTGCATTTAGCAATACTGGAGAGTTAAACCAATAGCACTGAAAGAATGATGCTGTGATTTAGCAGCACTGATGTGTGGTTGATGGAGATGATTAACATTGGAGAAAGAAAACTTGGGATGAACAGAAATTATGCGCTTGGTTGAATGCCAACAGTGGATACTTGGAAAAAGAAGTATACCTTAAATAATGATTGATATTAGGGACAAGCAGGGAAGTGCATCAAATGTACAGACAGACTGAAGCTTAAGAATACAAGTAAAAATAAATTGAGCATGTGGAAGAGGAGTAACTTTAGATCTAAAATGACAAAGATATGAGAAACAAATTCTGGTTAAAATCTGATAAAACCTCAACATAAATAAAACCTGCTAACAGAGTGTGAAAATATTGCAGATAGGAGAAATTTTCCAGTTCTGCTGCATCAAGATATGTGTAATTAGAATGCAAGAAGCATGGATTTGTTTGAATTGCAAAGTCCTGAACAATATGCAAAATAAAAATGCATGATCTCGAATGGAGAATAAATGTTATTTTCCATGTCTACAATTGAAAAATAAAAAAAGCCACTGGTTAATGTTGCTGCTTTTTTGCTAATATGGATTTATCCTCCATGTCCCCATGCCAGATTGATAAGGGTGGGAATAACATGACATTTATGCTCAAAGATGCGCCCCCCCACCCCCCCCCACAATGGATTTTCAGTGTCATTTTGCACATGACTCTTCAGAACCTATTGCTCAGGGACAAAGCTGCTGAGATTTAGCCCATCTCAGAATATTTTTTCTGGGAGTCTGAGGCTGGGGAACAGTCAAGCGAACCACTCCATCAATTAGGCTGTAGAGCAGCATAGATGCAGAGAGGCAAGCTTCAATAATTAAATGAAAACTTGGAGATTTCTAAGAGAGGTATTTTTTTTCTAACTTGGTATCTAATTACAAGCTCACATTCATTATTATTTGCGCCTTTAATTTTTTTCCTCATATGATTCATATCATCAACAATTTAAATATTTTAATTATTCTAACGAAGTTTCTAGGCTGCTTTATCAGCTTTTTGCAAAAAAGAGATTGGGAACCTTACATCTTTTGTTCTACAGTACTTATATTTTATGTTTGACAAACACATTTTCTTTTAATAAATAGGAATCAATATTCAAAGAACATTTGTGATTTTATGGCTCAGATGATCATTTATAAGATCAATGTTTCATATTACGGCAAAATACCAGTTGTGCAAACCAAACCGTATTCTTCTGTAGATGAAGATTTAGCAAAAATATTCTCCTTTGTAAAACAATCTTACTCTGAAATTCATTTCACTTCATGCAAGGGTAAATGACAATTAATTCATAATCCTGTACGTACAGCAGATGACAAGTGGGCGTTTAGAATTCTCAGTTAAAGATAACCTCTGACAGTGACATTTGTTGTCTGACTGATGAGTCATCCAATGTTTAAGCTCAATGTCAGCTCTGAAATAATAAAGACAGCCTGGGGGTGCAAATCAGAGTTTTTTTCATCCTTACTGTAGCTTCAATACAGACACAAATACATTTATGGGAGGCCATTTTCTCACTTTCTATTGCTGCTGTCTTCCATTAATGGGTGGTGCAGAATCTCAGGGGAAGAATGAGCTAATCAAAAGCATCTGTATCTAGGCAACCGTACCCATGATTTTCACAAGTTAGAACAGCTGAGATTCTTCAGGCTGATGACCAGTCACAAGAACATCAGAGTGCCGATATTTCAACCCCCTTCATTTATGCTCTCTCATCACAGTGACATTCAATCCTTTTCCAGTGAACACCCTCCCCCTCCATTCAATAAATAACCACTCAAGCATGTATAATAACCTAAGCTTGAATAGACACAACTGAGCAAGATTTTAACATGTGGAAAGCTTGAATTGTAATTTAGTTAGCTGTCAAAGACATTTAAAATTCCTGTGATACTTTCATCCAGAATATTCTTTTCTGGTAATGTGTTCTGAACAGTCTAAGTGAAAGTAAATTCTCGCAGAGTTTTCAATAAAGAGTAGAAAAATTAAAGTAAAAGATGAATTGTGACATCCATCAAATTAAAGAATCAAACATGTATAAAATGAATTGCTAAACATTCGTTGATGGATTACAAAGTTCCCCACACCAACATCAGAGCTGTAGAGCAAATAATAAGAATGTGGTTACTGCCAAACAAAGGAAAGCAGTTTAGCAAACAATCCTAAATCCTTGTAATCCTAAATAAAATGTTGTCATCAATATTTCAGTTGCTTCTTCAGTGTAAAAATAGTTTTGCATTGCAAAATAAATTGAATGCCACAGTTAACTTTTATTGAATGAACTGAATTGATTTTTGCAAGAATGAAGAATAGGGATCAAATATTTTTATTGTCTCTGCACAAACGTCCTACTAATTTCTACTCTCCTTTTTGATCTACAATTGGGAGGAATTGATGCAAAGAGCTATGAAAATTTACAAATGTCATATATTAATTTTCTATTTAAAAGCAGGATTTAAAACAAGTCATGCTTTGGACAATTTATTCTGGATATTGAAAAAAATTAAGTTTTTACAAAATCATTTGAGTGTCTGAAGTTAAATCAATTGAACATTTTAAATAGCTAAATGTTCCGCATTATATAAAAATGTGAACAATCTCAATTTTTAAAATTCCATTTCAATATCTTGTGAAAAGAAATAATAAAATATTGCTGGATATAAACTTCAAACCACTGAAAAATCATTACCTGAAGGATTTCCAACACCTGGCAGCTCTGACAGAATTGGCATAATTATTCCAAAGAAACAAACACAATATAGGTAGGCCTGTATGATAAATCATGAATGCTGTATGTTACTAAGATTTATGGTGATAATCTTGCATAAAAAGCAAGAAATGTACAATACTTTTACAAGGACTGGAAACCTATAGAATTTTCATCTATTAAATGCGATTTTCCTTTCTCCCCTCGATGCATATCCCAGCTGGCTAACATCACTGTGGATAAAACAACAAAATGCATTTGTAGCAGTACACAATGCATTGAAGAAACTGATCTCAAAATTAAATGTCAATAGAATATTTTGCATTATCTGGCTAAGCTTGTAAATACCCATTACTTGTTCACAATTTACCATACCCTCATATTAGCAATGTTTACTGCACAAGTTTTATCCAAGCATCTTCCAACAAACCAAACAGCTCCTCCCAGTGCCCTTAAATCACCTAAAATCACTTGGAGAATACTGTAATGGTATTTTGGTTTACTCCATAGTGATTCTGCTTCTCAGAATTAACCCAACTGATCCAGTTTACGTCAGTACCATTTGACCTGCATCATATTCCTTTCTCCCTAGTGCACTTATTTGTAGACTGCAAAGTTAGTCGAAAAATCAAACAGATATATGTAGTCTATTCTCAACAAAGTTAGTTCTCAAGTAGGAATAAATGCTATTTTCAGATCTGCAAAACATCATTACTCAAGTTGGAAGCAGAATTGTGTTCCTGAGCCTTTGTGGATCAGATTGTAAGTTGTCTCTATCTCTGCTGAATTACTGCTTTTCAAAAAAACATGTAAAAACTATATCATGCAAATCTGGAGAACCAGGTTAAAAATTATCCAAGATTTTGAAAACTTCAATCCAGGGTTTGCCAGCTGAGCCAACATTTAATCGCTCATCCCTAATTGCCCTTATGAAGGCGCTGTTGAGCTTCCTTCATGAAGCATGGCAGTACTTGATGTGTAGGTATATCTACAATACTGGATAGGTTGGGAGTTCTAGGATTTTGAACCAACGCTTGCAAAGGAATGGAAATACATTTCCAACTCAGGATAGTGTGTAGCCTGGAAGATATTTCCATGTATTTGCTTTAAGGTATTTCCATGTATTTGTTGCCCTTGTACTTCTTGCTGGCACAAGGCATGGATTTGAAAGATGCAGTCTAAGGACCCTTGGAGAATTGATGCAATGCATCCTGTAGATCAGCCATTTTCAACCTTTTTTGGCTGTGGCCCCCTTAGAATTCAGCTCAAATTTTATGGGCCCCCTTCCCTGTGAAGCAGTCAAGGTTTGGTTTCTTCCTTACCAACCGACTGCATTAAAAAAATTAGAAAATATTCATGTTTTGTGAGATAAAAAGAAAACAAGGGTTTTACTTAAATGTGCTGTGGCCTTCAGGGCGAGGGGAGGTGAGGCCATAGGGCCCCTGCTGAAAATGGCAATAAGCTGCTGCCTCCATTGGGTGAGTGAATAGCTGTAGACGGGGTACCTACCAAGCAGGCTGTGATGTCTTATTCTGATTCACCAGTGTTCTTGTATTTTAGCCCAGAATAGATATGAATATATATATGAATACATGAAATATATGAATATAAATGAAATATACATGCCAAGTGTTCAGCTTTAATTGCCTCACAACTGACAACCCTCAACATCTAACCACTCAACATCTGAAAATTAGTTCTGTAAATGAGGCACCCAAAGTGGGATTGATGCATTTGGAATTGTATCCAGGGATCAATCAGCAGCTTTATGTGGACAAACTCTCAGGAAGCTAAAACTTTAATTACGTTCATTTGTTAAACACAGTAAAATTTTGAGAGTCAAGACTTTTCAAGGCAGGTCAATTCAAAGTCTATTTAAGTTTCACAATGAATCCATTTTCAATTTAATATTTGCACCATCAAAAAAACACACCTTTTCTGCTAAAAATGTCCATATGTCTTTCTGTAAATTGTTCAAATGTTTCAATACAAAAAAAAGTATTCTGGTTATGAGTTATCAATTTATTTTGTTAAAAATAACAAATCAATAATCAGGATTCGTTACCTTAGAGTCCACCAATGAGCCACAAAAAATACTTTTGAAACACAGTCAGAGTTGTAACATGGAAACAAAATTAAGCCTTTCAGGCTCTTAAGCCTTTCCATAAGTCAATTAAATCAGGGTTTATCCGTAACTTAATACTAACTATACACCTTCATTCCAGATACTGTTGCCTAACATCCATCAGTCTTGCTTCTAAAATCTAATGGGAAGGATGTATAATAATAGCTTAACCACCAGGGGAAATTGTTTTTCCTCCATAAAGTTCTTTTATTTTAAACACCTCAATTTAGTCACGCCTTAATCTTCCATACCTCAGGGAATAAGATCCTAACCAATGTGATTTTATGTAATATTTCCTACAAATCCTGTTGAATGCTGCCCAGGCCAATATATTCTTCCCCAGTCAGTTAGCTTAATACAACTCCCATATCAATTCAAGTCTTTTGTATTCAGACCCCTTCACTTGAAGAGACAAATTATTGCAAGAAATATGCAACAAGGTCAGGAAGAATCCATACAGAGAGAACCAATAATGATTTCAAACTGAAGTATCATCCTTTAAATTGTTTTGGTCTTTAGAGAAGTCCAACCCATCACTTTGTCCCCCGAAAATGCAGCAAATACTTTATAATCTATTTAGTAATGTTAGTCAAGAGATAAGCATTGGCCAGAACTGAAACGGAACTATTTGGACTCCTTCAGAAATTGGATTTAATATCTTACTTAAAATCATAGCTCTCTGTTGAAAGATCAGCCCTGAAGATATGCTCAAGTGCAGCAATAGGGTCAGACTGTGCGGTTCCGTACGAAAGTATCACTATTCTCCAAAAAAAAAATCCTTCCACACTGAACTGAAGGTACAATTCCACCTTAATGAAGTGTGCTTGTTTGTAATTCCACCTTAACTTACTTTAGTGCAACTTGATCATGAGCTTACACCACTTTCTGTCTATTTGATTCCTGGGAGGGGCTCTGCTGTCAGTCCTGGGAGAGAACTCACTGAAAACAGTCATCCTTGCCTGCGGCTACTATTTACCTCTATTTCTTTAAGTGGTTATATCTCCTTAAACTACTTCATGATTTCTTTCAAAACAAATTTGAACTCTTGTGGACAGTACTTTCAATTTTAAATAAAACATTTACCATAGAGAGTACTTGTACAAGTTTTAAAAAATTAAGAAATGTTAAATTCAGTTAAATTGCTTTTTAACTTTTACAAGGAAAGAACCCTTGTTCACAAAATATCACAACTTTGGAATATTAATGACAGAAACCTAAGAAATGCTCGCTGACAAATTTGTCAGGTAATGATGATTCAGCAACTGACTCACTAACCCTCTAACCACCATGTTGCCTTAACTAGTGAGGTTCCTGTTATGCAAATACTTTTGTGAGTGATGGCTGCAGGCCAGATGTGGACAATAAATGGCCCAGATCTGACCTTATTTTCAGTAATTCTAAGTCTTTCCCTGTCATAGCTTGTGGCTTCACATCCTGCTTCTCATGAAAGATTAATCGACTGAACTGTCTCACAGGTGGTCACATGATGCAATACCAAAAGCAGAGGATCTATATGAATGACTTGAATGATAAATAGCAGTTATCGGGCAGGGACTTGACTTTAATTATATATGAGGGAAGGGAGAAATTAGGACACATTTCAGCAAGGATAAAATACAAAAGCCTGCATGATGTAACTAGCAGCTAGTATAACTGATGCTCTAATTGTGTTTGTCTCAAGCCAAGATGGCTGCCAGCCATTGATGAAAAGAAGCCTGAAGCTACGAAAGAGTTTCCATTCCTTTTTATGCCACATCAAGGTACCTAAAAAAAAAATGTGAAAATAACAAGCTCAACAAATGTCTTTAATATACACAGTTCCATGTATGTTTCTCCATTGTATAATAATGTACTAGGCTCATTTTCTTTGTCATAATGTTTCAGGATTAATCAATAAGGAAATTCCACCTGATATGCCAAACACTCCCAGTAAAGGAAAACTAATTTATTTTATATATACGTGTAAGATTTCTGGTAATTTAAAGAGTTTTTTTTAATACATCCTTTTAATTGTCTTCATATTCCTGCAATTCTTTTTAAAGTTTCTACTCATTTCCTTCTTTTTAACTTTACCTTAATTTTGCTTGAAACACAATTGTTTGCAAGCTTGGACAGTAACAATGCAGTTGAAGCTAAATTAAAGTTTAATTGGTTTCAGAGTATTTTGACTTTTGTTTATTAATGCTATCTCTCTTTTATATGCCTGCCTTGATCCCAAAACAAGGTTTCTATTTTTCAATTTTTTTCTGTTAACAATGCTTTATTTATCGCTACATTTGCAATGTTGTTAATACTTTACAAAATAAAATTTTACATCATAGAATTGGAGTATCAGGCATTCTCTTGGTCAGCTAATTGAATTCATGTTGCTTATATGGCAACACACTTCGAGCACCATGTTTTTAAAATTAAACAAAATAAGGAGTTAAATATATTTTTGTCGAACCAAAGCTGAAACAAAATGATAATACAATGCCAAATACTGCTCCAGAAAAACTGGAAAGACTCCAAACAGTGCATGTTCCTGTTCAAAGCCAAAGAAGTACTGTATATCATTTCAGTGCCCCAGGGACTGGTGAGGAAAGGGCAGTCAACTTGCAGATCAAATAAAAATGTTCACACATTCCAAGGAAGTGGAAAAATGGCTTTCTATAAAAACAAAAGTCAAATGGATTGATTTTTTAAAATTTGACATTTGTAAGTAGTACTTTTAAAACCTGATGCAAATAGAGTTTTTTTTTAGGTAGAAATATTTGTTAATAATAGCATTGTATATTAAATACTCATGATATTTCTAGAGATCCAGCAATATATGAAATCACTTGGACATCAAACTCCTTTGGAAAAGGCAAAAATGTGCAGTTAACTACCGTCATTCAACTATTGCACCAATTTGAAAGATGTTCTGATCTGTATCTATAAAAATATAGTGTATATATTTTATTTAATAAAATTAATGTTTAGATTGTATTAAATTAAAAAAATTAAACAGAACAGACATTTTGTAAAGCAAATGTCCATGTATTGACAGAACGTCTTAATCCTGTTGCTGTGAGTTACTGAAAATGTTAAGAAAACTGAGCATTGAATACTTTGAGTTAAAAAGCATAAGAGATAAAATTAGAGTTTTATCATAAAATATTTTTGTGAAAGGAGCTGTCTTTTCAAGATAACGAATTCTATCTAACATAAATTTAAATCCCTATTGAAAAATGTCACACACATAAACTAAGTGTTTGAAAAGAAAATGAAACAAAATCTTTATTTTATGTCAAATGAAGAAATGAACAAATATTAATGAAATAAAAACAGAAAATACTGGAAGCATGGCAGGCAGCATCTGTGAAAAGAAGAGTTAACATTTCAAGTTGAAGAAACTTCTGATGTGAAATGTTAATTCTGTTTCTCTCTCCACAGATGCTGCTTGGCCTGCTAAAAGTGTCCAACATTTTCTGCTTTTGTTTCAAGTTTCCAGCATCTGTAGGTTTTTTTTTTAAAAAGAAATATTTTCATGCAAGTTTATGAAGGCATCATTTCAAATTTCACTTCACTGAATATAGTTACATCATGAAAGGAGGTAATTTGGACTATTTGGCCCACATCAGATCTACAATTGATCTATCTAAATGAGTTCATTAGTCCGTCAACTCCCCACAGCCCTACACATCCTTTCCTTTCTGATAGTTATCAAACTCCCATTTGAATGGTGCAATTTAATCGGTCTTCATAATAATCCCCTGGCAGTGCATCCAGACCTAAGCCATTCATGTTTTTTTTTCTTTTTTTTATTCTTTTGCCCTTATTTTATCTTCTGTATGAGACTCCACACTTAACTATTTTCCTACTGACCTTCAAAATGGAACTAACTTTATATATTTATTGAAATTTAAAAAGAGCATGCTGGTATAATCCCCAAACCCTACATTTAATAATTTCAAAATTAGTATAATATTTCATCCATTTCATAAGCTGACCATCTATATGCCTCAAATTCCCTTGAGCATAAATTTAAATGCCCTCCATTACCTCACTCTTCCCTCCATCACCCTTACAAACAACTTGCACTACACCCACTCTCCAGTTACCGGACTCTGTCATCTGTACATTTCAACTCTGCTTACATCTTACTATCAAAATTTCTTAGATTTATTAGAATCTTTCCTCACACATCTCTAGTCCTTTAAAACCTGCCCTCAAATCAAATTATTGTTCTTTTAGTCCATCCTATTCAGAATGCTTGTCTTCCTACTGATGTAAAGTTCCTTGGGACTTTTTTATGCAATATTTGCACCAGATAGATGTAGTTGTTATTGCAGCTGTTTTGTGAAATAGTCATAATGTTTCAACTTTATCTCCAAATAGCTTTCCATTGAAAAATCTTCTGTAGTTCACAATTGAAGAAATGGTCATTGTAAAGATAAGACTATAGCATGGTGCCTGGATCATCCAAACCACACTGACCAATAAACGCCCTTTACATCAATACGATACTAATCCCATATTATTCTCCCAATATTCTTGTCAAATACTCTCAGATTCCAACAATGGAAAAAAACCGCAACTCCTGGACAAAACCCATGCAGTCATAAAAACAACATGCATACTCCTCAAAAATAACATGGTCAGGATTGAACCCGAGTCATAGGTGCAGTAAGGCAACAAACTGTATCACCTTTTCTTCTTCCAAATTCTTATGAAAATCAAGAGTGTTTATATATTTTTTTTTTAATTCTTATAAAATTCTCCATTTCTGGATTTCTTCCAAGATTACAAATTCCAATCCAAACATGTGGCAGTGGAAATCTACCTCTTGTTTATTGTATTATGGAGCCACTAAGGAATTAACCTTGTATTTGGTTTTCTTGAAAGTTTGAAACTATGTCTACTCTGTCACCTGAAGAGAAATGTGCTGGAAATAGCAGTCCTTGACTTCCCAGAAAATTCATAATGGCACCTCGCTGTTTAAATGCCAAATTATTTTTTCAATGGCTTATTCACTGCCTTTTACAGCAGGCCTTTCAAATGTGCGATTTCATTCAATGGAAAAATAATCATGCAAATACACATTCCCAACATTGTCAAATTTAGTTCCGCTTTTATATCACACCATTGAATCTAATGTTTAGTTTCTGCTTTAACTTTTAAAAAGTGAAAATCACCAAGAACTATCCATTCAAAGTAGTGCCTATTATCACCAAGATACAAAGAACAGCCAGATAAATTGAACAACATTCAATTTCATCATCATACCTGAATTGTATATAACCTATCTTAGGCTTCAAGTGCATCAACAAATTGCTGTATTTTGGTTTACACCAAGTTCTTCAATGGAAAAATCAAAATCTTGTTTCTTTTGCATTTAGACATGCAGCACAGTAACAGGCTATTTCAGCCCACGAGCCCATACTGCCCAATTACACCATACCCCTGGTACATTTTGAATGGTGGGAGGAAATCGGAGTCCCCAGGGAAAACACACACAGACACAGGGAGAACATACAAACAGACAGAGCTAAAACACAGGATTCTGTGGACACCGTGGTTAAGTGAAAAAACACACAAATGCTGGAAAAACTCAGCAGGTCAAACAGTGCCTTTATGTAGCAAAGGTGAAAATACATCACCAACGTTTCAGGCTTTAGCCCTTCATCAAGGTGTGAGGGAACATGACAGCTCAGGATTTGAATCCAAGTCTCGATTCGCTGGCACTCTCACAGCATTAAGCTAATTGCTAAATTACTCTAAAATTTTAAACGATATATTTACAATGCTCACCTTGTATTTTTAAGAGCTCCACTCTAACTGCTTCATCCTTGGTTCTTGATTTATTGCTCATTATTTGTGCACTGAGGTGAGATTCCACTTTCATGGCTCTATTTACATTCATTCAATAGCAACCAGAGAAGAACTAGCAATAGCTTATTTTCACATGCTCTCTTGTTATTGTGGAGCTCTTGGTACTTCTGGTAGCTCTGGTTAGATTTCAATTTCTTATCTGCATGCGCCCCTCAGCAATATCATCTGAAAACACAGCATGGGTTGATGACACTCCGTTCGAACTCACCATCCTTTCTTTGACTCTGTCACTTTTTTGAAAATGAATTGCACTTAGTCTCAGTTAATTTTCTTTTGAAAGTATCATCTAACAGCTGATTAAGAGAGTAGTGAACAGAGGTAGAAGAGAATCCACATCATATTTCTCCTGATCAGCCTTAAACCTAACTGCATGAACATTGATTTCAGACATCCAGAACTGCTGCAAGACCATCAACTCGGAGAAAGAAGCTCTCTGGTCTGCCTGAAACCTATTGGTGCAGGATTACTGCTGACTGGCACATTCCATGTTGCAGCAGTGTGTGCTGAAGGATGCACTAAGGCTTGGTGCGCCAACATGAGGCCATTGTGGGAAAGGTCCACAGGCTAGAACAGCCATTCTCAACCTTATTTTGGCTATGGCCCCTTTAGGACTCTGCTCAAAAGAGTCACTTGGTTGGTTTCTTCGATACTTCTCTCCAACCAACTACATAATTTTTTTTAATGATTTCATTCCATGGCCCCCATTAAATGTGCTGAAGCCCCCAGAGAGGCCGAATAAACTGGCCTAGAGTCCTTCCATTTCTGAGCATTGAAGGGCTCAAGGTTCCAATTATGTTTAAAGAAATGAATTTAACAATGTACAGTGGTGGAAATGTATGGATATGAAATTAAGGCTGGGAAGAGACTCTGAATAGTTTTCTCTTTGCAAATAATTTACGCAAACACCCCAATTAACCTACATCATACATTTTGAAGGGTGGAAGGAAACTGGAGCATTCAGAGGAAACTCACGCAGACACTCCTGACAGACAGTGCCAGATTTTAACCCAGGTTGCTGGCGCTGTAATAGCATTGGGCTAACTGCTACACTGATCATGTTGTCTTTATTTATTGTAAATAAAGTCTATTTTGGTTAAAATAGAAGATTGATTTATCTCATTTTAGGTAGCCTCTATCTCTATATCGTTGCACTGTTTTCATTTCTTCAGTCCAATGCCCCATCATCTAGCACCTCTCTGGCTTTTTTCCCCACCCTGATATCAAACCTTCCACAATAAAGTGTCCCAACCAAAAATATTGACTGACCAGGATGCTGCCTGATGCACAGAATTCCTCCCACTTCCCATTGTTTGCAATAAATAGAAGTTATTGCTGTTGAAGAAACTCAAAAATACAAGTTCTTGACTTGAAATGTTAGAGATGCTATACAAATTAAAGTTTTCGTGCTGATAAATAATTATGGGCTATTGAACAAGTAAACCACATTTTTGGCTGATTTTAGCTCACGAGGGAAAAAAAATTGGCAAAGTTTCAGCTGTTGATCATTATTCAATGACCTCTGCTGGAAATGTGAAAAATCCAGCTTGGCTAGGACGTTAAACTCAGATATAGGCTGTCTTTATTGAGTAAACTAAATATATATGCAAGCAAGGTTAAAGCTATTTTAAAAAATTGTTCACCTTTGTGCTGACAAATGTTTACCTTAAGGGGGTTCAAATATTTCTTACTATATTTTTAAAGCAAGTTATTGTATTTCTTTCACTTTGCAGATTTACTTTCAAACACTTTAATATGCTTGGAGATTTTTCAACAACAGTCCACATCTTTTTGATTGCACATAAATTTGACTTAGTCATGTTTTGTAGACTCAACAAAAGGATAGAAGAGGCACAAAGAATACCAGTGATTATAACAGAGAAACAAGGACTGGTTACAGCAAAAACTGAATTCAATGGAAATTAACACAAATAGAACTTTCATTTTCTTCCCAAAAAGTAATGACTGCAGTGCGAATAGTCTTTTGAAACTGTGTAGTTAGATTTCTGTGTCATTTTCAACTATATACATTTCACCAAAAGGTTATTTCAATACATTGTAAATATATTCTATAGTGTATATAAAATGCAAGGCAAATGAGCTCATGCGCTTTTTTTCACAGCATGACAATCAATTCAGTACTCATTTTGTACTGAAATTTGAGTTAATATTGTCATTTTACTACTGTAATTTGAATGCTTAGGATGACAGCAAATAAACTGGGTGGCACACTTAGCCCAGCGGTTTGTGAAATGCTGTTACAGCGCCAGTGACCCAGGTTTGAATCAGACACTGGCTGTAGAGTTTGTAGATTCTCCACCTTTCTGTGTGGGTTTTCCCGGGTGCTCTCGTTTCCTCCCAACTTCCAAAACATACAGGGTTGTAGGTTAATTTGAGTGCAATTGGGTTTAAATGGCCAGTATCGACTTCAAAATGCTGTAGATAAAATTTAGAAATTTAAAATGAGAGAAGTAAGTTATATTTAAGTGTTTAATAACTGATCATTTACTTCTGGTATATGTGTGGTGTTAAAGTTTTTAGTTTTCATTCACACTTCTAAATGACAAGCAAAACGCAAGAACTATAAAATAAAAATGTCATATGCCAATGTGGTTTCATTTTGAAAGGCTCTCAATAAATAAAAAAAGAACACAATTAGCCTCCTGGAAAGAGTTCAGGAAATGGGTGAAATTCCCTTCAGAAACTTTATATGGTTACATTCTACACTCCAAATTTCATGGATATTTCTATTTTGAAAAAGAAGTACCACAGCTACCATTTGGCTTTGCCTTAATAAGAGGTTATTCTTTGAAATACCAAAATATACACAAAAAATATACTTAAATGCTACCCTGACAAGATTCAGAAAACTACATCAATGATCAAAATTTTATTTTTATCCAACGTGGGATCAAAAACAAGATTTGAAAACAGGCTGGTGAAAAAGACTCCACATTCTTGATCGTATAAAACAAAACATGAATTTAGGCCAAATCCATTCTAAAAATTTCCTATAATACATCAAACGTGATTGTTTGGCTGAAATGAATATCTGTTTTTAAAAAAAATGATAATTAAAGGAAGGCTCTCAATATACCATCCAGGAATTAAATGTAAAGTGGAATTTATTTTACAGTGGTTACATGCACAAATTGTAGTGGGCAAGCAGTCAGTTATTTACATTGTTATACATTTTCTAATGAAAGAACTTTTCCAGACACAATGACTTCTATCTTGTTTATCTGAATGTGTGCCCAAGATGGCGGCACCTGCGCTCTGCAGCGGCCACGAGGGTTTGTAGACTCCAGGAGAGCTGCAGACCAGTGTAGGGCACCAGAAACAGGGTTAACACCCTAGTTGAGAAGGATACAACTCTACAGCATGGTGACCATGGCAGCAGACCAGTGAGGGGCTCAAAGGCTGAAGGACCTACACAGGGTGACTTATGGTCGCAGAACCTGCACGGGCTAGGGGCTGCTGGAGACTGGCTCAAAGAAACCAAGTTTTGGAGCCAGGATTCAAGAGGGCTGAGGGGAAGAAGGACTCCCAAAGGACCTTTGGCATTGGAGGCTTCCTGATCTTATCGGAGATTGGATCTTGAACTTGGGTTGCCGATGAAGCAAATAGGAGTCTGTGCAGCAGCAGAGGTTGCGGAAGTGGTGGAGGCGAATCCATGGACACTCAAATGCCTCTGGAGGGACTCTCTTTTACTTATCTCTCTCCTACTAGGCTTTTTCAGGTGCATTCTACACTAAGAATGCGCTGAAGAAGCAGAAGCAGCCCTTTAAATTGCCGTTCAGGTGGCAGCGTTTAAAGCGCAACACTGGCCACCTGAAGGACACAGCTGCACAGGATCCGGCCCCTGCCTCGTGTCAGCTGTGATCAGCAGCCTGACCCTTTAACATCCGCTTTCAGCCAGCTGCATTCAAGTGGCTGGGGGAGCCACTGAGCTGAGCTGATTATCCCTCTCAGAGGAGGGTTACGTAGCTCGCCTCAAGAGCGCCTCCTGCACATTCAGGTGGCCTCAAAACAGCCGCATATTGCCTAAACATGTGGGGCAATTGGCCACCTGAAAGTGCCTACTGTTAGAAGCAGCGGGCTCACGGAGACTCTGTTTTCTTACGGCAGACAGGAGTTAAAGTATATCATGTATGTTACATTTTAAATGTATTATTAAGTGACAATAAAAGAACTTTAAAAAGAGCTAACATCAAACAAAATTTAAAAAGGGTTACAAGAAAACAGTAGCTAATCAAATAAATTATAGATTTTAATTTTAACTTAAAAGGAAGAGGACAAAAGCCTTTATTGCCCACATGTCTAAAGAGGTCAGGAAATACTGCCTTGGTTCTGATCAGTTTGTCTGCCAAAATGAAATGCTTTTAGATTGTACACATTACCAGTCAAGAAGCCCCAGGCTTTGAAAGAGATTGTTGACATCATTGTCTGTAAATGGCTTGCCATGAAGCTGCAACTAATGCAAATGGAATGTTCTGAAAAACACTGGTCTTTGGATTTTTCAGCTGAGGATACTAAATCCAATTTTCATCCAGCTTTATGATGTATAATTATGAGAATCAATTTTGCATTTAAAAAAAACACAATAAAGTTAAAGGTACTTTTGATAGTCAAGTTGAAAACAACTTGGGTACATTTCATTAATTATCCAGTGCCCTTGCTGGAGCATTGTACCCTTGCATTCCAGAACAAATCAATCCTATTTGAAAGGCAGGTTGCCAGAAGCAATGATGCATTCAATGATACAGAAATCAAATAAGTTATATTAATTTCTGAGAAGTTTAAAAAAAAACAAAAATAGTTACAAAGCAAAAATGATGCAGAAATTTATAGAGTGCAATATTGGACATGTCTTGGAGAATGCCTTGAAGGCATCCAAAGATATTACAAAATTTAACTTTGAACTGCTGCAAGCTACAACAACCAACTCCTCCTATACGAAGTGACAAAAGGCAAAGGAGGAAAAACCCAACACCCAACCCCAACCAACCAATTTTCCCCTGCAACCGCTGCAATCGTGTCTGCCTGTCCCGCATCGGACTTGTCAGCCACAAACGAGCCTGCAGCTGACGTGGACTTTTTACCCCCTCCATAAATCTTCGTCCGCGAAGCCAAGCCAAAGAAACCATTTTTATCAAAATGTAATACCAACGACAATTGGGAATAGATCCAAATTGCTTAGAGAATCTGGAGCTGTATTTCAAACAACAATTAACTATTTCATGACCAAGCTGAAAGGTTCAAACAACTATTTGGCATGTGTCACATCCTCCCAGATTCCTTGCGTGTGCATATTCCATCAGATACTTAACAATATGAAAGTGTATCGCAACACTATCAATGGTTACTTAAACAGAGACATTCTGTTTTAGTGCAAAGAGACCCTTTCAAGCTTCTTAAATTTTGTGGCACAATAACCCAATACATATAGCAACATATACATTTTAAATTTAGAAAAATCTTTGTGCACATCACCAAATGATTTGGGTAACCATTTTCAAAAGTACTCCAAAAGAGAACTCAGAAAATTAGAAATCAAATTCTGAGCAAACTAAAACACCTTCAGAAATAGGTTCCCTTCAACTCTTATGATTTTTAGACTGCAGACATGTAACAGCAGATTTTGTTGATTGTGCCATTACATGGGCAGTCTAAAAAGGAAAGTGCAGGAATCTTTAGTCAATTCCTGCACCACAATTTATCCTGCAGGACCCCTACAACTTTTTTGGGATAGCCTGCAGTCTAAATCACACCGCAAAACTCACCTCATGAATTTAACGTCCAGCTGATGAATCAAGCCACGTTGCTCCACGTGAAAACACTGGGACTAACGCACAAAGGAACTTAAGGCGTGCAGTGTAAACGACCACAAGGCGAGTAATTATGTTAATTTATGTTAAATTTTTCCAACATTGCTGTTTTAAAAAAACACTTCTGACTCAACCAACAACTTAAAAACAACACTTATCATTTACTAAGTGTCATTACCCATTGCCTACATCATCTTTCCTGATGGTACTTTTGGGAAAATATGCCAGTGAAGGGCAATTTTATGATGCAGACTCATTAACTTGGAACAAATTAATTTAACATGGAAACCTAGAGTGGATAGTGAGAGATTTTCCATCTTGACGAAACAAGTTCTAGGAAGGATATGGTTAAAACAACCATGCAGACTAGGTTTCAGTCAACCAAATGAAAAGGCCTTCATTTGATCCAACAGTTCCAATCCATAATATTTGGAAAACTTCATGATTTTCTACTCCCCTGTTTCTGAAATAATCATTTTTCAAATTATTTATCAAATTGCTTTTCAGAAGTAACTATCAAGCCTGCTTCTAACACCTTTTCAGAGGATGTTCTTCAAATCATAACATCACATTGGATGAACATTTCTCCAACTGTTTTCCAATTAACATAAACCTCTGCTCTCGAGCAACTGACACACAATAAGCAATTCACGTTAATTTTTAAAAAACGAATGTGATTTTGAACCTCTACCAAACCACCCTTGGAATTTCTCTTCCTCGAAAAGCAAGACTTTATCTTCCTTTCCATTCCAGTAAAATCTTTTCTCAGTACTTCTTCTTCTTTGGCTTGGCTTCGCGGACGAAGATTTATGGAGGGGGTAAAAAGTCCACGTCAGCTGCAGGCTCGTTTGTGGCTGACAAGTCCGATGCGGGACAGGCAGACACGATTGCAGCGGTTGCAGGGGAAAATTGGTTGGTTGGGGTTGGGTGTTGGGTTTTTCCTCCTTTGCCTTTTGTCAGTGAGGTGGGCTCTGCGGTCTTCTTCAAAGGAGGTTGCTGCCCGCCAAACTGTGAGGCGCCAAGATGCATGGTTTGAGGCGATATCAGCCCACTGGCGGTGGTCAATGTGGCAGGCACCAAGAGATTTCTTTAGGCAGTCCTTGTACCTTTTCTTTGGTGCACCTCTGTCACGGTGGCCAGTGGAGAGCTCGCCATATAACACGATCTTGGGAAGGCGATGGTCCTCCATTCTGGAGATGTGACCCACCCAGCGCAGCTGGATCTTCAGCAGCGTGGACTCGATGCTGTCGACCCCTGCCATCTCGAGTACTTCGACGTTAGGGATGAAAGCGCTCCAATGGATGTTGAGGATGGAGCTGAGACAACGCTGGTGGAAGCGTTCTAGGAGCCGTAGGTGATGCCAGTAGAGGACCCATGATTCGGAGCCAAACAGGAGTGTGGGTATGACAACGGCCTGTATACGCTTATCTTTGTGAGGTTTTTCAGTTGGTTGTTTTTCCAGACTCTTTTGTGTAGTCTTCCAAAGGCGCTATTTGCCTTGGCGAGTCTGTTGTCTATCTCGTTGTCGATCCTTGCATCTGATGAAATGGTGCAGCCGAGATAGGTAAACTGGTTGACCGTTTTGAGTTTTGTGTGCCCAATGGAGATGTGGGAGGGCTGGTAGTCATGGTGGGGAGCTGGCTGATGGAGGACCTCAGTTTTCTTCAGGCTGACTTCCAGACCAAACATTTTGGCAGTTTCCGCAAAGCAGGACGTCAAGCGCTGAAGAGCTGGCTCTGAATGGGCAACTAAAGCGGCATCGTCTGCAAAGAGTAGTTCACGGACAAGTTTCTCTTGTGTCTTGGTGTGAGCTTGCAGGCGCCTCAGATTGAAGAGACTGCCAGACTACTTAAAACTGCAATATCCTCTCCAAAGAGTTATCAATTAATGGTTTGATATTGGCAATAAGCCAAATAACTTCATGTACAAGTTTGCCAATTTATTTCTGCATAACCTTAAAACAGTGAAAATTGATCATATTAAGATAGGAAGCAAGAATTTCACAAATTTTGAATTTATCAAAACCTTTGATCACAGTTCAGAATGAAAACAAGGCAGTTATTCAGCTCTGAGTACCTACCAGCTCTCCGAACCATTTCATTCCCTACCCATTTCTGGTAACCTATCCTCCAACACGTATCCATTGAGGCACACTGCAATTCCCCTCCCCCTAATTCAACTATCTACATTTCAGGCAATTTACAGCAGTCAATTAAACCAACAACCAGCAGGTTTTTATGATCTGGAAGGAAAATGAAGCATCTGGGGGAAACCGAATGTGCAAACTTCATACCGACAGCACCTGAGGTCAGATCAAACCTGGGTGGCTGAAGCTGTGAGAATGTAAGCTCTGGAGAATTTATTTTAATTCAAACTTGAGAAGACGACAAGCTTCTCCAATTAAAACCGATAAATTACATCTAAAAATCATGACAAACCTCATTACAAATGTCAATCACATAAGAATTTGAAGATACAACATTCAGACCACCCTTCCTGCAAACTCACTTCTTGATACAAAGGAAAGCAAATAATACCCATAAGCATGCGTAAATTTCCTGTTGAGGTAGTCAAGACAAGTTAAGATCCACTCTGAAATCGCATAATCTCAGAAAACCATGCTACTGCTTGAAAACAATCTTCACACACAAATAAAAATTGGCTGATTGCTAAAGTGTCAGCATTCCAAATCAGCTCTCAGGCTGAAGTTGTGGCTGTCATTGTTTCCCATAGTTAATCTGCAAAAGTTCAGACACCAACTGTGCATGGGAAGCTTTATGGTTGGTAGTTAGAAAAAAAATTAAATTAAAATGTACTCTGGTTTTCCTTCCTCTTTAACTATTTTTGTATTCAAAGCAAGAGTAAACTTCATGACCTTTGCATCAAAAGCAATTTTGTAAATATTTCCCACAGTGGTACAAGATTGTCATATTGTTAAACTTGCAATGAAGTTCTTGCTTTAATTAGAACAAATATTTTGGGTAACACAAGTACAACAGCAGAAATCCCTTTTCTGTAATGTTTCTCTATGTCAAACTAATGCCTTTACTGTTTCAGCTTCGTGTGAAAACAAAAGCATAGTTCATTCAAGGCATTCAGCTTCCTCGACTTGTTTACCCAAATACCTTTTCCCATTAGCAAGTACAGCTGTTTGCTTAATCAAACATACATCAGCAACAGTGGTCAGAATTTTTTTTTCAAGGGGGTGGGGTTGTGAGCAGGGAGAACTTGGGGCCCCTTCATTAATTTTGTATGGTTTTGCTGACAACTTCAGGCATAATAACCTCCTTAATTAAGGCAACAGTAAAACTGAGAGTATCTAAATCTTAACAAGCAAATAAGATATGTGACAAATGCTATGCTTTAATTGAGAACATCGTAAAGAATAATAATTTAATGGTGTGCTTTAAAGACTACTGATTCAACCCTGCATCTTAGCAAGAAAAATTGAAGACAAACGTATTTAATGTACCATAGTTCCATCTCCAGGTATTTCGTACCATGAAGATACCAACAGAATGTTGGAAAATATACTCAATGTAAAACATTTGATTGCTGAGCTGTGATAACAAAAAGTGTACATATTAAAATTTGATACGATAAACATATTCCTGGTATTTCCCCTGAAACAAAAACATACGTGAACTTTACATCGGTATCCAAAATTTGTGATCGATTCTTTTTGGTATAGTTGTTAAAAACATAGAAATATAGAAACATAGAAGATAGGAGCAGGAGTAGGTCATTCGACCCTTCGAGCCTGCTCCGCCATTAAACGAGATCATGGCTGATCTTAAAGTTCAGTACCCCGTCCCCGCCTTCTCTCCGTAACCTTTAATACCCTTATACTGAAGAAATAGATCTAATTCCCTCTTAAATAGATTAATGAACCTGCCTCTACTGCCCTCTGTGGCAATGAATTCCACAGATTCACCACCCTCTGGGTAAAGAAATTCCTCCTCATCTCGGTCCTAAATGGTTTGCCTATTATCCTCAAACCATGGCCCCAGGTTCTGGATTTTCCCATCATTGGAAACATCCCATCTGCATCCATTCTGTCCAGTCCTGCCAGAATTTTATAGGTCTCTATGAGATCCCCTCTCAATCTTCTAAACTCCAGCGAGTGCAATCCCAATTTGCGCAATCTTTCCTCATAAGTCATTCCTGCCATTCCAGGTATCAGCCTGGTGAATCGCCTCTGCACTCCCTCCATTGCAAGAACATCCTTCCTTAGATCAGGTGACCAAAACTGCACACAATACTCCAGGTGGGGTCTCACCAAGGCCCTGTACAGCTGCAGTAAGGTATCCTTGTTCCTATACTCAAACCCTCTTGATATGAAGGCCAACATACCATTTGCCTTTTTAACCGCCTGCTGTACCTGCATCCTTGCCTTCAGAGACTGGTGTACAAGTACCCCTAGGTCTCTCTGCACTTCCCCATCTCTTAATCTATTGCCATTCAAATAGTAATCTGCCCTCCGGTTTGTATTACCAAAGTGGATAACCTCACATTGATCCACATTGTAGTGCATTTGCCATGTATCTGCCCAGTCCCTCAATTTATCCAAATCACACTGGAGCTTCTTGACCCCCTCTTCCGTGCACACAACCCCTCCTAGCTTAGTGTCATCTGCAAATTTCGAGATATTCCATCCAATCCCCTCATCCAGATCATTAATGTAAATTGTGAACAGCTGGGGTCCCAGGACAGATCCCTGTGGCACCCCACTGGTCACCGCCTGCCACTCAGAAAACGAGCCATTTATCCCAACTCTCTGTCTTCTACCCGCCAGCCAGTTCTCAATCCACATCAATACTTTGCCCCCAATCCCATGAGCCTTGATTTTGGAAGCCAGTCGTTTATGCGGGACCTTATGTGCTAACTTCAGGTGCACAAAGAACCCAATTTATGTATCTATCAATCAATCACTCTAAAATAAAAGTCAACAGTGTAATTTATTTGTCCAGTACTCCAAGTATAGGGGAAAATTTTATTCTGAACTCTGCAATGAGCACAAAGTCCTCCTTCTATTGCTGCATAATTAACAGAATATCAATTTCTCTGTAAACTTCACTGTTCAATTCACTCATTTTCAGTATCTTTCTCTAAATTTTGCCTTTCTTGTTCTGTTTTGACAGATTCAGTAATGAATGGAAACTCAACTCATTCTTAATTCAAGTGCACAATCTGAAATCTATAAATTAAATGATGCAAATGGCAAAACAAGATCTGTGAACAATGGTTTGTTTTTCTTTAGCGCCTGTTGTGTTGAACCGAATCACAAGAAAAAAAACTGAGAACCATATGAACACTAAGGTAGAAAAACAAAAAGTTTTTTTTTTTAATTATTAGAATATAACTAATTGTAACAAAAAAATGCTTGAACACTTGCATTGGTTGTCCAACACGATACTTTGATCATGAAGTAACCATATCATACTCTGGATGCAGACAACTTTATGCATCTCCGTTCCAGGTGCTCTGCTTTATTAACAAATAGTGTTTCACTCAACAAGCAGAACTGAAAATGATCAACTTTAAGATAAATTATGTACTACTGTTTGATCAGGGTCATGATGCCTGCTTCTGTGCTCTTCCGTCCACCATGTCCATCCCAGCCTTCGGGAACCTGTATCTATTTTACACATTTTCCAGCACTCTTCCCACAGCCCTTTAATGAAATGAGTTTCAGACGTCCAGCTGAATACCAGTAATTCTCAAGTGTTGAGATGACCGACTAGCCCCACACTATCAGGAAATGCATTCCAAATTCAACAAATTCTTCCTCAAATCACCTCCAAATTTTCCATTCCCTATCTTAAACCTATGCCCACTTCAGGATGACTTCATCCTCATGAGTTCTCTTCAAAATTAAAAACAATGAAGAAAGCTCATGAAGGGCACAGTCGGTGGCTACTCTGTGCTCCCAATTTCTGAGGTGGATGTGAACAGAACCTTCAGGAGGGTGAAACCTAGATAAGTTGTCCTTGGCCATGTCCTTAAAACCAGTGCAAACCAATTAGCTTGAGTTTTTGCGAACATTCTCAACCTCTCGCTGCAATGGTCAGAGGTCACCACCTGCTTCAAAGGAAATCATTATGGTGCTCAAGAGCAAGGTAACCTGCCTCAATAACTATCAGCCAGTGGCACATACATCTACCATAGTAAAGTGCTTAAGAGGTTGGTGGCCTGGAAAGATCTGGACCCACTTCTATTTGCCCACCAATTAAGCCCACACCAAACACCATCTTGCAGGCTCTACACTCTGCACAAAAGAACCTGAATCATTCAAGCACCAATGTCATTCTGTTGTTCACTGACTATAGCTCAGTGTTCCACACCATCATACCAGCAAAGTGACTGGCCAAAGTAAAGAATCTGGGAGTCTGCTCATCCCTCTGCAACTGGATCCTCAACTTCCTCAAGGGCAGATTGGAAACATCACCTCCTTCCAGCTGACCATCAACGAAGGGGGACCCCAAAGCTGCTTTTTAGGTCCTCCGCTCTATTTCCTGTACAGTCATGACTGCGTAGCCAAGTTCAGCTCCAGTACAACCTACATATTCACAGACACCACTGTTGTTAAACAAATTATTGGAACAATAATTATTGGAAGAGTCAGAAAAAAGGATGGAGTTTGAGAATCTGGTTGGGTGGTGCCAGAACAACAATCTTACTCTCAATTCACCAATGATTTTATTGTTTATTTTAGGAAGGGGAGGCTGAGAGACCACACACCTTTCCACATTGAGATGGAGGTGTAGAATTCTTGGGAGTCCATATATCAGAATGCCTCACCTGCAACTGTGAAGAGGGCACACCAATATTTAATACTTTCTAAGACATCTGAGCAGATGTGAAATGTCATATCTATCAAACTTCTGTAGGTGGATTGTAGAAATTATGTCAACTGGTTGTATCAAGGCCTGGTTTAGTACTTTGAGTCCCCAGCAATGCAGAAGGCAGTAAACATAGCAGGTCCCTCACAGACCCAACCTCCCATACATTGCAGATATCTGTGCAAGTGCTGCCTCATCATGAGAGCAGCCAACGTCATAAAGGATCCCCTTCACCCTGGTCAAACCTCTTCTCATTGCCACCTTTTGGAAAAAGTATAGAAACCAAAAGACAAGCACCTCCAGGTTCAGTTTCTTTCCAAAAGCTATCAGGCTCTTGAACCTTCCCTTGTTACACTAATCAGGGATTATCTGCACATCTATAACGCCACTTCTTGCACTATGGTAATTTTGAATATTATCTACCTTTTTTATTTATTATCTCTTAATTTAATGTATACTGTTATTGTTTTTATTTCCTTTACAAAGTTCCTTTGCAAAAGTACACTTTCCATGGAGCACCTGTTTGTTTACAGTAAGAATTTCAGGTCATGTGTTCATTGTACAATACATATAACAATAAATTCATTTATCATCTTTATTCATGACTCGCTGGATACCCAACATTGCCGGGAAACAAAACACTCAGTTGTTGACTACATGGTTGAAACAAAATACCCAAAAAGCTTCATGGTAATTCAGCATAAATATATTTTTACTAACACATTTATATTCTTTGTTACAGAAAATGGTGCTGCCCTTTGGCTGGTGGCTTTTGTTTGCATTGCTTGGAGTCTTGCTTGAGTCAGTAGACTTGTTGTCTGCTCATGGAATGCCTGATGGCGTCAGCACTGAGGCAGGCTTGGTGTTGTTTCTCAGTTACCTGCTGCCTGCTTCTTGTTTGTCTGGAAGCCTGAGCACTGAGGTGGGCCTGGTGTGGCTGTTCTGTTTCACGCTGCCTACCCCTTGCCTGTCTGTAGGCCTGAGGCAGGCCTGGTGTTGCTGTTCTGTTTCCTGCTGCCTGCTCCTTGCATGTCTGGAAGCATCAACAGTGAGATGAGACTGATGTTCCTCTGTTTTCTCTTTGCCTAATTCTACAGGCTTTTGAAGAGCTTCTGCCAATGTTGCTTCACTTTTTTGGCCTCATATTAAACTGGGTTTGGCCACTTATTTTTATTCTGAAATATACACTGATGCACAGCACTGTAACTAATTGAGGTGTCCAGGTACACAAGTTCAAATTTTATTTTTGAACTTCATACAACCTTAACAGTTAAATTCAATATGGTCATGACATTCGGCATCAAATGTTACCCCTACAGAACGGCCATGGATATTTCTAGAATGCTTCATATTGATTTGCATGGAGAATAGACAGACATACATGTACTAATATATATTAGATAGACACCCCTGCAAAAGGAAAAGGTTCCCATCATCAATTTGTACTTTAAATGGACGGGGGGGAGGTAGGGAGGGTGGGATGGGAGGAGGGGGGGGGAGAAAATGGCACTGTATATATTTGGAAAGGAAAAAGTATGTATCATGGTCAATGTGGTTTATGGTGTGAAAAATAAAAAAAATTTTAAAAAAAATTTAAAAAAACCCTATCTGTGCCCCTCACAACTCTGTTAAGCTCAATTGAACCACTCCTCAGAGCCGAAATGTTCCACCTCAGGCAACATCTAAGTGAAGCTGTCTGTACTCTCTCCAGGACAATCAGATCCTTCCTATTGTGTGACAATCAAGAGTTGCAGACAGCAGTCCAGATGTGGCTTAAATATTTTGCATGGATATACCACAACCCTGTTATTCATGAAGCTGTACCCAAATGCTAAGATTAATTACAATATAAAGGTCACATGAGCAGCATGGTTAGCACCACACTGTTACAGTGCCATAAATTGGGACTGTGTGGTGCGCTGTTAAACAGAGACACACACAAGGTAAAGACTGAACAACAAGCTTTAATCCACAAAGACCTCCTCAGAGCCAGGCCCAAGTGCAAGAGAGGGCATCAGAGGAGTCGTTAAAGTTCCCGGGGCGGTACTGGATGTCGTAGCTGTAGGTTGCCAGTTCAACTCTCCAGCACAGGATCTTGTAATTCTTTATCTTGCTCTTGTGGGTAGTGTTAAACATGAATGCCACAGCCCGCTGGTCCATGAGGAGCGTGAATCTCCTGCCGGCCAGGTAGTGGCGCCAGTGGCGGACCACTTCTACAATCGCCTGGGCCTCCTTTTCAATGGCGGAGTACCTTAGCTCAGAGCCATGGAGAGTCCTGGAGAAGAAGGCGACGGGGTGCCCCCCTTGGTTGAGGGTAGCAGCGAGGGCCACCTCGGAGGCATCGCTCTCCACCTGGAAGGGGGAGTCCTCATCCACAGCCTGCATCGTGGCATCTGAGATGTCTTGCCTGATGCGGGTGAAGGCTGCTTGCGCCTCAGTTGGGAGGGGAAAAGTTGTGGCTTGGGCCAGTGGGCGGACCTTGTCCGAGAAGTGAGAGACCCACTACGAGTAATAAAAGAACAGGCCCAGGCACCTGCGGAGGGCCTTTAGCGTGGGAGGGGGAGGGGTAACTCCATTAATGGGCGCATCCTTTCCAGATCTGGGCTGACGACTCCATGGGCCAAGATCTACCCCAAGATGGCGAGGCGGGTGGTGCTGAACACACACTTCTTGTTGTTCAGCTCCGCGGTAATCTGGAGGAATTTTTCCAGGTTAGCATCGTGGTCCTGCTGGTCACGGCCGCAGATAGTGATGTTATCCAGATTTGGGAACGTCACCTTCAGCTTGTGCCAGTCTACCATGCGATCCATCTCCCGCTGGAAGATAGACACCCCATTCGTGAACCCAGAAGGAACCCGGCGGAACTGATACAGGCGCCCGTCCGCCTCAAAGGCGGTGTAGGGCTTGTCCTTCAGGTGAATAGGGATTTGGTGATACGCTGACTTCAGGTCAATCGTGGAGAAAACCCAGTGGCAGGTTATCTCATTGACCATGTCGGCAATCCCCGGCAGTGGGTAGGCATCAAGCTGGGTGTACCAATTAATGGTCTGGCTATAATCCACGACCATCCTCAGCTTACTTCACCCTTTGACCACCAGGACTTGGGTTCTCTAAGGGCTATTACTGGGCTCTATAATGCCTTCCTCCGCCTTGATGAAGTCCCTGTCTGCAGCACAATAGCACCTACTTCTGGCGGCGATCGGCTTGCAGCCTAGTGCAAGATGTGGAAAGAGCGCCGGTGGGGTCATGCGCAGTGTGGAGAGGCCGCAGGTTGGCCAGGGCTGGTAGGTTGGTTTGCTGTGCAATGTGAGTGGAGGTTGGGGCCCTCCGAAGGGGAGGGTGACACTCTGCAGGTGGCACTGGAAATCCAGGCCCAGGAGGAGTGGTGCGCAGAGTTTGGGCATGACCAGGAGCCTAAATCCTGTGTAAGTCTCCCCTCCCACAGTTTTATCGACCGAGCAGCACCTGAGGGTACCAACAGTCTTATCCTTGGTGGCGAGGGCAATTGAGCAGGTGGTGGGGTGGACCTTTAACCTTGGAGTGGGCCACGCTCGGGTGAATGAAGCTCTCGGTGCTTCATTACCAGCCCGTTGACTTGCACGTCCATCATCGAACTCCTGAGATCGTGGGGAATGTCCCTGGTCAGTGTGGTGGTGGCCAGGACCATCTCAGAGTCGGAGTCGTCGCTATCCGGAGGGATGGGGAGCGTCGATAGGGCAGCCTGGTCATCGCCCGTGTTGACCAAGTCAACATCGGTTATGAGGTGCAGCACGCGGTAGCTGATGGCCTCCAGAGGCATGGGGAGCTTCGGTAGGGCGGCCTGGTCATCGCGCATGTTGACCACGTTGTTCTCAACGTCGTCGGGGGCCCTCCATGTCGGTCACTGCCTGGCCCAAGATGGCGGCGGTATGTGGGGAGCCGCCGTATGGCTTGCTTCCTTCTCCAGCTGTGTCCACTGCGCTGGGGGAAGTGACATCATCATGGCAGGCAGCAGTGACATCATTACGTCAGCCAGAAGTGACGTCACTCCGTGAGCTGGAAGTGATGTCGCTGTAGTTCTCAGCTAGTGGCAAGGGTGAGAGCTGGTACAGATGCTCGGGGCACATGCTGCGACGGTTACTGGCGGGGCTGGATGTTGCGCGGTCGAAGTCAGAAGTCATCGCGAGGACAACGGTGCCGCCCGGCACGCTCACGTTGGGGGGGGGGGTCCCGCGATGGAGGTAGAGAGGCCATAGAGGGCCGCTGAATGGCCAGCAGGTTTAGAGAGGCTCACTTTTGCAAAGTGGCCTTTCTTGCCGCATCAGGAACAATGGGCAGTTTTGGCACGATCGTCGATCTGACCCACACCAGGACCCACAGTACTTCCAGGGGTGCCGGGCTCCTGCCGCAGCAACATTCTCTTCCCCAGCTCGGCTTGGGGCTGCAGCTGCAGTGTGAGAGGGCCATGAGGGAGCCTGGGGGAACCTGGAATTGAAAACTTCGACATGCAGGGCTGCTGCTTCTAGGGTTTGGACAACTTCCGCAGTCCTGGTTAGGGAATAGATGTTGTCTTCCAGCAGCTTCTGCCAGATGGCCCTCGAGTGTAGCCCTCGGACGAAGGCGTCCCGGATCAGCCTCTCTACTTCCTCTACACCTACCCTGGGTTCAGCCAAACACGCTTGGGCCAACTCTCACAAGTGTCCCAGGTAAGACTCAGCCGTCTCCCTGGGTTGCTGGGCTTGGGTGTTGAGGAGGTACCTTGCACAGACTACATTCATGGGGGGTGGGGGGGGCTTGTACAAGTTCTCGAGAGTGTCCATTGTGCTCTTGTACGTGGAGCAGTCTTTGGTTACCTGGAAGGCATAGGGACCCAGCTTTGACCGGAGTAGGACCAACCTCTTCTGATCGGAGTCCAGGATGTCACCCTCATGTGCCTCGATGATTGCCTCGACCACATGCTGCCAGATCTCAAAGCGTGTCTGGGTTTCCAGGTGGTGTGGGTCGACCTCGAGGCTCCCTGTGCTCAGGAGTTTTTCCATGGCAGCCGTGGGAAAATTTTGTGGATTAAATTGTGGTGCGTTGTTAGACAAAATCAAGACTGAACAACAGGCTTTAATCCACAAAGACCTCCACAGAGCCAGGCTGGCTCTGGCTGCAGCAACTCAGTGTGAGACCTCGGGAGGCCAGCGCAGGCTTATATCCCGGAGGGTGATTGACACCCGACCGGGTTGGGCTTCATCCATTCAGGCCGACTGATGGGCAGCCGGCCGGTTGTTGTCCTATCCCCTTACTCTCCTTCAGGTACAGAGGTTGCCCCCTGCAGTAGGCCGGTGGTGTACCACCACAGACTGGGGTTCGAACAGTTCAAAATGGTTGTAGGTCATTCGGATGTAATTGGGTGGTACAGCTTCATGGGTTGAAAGTGCTTGTTACCGTGCCACATGTCTAAATGTAAATTTATTCTTCAAGGATATTTGGACATGTAAATTAAGATCTCTCTGTTTCTTGGTACAATGTCTCTATGCCAGCATTAGTCATGCTCATATTTTTCAGGATTAAATTCCATCTGCCATTTCTCAGCTCGCCTTTCCCACTGATCAATATCGTAAACCCTCAAGCCAGCAGGTCTCCTTTGCAAAGTCAAGTACAGAAATACAATTATTAGTTGAGAGAAATTATTAAAGGGAACTTGCTCTCTAGTTACTGAGCCAAGATTGATGATGTCAGTAATTCTGCAGTTATCTGCTTATTTGTGACTCCATTCTTTACCTTAAACCTATGTCCACTTCACTCCAATTTAACACATCAAATTGAATGCTCCATTGCTTTAAAAATTATGACCTTGCTTCGGTTTTTTGGGTGCACATTTACAGCTAAAATGACAAAATTAAGTATGTGATGAAGTAACTGAAACTTGGTTCTATCTGCCTTGAACACAAGTGCAAACCACCATTTTCATCTCAAAGCAAGTTTGGATCTGGTTGCAATGGTTAGCAGTGAAGGAACAACATTCACCTTTTGGTACAGAGCCAGATATCCTCAAGTCTTTTGGGCAAATTCTGTTATGAGATAGCTACTATGATGCAATATCCTCTATGGAGATCTGTGACACTCACTCTCAGTTTTCAAACAACCAAATCAATGATGTGTTTTTACAATAGTAATCATTTATACTAATCCTGCTCAGTACGAGAGAAACACCCAGATCAGACATTTGGTGTACGTTCTTGGCTGAGGAGCCAACGGTTCAAATGTATGATCCACAAGATTCTGACCCAATCTGCTTTGTGCTCTTACCAGGGCAATAACATACTTTCTGGAGCAGGGGTGGCCAAATTTTTAATTTAGACATACAGCACAGTAACAGGCCATTTTGGCCCACAAGTCTGTGCCATGGGTATGTCTTAATTAACAATTAAAAGGTTGGCTATCCCTGTTCTAGAGTATGGTGACTGGAACCATATTCAACATTCCAGGTGCAACCTCACTAACATCATGAACAGTTGTAACGTGACTTCCCAACTCTTCTGCTGAAAACCCCATCTGGCAAAGGGCTAGTATGCCTTCAGGGAGTTGAGGCAAATTAAATCTCTGGATTGCCACACCGGTCAGAATAAGGACAGCAAAATAGGAGAAAAGGAGTCAGATTGCTGGATCATTAGAACCGGTTGTGGGGGAGGTGGGACCAGTACAACCAGACAGTCTACAGCAGGGCATGACTAGAATCAATGTCCTGAGGGAATGTTTGGGGAGGCTGAAAACTAATCTGGCAGGGGGTTGGGAATCTGTGCAGAGACAGAGGCAATAGTAAAAATAAGAAAAAAGAAAAATAAAGGGATCTGAAAAATCCAAAGCAACGCCCAAAAAGGGCTACTTTGCACTCTGAAAAGAGACTGTGGGTGTTTAATAAAAAACAAAACTGAAGGTTATTTGTCTCCAATGCAGGGAGCATTTGCAATAAGGTTGATGAATTAATAGCAGAGCTCGCTATTAACAGCTATGACCTGTTTGGTGTTGCTGAGATGTGGCTCCAGAGTTACCAGAGTTGTAAATTTAATATTCAAGGTTAATTAACATTAAGGAAAAAATTAGCATTGCTCATTCAGGAGATGAGCACAATTGTCAGGAAGGTCATTGTTGGGATCATGTGGTATCTCTATGGGTCAACCTGTGGGACGAAGTGGGCAGAAAATGCTTGTGACAATGGAGTGGGGATCACCAAACAGTCGCAATTATGTTAAATTAAAAACACAAAGCTGATTAACCTGCTGAGTTTCTCCAGCTATATGCTTTTTACTTCAACCACGTTATCTGCCGATTTTCGTGTTTTACTTCCAGTAGCAGTTATATTGGCTGACTTTAATATGCTTGTCTGTTGTCTATCTCATTGTCGATCCTTGCATCTGATGAAATGGCAAATAGCGCCTTTGGAAGACTACACAAAAGAGTCTGGAAAAACAACCAACTGAAAAACCTCACAAAGATAAGCGTATACAGAGCCGTTGTCATACCCACACTCCTGTTCGGCTCCGAATCATGGGTCCTCTACCGGCACCACCTACGGCTCCTAGAACGCTTCCACCAGCGTTGTCTCCGCTCCATCCTCAACATCCATTGGAGCGCTCACACCCCTAACGTCGAGGTACTCGAGATGGCAGAGGTCGACAGCATCGAGTCCACGCTGCTGAAGATCCAGCTGCGCTGGATGGGTCACGTCTCCAGAATGGAGGACCATCGCCTTCCCAAGATCGTATTATATGGCGAGCTCTCCACTGGCCACCGTGACAGAGGTGCACCAAAGAAAAGGTACAAGGACTGCCTAAAGAAATCTCTTGGTGCCTGCCACATTGACCACCGCCAGTGGGCTGATAACGCCTCAAACCGTGCATCTTGGCGCCTCACAGTTTGGCGGGCAGCAGCCTCCTTTGAAGAAGACCGCAGAGCCCACCTCACTGACAAAAGGCAAAGGAGGAAAAACCCAACACCCAACCCCAACCAACCAATTTTCCCTTGCAACCGCTGCAATCGTGTCTGCCTGTCCCGCATCGGACTGGTCAGCCACAAACGAGCCTGCAGCTGACGTGGACTTTTTACCCCCTCCATAAATCTTCGTCCGCGAAGCCAAGCCAAAGAAAGAATATGCTTGTGGATTGGAAGAACTAGACTGGCAGCAATACAGTGGAGGAGGATTTCCTGGTGTTTAAGAAACCAACAAGTCAGTGAACCTACCACTGAGGGCAAGCAATCCAAGACTGGATGTTCTTCAATGAAGTAAAAACACAAAGCTGGAGAAACTCAGTAGGTCAAACTCAGCAGTGTACTTTATATAGCAAAGATAAAGATACAAAACCAATGTATCAGACTTGAGCCCTTCATCAAGGTACGAGCAAAATGCAAGCAGGCGCCTGAATAAAATAGTGGGAGCAATGGTGGAGGAGAAGCACAGGCCGACAGACCAGAGGTAATAAATGGATAGGGAGGGAGGGCACACCAGCAAGCAGGCAAAGGGCCCAGAAGGAATATTAGGTGTTGCTCCTCCAATTTACAGGTCATCTTTGTTTCAAAGTACACGAGGCCATGGCATAGAATCAAAATGGTTGATCATTGGGAGATCCTTGTTACTGATGCAGATGGAGCGAAGAGGCTCAGGGAAGTGATCTCCCAGTCATCGCCCAGTCAGGGGTGGATCCAGGAATGGCCAGAGCTCTGAAGCAGAGAAGGCCTTCGACAGATTGGAGCTGGACTTTTTGTTCAAGGTACTGGAGAAATTTGGATTGGGTCAAACATTTAATTGGTTGAAGACAATTTACTATATATTCCAAGCTAAAATTATTACAAATGGGCAGATGTCCCCAATGTTTCAATTGAGCAGGTCCAGTAGGCAGGGCTGCCTATTGTCCCCAGCACTGTTCATGTTGGCAAATGAGCTCCAGGCAGAAGCCATTTGGCAGGATCCAGACAAGGTGGGCCAGGTGGAACACAGAAATCAACCTTCTCGCTGATGTGCTAGTATATTTGACATACACTTGGTTGTTTTTGGGGGAGGGGTCACTGTCCAGGCTGAGGATCACACTGGAGGAATATGGGAAGGTCTCAGGGTACAAGCTAAATCTGGATAAAAGTCAGATTATTCCTTTGGCAAACACATTAAATATGTGGGGATAAAAGTAGACAAAGATTTATCAAACTTAATTATCTCCCTTTGCTCCAGAAGATTGAGGAGGATCTTGCTAGATAAAGGACTCTGTCCATTACACTGGTGGGCAGAGTTAACTGTGTTAGAATGAAGGTGATGCCAAGGCTATAGTATCTTTTTCAATTGTTACCAATTTCATTGCCCCAGGGCTTTTTTAAAGATGCTCAATGAATATGTCAGAAAGTTTCTGTGGAATGGTAAAGTGGCTAGAATCTCCATGGAAAAGTTGACGTGGGACTATAATTGGGGGGGGGGGGGGGGGTTTAAAATTAACTGATTTCAAAAAATATTACTCAGCAGCCCAGTCAAGATTTATCACCTCACTCTTTGAGGGGCACAAATTAAACTGCATGCAGTAGATGAAAAAAAAGCAGAATTCATAGACAAGTGGGACACCACATTATTCTTAAAGAAAACTGAAAACCCCATATTAAAGCAGGTACTTCAAACATAGAAAAGAATAAAGCAATGTATTGGCTGGAATGTAGGGATATATCCAAAAACATCCTTGACCCAGAATAATTTAATATCCTTGACTCTGGGTAATAAAATCCCGGACACCTGGTGCCAGAAAAGGATCAGGTATATCAAGGAATGTTACAAGCGAGGGCACCTTATATCATTTGAGCAGTTGAGGAACGATTCTTCTGCTATCTGCAAATAAGATCTTTCTTAAGGGAAAAGTTGGGACCACGTAGGACCCTACCTGACTGTGGTAACATGGAAATTCTAATTCAGAAGGGGAATGTGTGTAAATTTATCTCTAAAATGTATTACATATTCCAAAGTGAGAGCCCAAAGCTAGGCTTACACAGGTCGAGGGAGAGATCGGACTCAGACTTGGGCACAACAATCAATGAGGGTGGTGGCAAGACCTCTGGACAGCATGACTGGAGTCATCAGTGCCAGATACAGGATGGTGCAATATAATTTCTTGTACCAGTTGTACCTCACACCACAAAATTTACAGACGTCAAAGCCAGAAATTTCAAAAATGTGCTTTAGGTGTGGTGTGGAGATTGGAACCTTTGTCCACTCCACATGGTTATGGGAGGGCCTAGGGGACATTCGCGAAAAAAATAACAAAAGTGGATTTTCCACAGGATCCAGAGTTGTAACTTCTGGGAGATATTGGGCTTGTGAGTTTTAGACTGTCCAAATACAGTTTGTGAAAGTCGCCTTCTTGGTGAGCCAGGATGTGCACAGAGGTTATGTGGAAGTCTGACTCCCAATTAAATATCACCTGATGGAATATGGAAATGCAGAGTTGTACTTCTCTGAAGAAAATCACTACAATCCAAGGAAGAAACATAACACATTCGTTAGAGTGTGGCAATCTTATTTGAAGTACATCGGTACACAACGCTCCCTTCAAAATATGGGTACTATAACAATCCGTCCCAGCAGAGAAATGAGTGGAATCAAGGAAGTAGGACATGGAGCAGATTACGTGCTTTTTAAAAAATTTTGTTGTTAATTCTTTTTTATTCCTTATCTTTTGTTATTTAGTCACCCTAGTTCCTTTTTTTTCCCTCTGGGGTTCTATAGGGGTCATTGACCCCACTGGTATTTGTATCTGTATAATTTATATGGCCGTATTCTCAGTTGTATTGGGATAGAGGGGTGGGGAGGTGGGGAAATAAATACAGAAACTGTATGTTATATGGGTGTTGAAAGTGATTGTATTATTTGAACTTTTATGAATCTATGAAAATCAAAAATAAAATATTCATATAAAAATAACTGGCTTTGAGGATCGAGGTGCAAAGTGATTGGACATCCACAGTGAAAATGAGGCAGTCAAGTTCAGGGAATTGGAAGTAATTGAAGAAATAGCAGGCATGTGAGGTATTGTGGATGTAGATAGGGAGGGACTGGACCAGGGGAGAAAAAAATTGAGCCAAAGTAAAGTGATACTAGTACAGTGGTGCAGGGGCATGCGGAAGCAATGGGTTTACCAAGCTAATTGGTTTTGTGTATCTTGGGCAGGAGGTAGAAGCAGGCAGTGCGGGGATAGGTCGTGGGAGGGAGATGACCAGAAGTGATGAGGTTAGAGATAGTACTTCAGAGAGTGGAGGGCAGAGCATTTAGAGGTGAGATTGGAATAAGAGAGGGGAGTGGTAACGTCGAGATGGTTGATGCCTCAGCAGCAATTGGAATTAAAAAGATCCGGAGCAGGCAGCAAGCCAGGATGAGGTATCCAAGAGGAGGAAGAAGGCTTAAAGTGGGAAAAGGGATCTTTAGTGAGGGTGGAAAATTCTGGTTGTGGAAATGGACACGAAGATGGAGATGACGGGAGTCTTCTACTGTATCTCATGCTCCAGTTGTGGCCTTCTCGATAATGGGTTGATGGTAGGATGGTATGACATAAAGGAACTTCAAAAATGATACATTCTTGTTTGAAATAAAAATAAAATGTGAAGGAAGCTTAACCATGGCTAATGAAGGAAACAGGGATCAACATTAAAACCAACGGCAGCTAGGAAAAACAGCAAACTTGAGGACTGGGAGGGATTTAGAATAAAACAAATGCTCTAATTTGAAAGGGGAAAATAGAGTATGAAAGCAAATTTGCAGGAAACATAAAAACTGAGTGCAAAATTTTTTTATAAAAGAGATCTATAAAGAGACCACAACTAGTTACAACAAATGTAGATGCCTTGCAGATGGAGGAGTTTGTAACAAGGAACAAGGAAATGGCAGAACAATTGAATAAGTCATTTGGTTCTGTCTTCACTGAGAAAGATACATTTCACATTCCCACATAATAGGGATTTGAGGGACACACAGAGAGAAGGAATTGATGGAAATTGCAATTAATCACAAAATTGCATTAGGCAAATTGGTGGTGTTGAAACTTGATAAATCTGCAAGATTTGGCCCTGAAGATAGAGGGTGCATTTGTGTTAATTTCTACAATTCTCTACACTCTCAATAACGTCCTTTGATTTGGAGGGTTGCTAATGTGATAATAAATTTTAAGAGAGAAGCAGAGAATTATCAACCAGGTAGCCTGACTTAAATTGTAAGGATATTGTCTGAGTCATACAAAGTTGTTATGGCTTCTTATTTGAAGAGTAACAGAATTGGCCGAAGTCAGCATGGATTTATGAAAGTGAAATCATGCTTCACAAATCTTCTAGAATTGTTTTGAAGACATAACCAATAGAGTGGACAATAGTGAACCAATTGATGTAATGCATTTGCGCTTTCAAATGGCTTTTGACTGGTTTCCGCACAAGAGGTTGGAATGCAAAATTGAAGTATAGCCATGCATCGATTTGCATCCAGGTTACGTTCTGGAAGTGGGGATACAAATAGATTTGAGCATGTTGATCATTATTGGTGAAATATATTGTACAGCAGAAGATACCAAGACACAAATAGATATTTACCTCAACCTCAATATTGTATATACACATCTAAATCATAGTTAATAAAATGTAAATACAGTACCTATAAAAATATATATACACAGGTAATAGTAATAAGACTGTACGTCTTTTCCTAATTTTTCTAATTGTTGCGAACTTTCTTGCGGAAACGGAATAATTATGGGACCACAGAGGAATATGCAGTCAGATGTTGCCCGAACAGACGTTAAGCAGCACATACCTGTACATATAGGTATTGTACTACAAGTTAGGTGTATACTGTGCACCATTATATGGCTGGCAGCACCAATGTTTTGTTTTGGTCTTTGAGCCCACGTGTCGGATGCGTAACTTAATGTCGGCTAATACCCACCAACATCGGTCCTGGTGTAAATTTAATTTATTTTTTATTAAGCCCTATGGTGACCTTGGATGTATCTGCGATTGGACATTACTCGTTCGGGCACAAGTCGAGGAATGGCCGTACATGGTTTAAGTGGCGATGCACTAATGCTGATGAGAAACTGGTTGGCAGGCAAAAAGCAGAGGGAGGTAATGAATGGGTCCTTTTCAAATTGAGAGGCAGTTACTACACCACCATTTGAGATACCCCAACCTGCTATATCACCCTGGATCCCATGTGATCTCACTTTCTGGACCTTGTCAAAAAATCTTGCAAACATTCATATAGTCAACATTTACATCCTACCTTCAATCCCTTTAGTCATTAGTGACACATGTTTTCCCATGCACCAAAGCATGTTGACCATCCCAAATCAGTCCTTGCATTTCCAAATCCAGTTGAATCCTATCTCTCAAAATCCTCTCCAGTAACTTTGAAAGGTGGTGGAGGCAGCGTCAATTTTGTCATTTAATAAAGAGTTGGATAAGTATATGGATTGGAGGGGGATGGAGGGATATGGGCAGAGTGCTGGTAAGTGGGATTAGAGGAGGGTACTTGAATCAGTGCGGACTAGAAGGGCCAAATTGGCCTGTTTCCGTGCTGTAATTGTGATATGGTTAACATTCAACCCAGGGTAAAATGAAGGTATAATTACAATGGTTCTAATTTTTCCTAACTTGCCACCACTGTTGTCCACCAGCCTGTAGTTCCTTGACTACTTACAAGTCTTACAAGTCTTCTTACATAAAGAAACAATATTAGCCACCCTCCAATACAAAAATCCACCATATCAATCCCTTGCTTCTCACAAACTCACAGGATACACTCAGTCAGGCTCTATGGATTTATCCATTTTAAACATGCCTCATGACCACTAACAACTCTTTCATAATATCAGGATATCAGGATTCTCTTTCTTGAAACCCCCAACTTCTCTGACCCTCTCCACGGTAAATATTTCCATATTTTATGCATTGCATTCTTCGCTTTTTGAAGTGATGATGTTCAAGGTAGCTGAAACTCAAAATAAAAGGCCGAATAGGACCAACATCTATTCATTTGAATATTTGCTACACTTCGAACAAAAGTATCACACAAAGCAATGTGCTTTAAATCCAAATACTTCACTAAATTCTGACTCAAATTTCAGTGCAAGAGAAAAAGCACAAAACACACCAACCAAATGCCAAAAAAGTGGATCAAATTTTGAAATACTTTGGATTTTTCCTGTTTCTTTGCAATGTAAATGCAAGACTACAATTCTTCAGCATGAAACCCAACAAATTTTCTACAACAGCAAAAGACAATATTTCTTCAAATTCCATCAACACAAAATGTACATCAGTAAATTTTAAAACTATCAATGCCAAAGACCCCTTTATCAATAAAATATGAATCAAAAGAGGTCAATTTTGAACTAACTTTTGCAAGCATACCACAAACCAATGCCTGCTGCTGCATCGAAAAGTTTTTAAGACAGGGTAATTAAAATAAGCACTTGAAACTCTGCTTCCCATGAACCAGCTCCAGGGAATTAAATCACATTTTTCCAGATTACATTCCCCAGCTGGTATATGATACAGCAGAACTGTGTTGGTATTTTTAGGAGGTGCTTGATCTCAAATCTAGATCAGGCAAAAAAAAATGGCCATGTGTTTCTGTGTAATAGCTTTAAAAGCATTGTCTAGCAACACCACTGACGACAAACCTTTCCAGGAATTAATTAATTTGCATGGTAATATTCATGAACACCGTAACCAGTGATGGCAGCAGCATTTTGTACGAGCTGAACACAACTTGTTAATATTTATATGTAGCAGCTCAATTATCTTTGCTATTTCAACCCTGCAACAAATTACATTTCACAAGAATACACTTGTTTGCTTCTTTATGTGCCAGTGGAGCACACCCATCTTTGAAATTCAACACTCAGCTATCCTGCTCTTGAAACTCCACTGCATCATTCTGCAGAATAATCAATTTCTCAGACTGTGCAGCATTCTACTCACATGCCACAGTAATAAAAGCCCACTTAAATCAGAAGCAGAACAGCTGCCAGAATACGGAGCAGCTAAAAATAAAGCCACCGATAGAATTAGCCTCAGCAGCGTAGCAGTCACAAAAGGGCTACTCTTCAGTTTCTACTCCATGCAAACATGGAGGCCCTTAGAAACATCAATTAACATTGAAATGATGTGTGAATAATGCTTCCAATTTAATAATGTAACTGTTTCAAATGCTTTAAGATTCTTTCTTCTTTGGCTTGGCTTCGCGGACGAAGATTTATGGAGGGTATGTCCACGTCTGCTGCAGGCTCGTTGGTGACTGACAAGTCCAATGCGGGACAGGCAGGCCCGGTTGCAGCGGTTGCAAGGGAAAATTGGTGGGTTGGGGTTGGGTGTTGGGTTTTTCCTCCTTTGTCTTTTGTCAGTGAGGTGGGCTCTGCGGTCTTCTTCCAAGGAGGTTGCTGCCCGCCGAACTTTGAGGCGCCAAGATGCACGGTTGGAGGTGATATCAGCCCACTGGCGGTGGTTAAGATTAACTTTGAAGTAAACCACTTTTTTTGTTTGCTTATGCAAAATTCACTGAGCTCCAAAATTTGTAATGACACTGCCACCTCTTTTCCCAATCATTTTTATTCTATTGAGATATACATTTACAAACAAGATATAGTATCCACCTTTGAAATCAGTCTTTGTTTTACCCTCTAGAGACACAAATTGTCAAAATTATTAATGAAAATGTGTTCCCAGTTAAAAAGATATTTCTTTATATTTTTGATATGCATAAAAATTGCATCAGTCATACATGAAAAATAACCTTTAAATCAATTAACCAAAATATTGTTTTCAATAAAAGTAATTCATTTGCTTTAATTGGTTATACCTACTGGTAAAATCTTGGTATCAATCTGTTAATTCCCAAACTTTTGTCACAGTTATTTTACCCACATTTTTAATGCAAAGTAGATCATCCCAAGTAACACTGGCTGGAAACTAAAGGTAATCGTGACTGCAGGGGAAAAAAAACCAAAAACATTAATTTGAATGGGTTCCAACATGCATTTTTTTTTGTGGATTATTGCACCAGAAATTCATCCATGTTCAATGGAGGGGGCTTGATGACAGAAGAGCGTTGTTATCTAGTACATAGAAGTAGAAACATCCAGCATGTACTAACACAACTACCCCTTCAGAAATGCCACTGGAAATGAAGACTACATCACATGACTGTCTAGTCCATTTCAAGTCAAGCATAGTTAATTCCATCTGTGTCCACATGCCGTGACATTCCTTTTGCTGTCCAAGTTTTACATTTCAGAGAAGGAATTGCCATTAACAGAGAAAAAAAACTCCTGGCTACACTCCACTCAAATACATCTTCAGATTTTAAGCAATAAAATGTGGCAAAAGTGAGGAAAATACCAACATAAAACACATCCTAGATTGATGCTGCAGTGCCATACTGAGTAACTGCTACAAGGGGAAGCATTAAAACAAAGCTCCTTCTAACCTTTCAGCCAGATGCAAAAGCTCCCCTGATATTGTTCTGGAGAAATATTCCCTGCTGACATGCCCTTCTTTCAAATCTCTCAACTAAAATCACATTACTGTTTATGGAGCTTGTGTTTAATTATTTTCTCATGTTTTCTTTCCTACATTATATCTGTGATTATGTTTTGTTTTTGACTGCTGAGCATTTGGGAACACACAGAAAGGGAGATTAAGATTTATAAATGTAGCTCTCATTAGGTTTCAAACCAAAGCAGTGAATATTTTACACAAATTTTAGAAATACCAATGTTTCAATCAGGAGCTACATGTGCAAAAACTCTTGTATCTTATAGCTACATTTTATCATTCACTGTGACTTTGTTATACTTTTAAATACTGTATGTATCCTCATGTTCTGCCATCATTTCAACAATTAGCAAGAAGCATATTTTTCACAAATAATATGAATAAAATATTTTTTAAAATCTTTAATTCCAATATTTTTTTCAAATAAAGTGAACCAAAAAAAAGAGAAAAAACAAAGCATCCTTGCAGATGGCAGGGTGGGAGGAAGAACTGAGGAAGCAGCTGTAGATTTACAGATGTCGCTGAAGATGGCAACTGTCTCCTCAAGTTCAAGTTTATTATCATCAGACTGTACATATACAACCCGATGAATCAGCGTTTCCCCGGACCATGATGCCTACAATACACTGTACATAGTACTCACATTTATATTTAAAAAAACATTTAAAATAAAAATATACAAATATTTTGGAACACTTTACTTGGTTATAGGCTAATGCTCTTCAATCTCATAGCCTGCAGGAATTTTTTTTTCCTGGGCTGGCAGTCCTGACTTTGATGCTCCTTGATGATAGTGGGTCAAAGATAATGTATACTGGATGAAAAGTGTCTTCTTTAATCCCTACTTTAACCAATCCACCTGGTCAACATCAATAGAGGAAAGGGAGACCCCAATAACCTTCTCAGCCATTTTGATGAACCTCTGTATTGACATCCAGTCCAATACTTTGCAGCTGCCAAACCACACAATGATGCAGCCAGTCAGAACATTCTCAATTGTACTCCTGTAAAAAAATGTTTTCAAGAGGGGGACCAGTAGCCTTTCCCTCCTCAACCTCCTTCAGAAGTGTGGACGTTGCTGCACCTTCCTGACTAATGAGGTGTTGCGAGTTCAGGATAGGTCATCTTTTATTTGCACACCAAGGAACTTGGTGCTCTCCACTCTCTGATAGGACTGTAGAATACTTGACTTTTGTCCTTCTGAAGCTTTTTTGTCTTGTACATGCGGAAACTCAGGGTTGTTCTTGCATCATTTGACGAGCCTCCCAACATCCTCTGTAAGCCAACTCATCATTGTTGCCAATTAGGCCAATGACGGTTGCATCATCCTCAAATTTGATGGTTCTGTTTGAACAGAATCTGACAGTACCTGAGATAGAGACAGAGATCCAGAAAAGGAAAAGAGTCAACTACCCTTTTTACACTGAAGAACCATGTTATTGACATATATACAACCCATCTCTGGAAGCTGGCTTGCTTGTTCACAGAGAAGACAACTCGGGTCAGTGAGTCCTTTTACACAGCAAGCAGGATTCCCGAAGCAAAGGAGGAAGGACATGTAGTACAGTCCTGCTTTGACTCTGACACTACCTACCTTGGTGGATAAAAGCCAGACATGTTCAGACTCCCTCCTCCAATCCCCACCTTAGACACATTCACATTCGCTTCACATGAAGTGTTCGAAAGGTGGATAATACCCAACTTGAATCCTCTATGTAAAAGGGGTAAAAGATAGTCCAGGTGAACTGGATGGTAGGATGGAGGTTGGTAGCAAAAGTTCTATCCTTGTATAAGCAGCAACACCCAATGCATCGAAGAGCTCAGAAGTGACATCAGAATCAAGTTTTGAACAATATCTGTTCCATGTAACCAACAAGAAGACAGACATAGCTGGGACCCATCCACGTGCTCACAGCTACACCTTTGCAGATAGAGGGAGGAACTGAAAAGTTGTGGAGGGCAAGGTCAAGTTATGTCCAAACCAATGAAAGTATTAGTGAAAGGAACTGGTTGAAACTTTAATCAAGGAAGAAACAGAGGGACTTTCATGATGGAAATGTTCAGAGACTAAATGTTCATCGTGAAGGTGAGTAATTGGATCACAGAATTGGAAATGATCAAAATGAATGTACATATGTACTGCATATATGTATAATTTGTCTGTGTGTGTGTGTGTGTTTGTGTGTCAGGTCACTCACCTAAGTGCTACTCGTACCACGTAACCCAGTATTACCTGTCAGATGGTCAGCAACTAAACTGGCACCTAGTGCAGAGAGTGGCTAGATACCCTGCAGGACGAAAAACAAGACCTGTCAAAGGGTAGGTGAACCCTCTTGTAGGAAAGCCAGAAGATGTCTGCACATGCATTTTGCACTATGGACCAGAGTATGCTCTTTCGTCAAGTTGTACTGGTACAATCAGATGAAAATAAACTTGAACTTGAAAATGGTGGCAAGCACAAAATGGTGCCCTGGTTGAAAGTGGAAAGGATACAAGACCTCCTGTGAGATGCCATTCCTTTTCCTCAATTTTTGTCTCCATGACTGTTCTCGATACAAAGCCTTCTGCTCAAGAGCTTCAAGAGAATGAAACTGAAAATACAGTATCACATGTATATACATAGATTTTTTAATATATATATAGATAGAGAGAGAGAGAGAGAGAGATGTGTGTGAGATAAAAAATTTCAAACAGTATAAACTTGATTCCCCTCCATTGCAATGGAAAAAAAAATCAAAAGTATAAAAAAGCCCATCTGACCTACTCCAATTAAAAAAAACATAACTTACAAAAAACATCTGAGTAACTTATCCTGAGGGTTACATATATTTTGTAGTTTTTGGTTCCTATTGTAAATCAAATAAAACAAAGGTAAAACTATATCTCACCTGGAAGAGTAAATTCATCTAATCACATTAGGAACATTTACATCATATGAACGTTAGACATAAAAGATCACCATGTATCTTCAAGTTTTACCGATGAATCAAGTACATGATATCTAATTTTTTTCTAAACTTAAACAAGACATGATGTGAAAAAACTATTGAAACACTGTTGGAGGTCTAGAGTCTTTCCATTTGAATAGGATGGCTCTTCTAGCCAACAATGTAGAGAAGGTCACAACCTGTTGAACACATACAGAAAAACTCCACATCCGAGTCAATAACCCCAAAAAGAACAGTTATTGGATTGGCTCGTAGCTCCACCTGGAGTATAGTTGAAAAGATATTAAAAATTTCTTTCCAATAGACCAAAAGATATGTGTCAATGTGGCAATTTCAGATTTGCATCTATCACAAATAGAGTTAATATTAGAAAAAATACTAGCCAATTTATCTTTGGACATATGAACATGATGTAACACTTCAAATTGGATTAATGAATATCTGCAACATATAGAAGAGGTATATTTAACAGTTTAAAAATCTTGTCCCGTAGATACTCAGATGAAGGTCTTGTAAGTTCTAGTTCGCAAGCCTTTTTAATTTTATCATGAAGTACTGAACAACATTTTAAAAACCTATCATATATAATTCCAATTAACCCTTTGAGAGGAATTCAATTGAAAAAATATCATCATCTAAGTCTGGTGGATATACAAATTGAAAATCCAGTAATATGGCATTTAAAAAATTTCTAATCTGTAAATATTTTTTTTTAAAATGAGAATTTGATAAGTCATATTTGCTTGCAAGCTGTTCAAAAGACATTAAACAACCTTCCTTAAACTGCAAAAGAAACAATATCTTTGGTTTTCCATATAGAGATTAATGGTCAAAAAATGAGAGATAGCACTAGATAAAACCAAGTTTTTTTTAAATGAAAAAAATTTCCTAAATTGGAACCAGATTCACAATCTATGTTAGAGTATTGGATTAGATATATTCCTATTGACCTTGGGAAAACTAAATGGAAGGGAGGCACCCAATGAAGAGGCCACTGAATCCTGCTGCATAGATCTCAATTCTAAATATGTCTGTAATGGACGATCCAATTTATCATCATAAAAAATCCAAAACAGGAAATAGCAAATATTAGTGCCCAATAATAAACTCTAAAATTAGGTAAGGCCACGCTTCCATCTTTTTTCAATTTTTGTAAATGAAATTTACTAATTCGAGGGTTTTGTTAATCCAAATGAATGAAGAAACTTTTGAATCAAAATATTATTAAAAACAGATTTTGGAATAAAAACTGCACTTAAAATAAATATAAAAACTTAGGTAATAGTATCATTTTAACTGCTTGAATACAACCTATTAAAAATAACAATAAGGGAGACCACCTAAAAAAAGACAATCTCACATACTCGAACAGAGGAAGAAAATTGAGTTTATATAAATCTTTCAGTAATTTTCACCCCCCAAGCATCCTTTCTTCTGGAAAGATGGATTTCCTTGTACCATTGCTGATTGAGTTCTTATACACATTTCCTCCATTTCTCACACATTTGTCCTGACACCATCACACCTCCAGAGAATAATAGCATTTGCGTGGTCCTTGTCCTTCACACCATCAGTGACCACATCCAATACATTATCCTCTACCATTTTCATCTGATCCCACCACCCTTTCTACTTTTGACAGAGATTGCTCCTTTCAATATTCCCCAGTCTGCTCATTTCTCCCCACCCACTCCCTCATACTTTCCCTGCAACCGTAGGCATAACATCTCAAAGTTCAAATTTGTGGTCAGAGTACATACATGACATCACATACAACTCAAATTATTTTTCCTGTGGGCGAGGCAAAATGTCCAATTACTGGTAACTGTAAACTGTACTCAAGATCTCTTACCACTGAATGAGGAATATTCATTAAGCAAGATCCATCATCTACCAATTTTAGCAAGGGGAATGTCAGTCTTTGAAGAGGCAATTCAATTTGAACAGACATTTATTCAAGCATTAATTTCCTGCCCATCCCACAGTGTTCACTTTATCTAAATAATTAGCTAAGGAACATTTTTCTCAGTGTTGGGCTATTTCCATTAAATATTTGGGGATTCTAAAAGCATTACATTCAAAATAAAAACAAAAATATGGTAATAATATACTACATTTGACAACTATACAATGTCAAGCTGGAAGTCAGACAAAAGTTAAAACCAAAAAGAAATGTAAAGGTTATAAAATATTTCTCACAAAAATATTCTACATAATTCTACCTTGGGTTAAAATACAGTAATTGTATACTTGAGAACTAAAATTGTTTGGGCAATACATTTTTTGCAGGAGCTGTTTACAAAATGTCAATAACACTGGACAAATTTTTTTCAAAATGTTTGCTTCCCAATTAAAAATTAGATTATGATAGACAACTTGAAGATGAACAGATAATTTCATATTTGCTGCATCTCATAGGAAGTTTGGGAAACATTAACATATTGAAATTAGCATGTTTAATCGCATAATGATGCAGACATTATGTTAGTTCAATTTAACTAAAAATGTTTTACCACTGATTTTTGTTTGTACTCAGCATCGGATGCCTCTCATGTCAGTGTCCAACAACAGTCAGCCATCATTGATGGATTCCATTTGCCCTGATGCTGCTTTTTCATGGTTGCAATGTCCTGGTGAAACCTTTCACCATGTTTGTCACTGACTGCACCAAGATCAGCAGGGAAGACGTCCCAGTACGAATGCAGAAAATGAATTTTCAATGGCATGTTGCACTTCATGGTTTTGTCTGCTTGAAGTAGATGTAAAATATGTCGGGAAATCACAAAAATAGGTTATATCTAAAGAAAATGGTACTTGATAGGAAAATTTTAAGGTGATTTTCATGATCAGCAGCCCAAAATCAGAAAGAAAAATCTTAATTTTCCAGTGTAATATGTAGTGAAATGTGAAAGACAATTGTTGATTAACACATTTATGCTGTTCTCGCAGCAGAGATAAAGAAAAGCATGAAGAAAATAACACTTTAAGCTGTTTTTGTTTTCACCTTTTGGATAAAAATGCACTGACCTTTATTTGAAAGTCTGAAAAATTAGTTGGTGTTATTCTGCTCCAGATTTGGGACTAAAACTTCCAAGATCAAATACATTGCTTTCACATCTAATATCAAAGATTAATGTAATTTTCCTTGTATATTCTGCACATTTTGCATAAATTAATTTCACTTGTCTTGAGGATAACTTAATTATTAAAACTCTGCTTCCTATAAACTTTGGTTTCAAGAGTTGTCCCAAGCTGTTGAATTGCTGGTGTTAATTTTCCCCTCAGGTACAAAACAAATGATGTATATAAATGTTTATGTGTTGCAAAATGACTTCAGAACTTTCTGCTTTTTTATATTTATAGATGAGCAATAAATCCAATTGTAACCAATATCCACTCTCTCCCAAGATATCCACTGATGATACCATAGAACATTACAGAACAAAAACAGGCCCCATCAGCCCTTCTAGACTGTGGTGAACTATAAACCCTGCCTAGTCACTGACCTGCACTCAGTCCATATCTCTCCATACCCTTCCCATCCAACTACCTCTAATTTTTTTCTTAAATGTTAAAAATGAGTCGATATTCACCACTTTTTCAGCTGGCAGCTCATTCCACACTCCCACTACTCTCTGAAGAAATTCCCCCCAAACTTCCTCCACTTTCACTCTTAACCCATGTCCTCAAGTGTGTATCCACCCAACCCGAGAGGAAAAAGCCTATTTGCATTTAGTCTATCTATACCCATCACCATTTTGTATACCTCTATCAAATCTCCATTCATTCTTCTATGTTCCAGGGAATAAAGTCATAGCCTATTTAACTTTTCCCTGTAATTCAGTTCAAGTCCCAACAGCATTCTTGTAAATCTTCAATCTTATTGATATCTTTCCTGTAGTTAGGGGACCAAAATTACACACAATACTCCAAATTGTGCCTCACCAATGTCTTATACAACTCCTATTCTCAATTTGTGAAGGCCAATATTCCAAAAGCTCATTATAACCCTTATCTATCTGAGACACCATTTTGAGGGAACTATGTCTCTGTATTCCCAGAACTCTCTGTTCTAACACACTCTTTAATGCCCTACCATTTACGGTATATGTCCTACCTTGGTTTGTCCTCCGAAAATGCAACACAGCACACTTCCCAGCACTAAATTTCATGTGTCTTTTTGCAGCACATTTTTCCAGCTGGTCCAGATCCCTCTGCAAGCTTTGAAAACCTTCTTCACTGTCCACAACACCTCCAATCTTTGTGTCATCTGTATATTTGCCATTCCAATTTACCACATCATCATCTAAATTAGTCACTCTCAACCTTTATTTCAGCTGTGGTACCCCTAGGCTGAACAGAGTTTATGAGCCCTCTTCCCTATGAAGCAGTGAAGTTTTGGTTTCTTCTGTACTTTTCCCCTAACAGACTACATAAGAAACCAAACAAATATTCATGTTAGACGGTGAAAAGAAAACCTAGATTTTACTTAAATTTGTTGGGCCCTCTGTTGCGAATGGTTGATCTAAATCATTGATATAGATAGCAAACAATAATGGACCCAGCACTGATGATCCCTGAGGCCCACGATTAATGAGTTGCAGCTCCAGTCAAAAAGATAATGATCCACCACCACTCTCTCTGGCTTCTCCCAGAAAGCCAATGTCGAATCCAGTTCATTACCCCACCATGAATACTGAGCGACTGAACCTTCCTGACTAACCACGTCAAAGGCCTTACTAAAGTCCATGTGGACAACATTCACAGCCTTTCCTTCATCAACTTTCCTGGCAACCTCCCTGAAAAACTCTACAAGACTTGTGAAACATGATCTACCATGTACAAATCCATGTTGTCTATCCCTAATCAGTCCCTGACTATCCAAATACTTGTATATTTGATCCCTTAGAAAACCTTGCCTACTACTAATGTCAGGCTCACTGACCTATAACATACCTCAGGGTAATAAATGGAATTTTCTCATATTTCCAGAAGCATACCCAACCAAGGCTGTTGAAAAGATGTAATAATCAGACCTAGAAATAAAACATTTTTTTCCAGTATTTATATTTTATTCTTTGCAGAAAACATCATGGATGTACCTCAGATTTTCAAGTATTTTCCCCAATTAGATAAAACTAAACTACTTATGCCAGCAGTAATGATAGGATACAGTATTTAACGGTGTACTCAAGGCCATCATCCAGAATCCACATTCAGTAGTGAAACAATTGTGCATTTTATATCAAAAAATATCCACACATGTGGGAAGAATTTCTTTTTCTGACAATCAGCATTGACAAGGATCACTTCAACACAGTCCAAAGCACCCAGCAACTGTGATGTAATTAATGTGGCCAAGCAGCCAATTGCTAACTCTCAAATTTCTTTTAAGGTTACACTGTATGCCAAGAATAGAGTCTATACATATGCTTACAACAGAAGCTGAAATATAAACTCTGTAAATTTTACAGTTCTTTTTGTGAAATATGCAAAGTAAATAATATAAAAAATGTCAGACCCAAATAGTTTGATCAGCAGTCATTTTGGTTGTTCTCACATCACTTTACAAGGTTATTTTGCAGTGGAACTGGGTTGATAAAACCTGAAATTCAGCTCAGGCAGAAAACAAACAGTATGGCTAGTGAAGGCATGCTGAACCATTGACAATAACTTTCAGGAATCTGAATTAAACAAAACAGACACAAAATTTACTGAAGTTTCTGTCAGTTTCAAATTAACAATGGACATCATAGTTACTACAAGTCCGAAATCCAGCTAATAATTATCAGAAAATATTACTTAAAAAACTGTTATTTCAAAGCTTTCTTATTTAAGACGATATTTAAATTAAGCCACAATTCACAAAGCTACAAAATGTATTATTATCAGGTAAACAATGGAATTGTTTATTACTATTGAAAATGATGATTTAAAATGCCACATGCAATTAGATAGTATGATAAAGGACAGCATATTCCCCACACATGATCTAACCTACATTTCATTTGAATTATAATTTTTCCCAGTTACTGAACAGAGTTGAAATATTTGAAACAATCTAATAAGCTGTTTAAGAGGGCAACATTAACTTGGCTGCACTGTTCGCAATCAACATTTTCCCCAAACTGTTTAAAAAAAAACATTAACCATTGATATTTAAACCTTGCCATAAATCTTGCCAAGCCTTGTGAACCAGCTGTTACAATGCTTAACACATGCTACTTTTTCTCACCAGCAAGATCATTACTTTTCCTTCATGAAGTGCATTCTGGGCTTATTCATGTTCTGTAAAACTTTCCAGAGAATTCTGGTTCATAAAGAAGCAAAGGTTTGTTTTGCTTTTAAGCCAAAAGTCTCTGGAAGCTTTTACAGCATGGCTGCAGAACAAACTGGCTACAATTAGTTCATTTTCCCAGAATGCAATACTAAAAGGTTAAACAACAATGTCCCCCAGTGGTGAAATTATTCAATGTTACAAGCTGCACGCAATAAAAAGCATAATTCTAAAGTTGAAAGTGACAATTATGATTTTTAAAGTATGGTCCTTGTCAAACCCTATTATTGAAACATGGCTTGCAGAATTATAACAACTGTAGTTTTTGCCATTTTAAGGAGATCCAGCATTTTCTTTGGAAAATTCCTTAAAATTTAAAAACATTTATATAGTGATCACAGGGATAGCCTTTTTTCCTAACAAATTATGCTACAGTTCAAGAATGCAATTCTTCATAAAAATTACATTTTAAAATACTCATTTTAACATTAAATTGGTTACTTTATAAAAATCTTCTCTGGAAAATGCAAATTTTATTCAGTACAACAAAACAACTCTTAAAATGCCTTTCCATTTTTTGTACCTACTGTTTTGTCAGGCTGCAACAATCTCTGTTCAGACTATTATCTGAAGATGCTTTCAGCAATGAATTTTTCAAACATTATTTCATAATTTAGCTTCCACATGCTAGAGTTGAAATAGCTAAATAAAAATAATTCCAGTTGTACTTTTATTAAGTTTGTTTCTGCTGTTTGCTTCATGTTTTAACTACATCTTTTATTTTTTCTTGCGGAGAAACTGCCTTATGTAAGCCTCCAGTAAACTAATTTGATGATTAATGCACCAATTCTTTACAAAGTATCTAGAAAAATATACAAATGATCATGCCAAACTTTACTGTGATGTATTATCTGACTGGAAAAAAAAGTAGCCATTTTGATTATGAACCAATTTAGTAACATGATCACTAAAATGGCACAGAAGTTTTTTTTGCAACAGCAAACATTCATTAGTGAAGTATCAACTGGAGATACCCCTCTAACTCAATCCATCTGTATCATAAAGCCATAAAAATATCATAAATATATTAAAATACAATATGGCTGAAATTAGCACATGCAAGTAATGTAAACACTTATGTTTTGCTGAAGTAAAACATTACATGTATTAAGAATAACCAAATTATTTGCTTTAAATTGTTACCTATTAAACAAGTTAAAAATAAAGGCCAAGGCTATTTATTCCCAGTGGGAACTTGCTTATTGCTCATCACTTGTGCTTTACTAATGGGGTGGGGCAGAGGCTTATCTGGAAAAAAAACCAATTAGAATTTCAGTGATTTATTATTTTAATTTAGTATTTCTAATGTATGATCAACAAAACTTGAATGACTGAAGGAGAAGTTGGTTTTCAGTAAGTACTTCCAACGTTTATATGTTAGCTCGATGTTGTAAAAACCTATATACAAGATGGCTCCATTGCTCAGAACTGAGAAATTTCATACTTATCCGTTAATGTCATTGCGTCTGATTATTAAGTGCAACAACCCCACACTCAAGCTTTGAAAAGACTGTCCTGTTATCACCATTACATCAGCAATCATGTAGAGTCATGGTCTCCTTGGAGCTGCAGTCAGTTTTTCTTTGACTGATTTGTCTCTGCAGAAAATTGTTAATAAACCACACAAATACGAGAAAGGCATTAAGTTACATTTCCAAGCAGATTTATAATACTACCAATCTTCAACAGTGGCACACTTGAATAATTTTTTCCTGCATAATAAATACTATAAAATTTAATGTAATTTGAGCTATTTGAATGCAGTCATAAAATAAAGAAAGTGACAACTTAAGCAACTGTAGTCCCCATAAGTTAAACCAGATTAACAATTAGACATATCAGATATCAATAGTGAGAAAAGCCACTGAATCACAAAAAAAATTGAATTAATTTGAGCTTAAAGAGCACACAGAAGGCAATGGACAGTGCTCACAGTTCTTGTGCAATAATAGGAACAAAATTCAAAATGCTAAGTACCACAAATTGAATAGAAATTATACCAAGTTTAATACATGAATATCTGAGAAGGATTAATGAGTGATGTATCATATGGTATTTCAGGTACGTTAATAACCAATTAATACAAATTCTAGCCTCTCCATGCAGACAATAGGTCTTGGTACAGTAAGATAAACTGATATTTGCTCATTCTCAACCTGTACCTGTTTCATAAGAATTATGATTCTGACTACTGAATATACAAAATATGATTCCATATTTCAATAAGATATGAAGTTAAATAATAATGTACTCACTCACAAGATGAAATATAACTTTCTGACCATTTCAATGAATGATCACTCAAATGCATTGTCCTGGGTCTCGAGTCATATCTTGGGACAGGTGACCAAGGGATGAAGGAAATGAGTGACTTGCATAGATTTTATAATTCCAATCATTTAAGTCATGATTACTGATCCAACTTTGATGATTCAAGTTTAAATTTCCCATTGTCCACAAATCCTCGACACAATACTCTGTATCAAGTGATGAGTTCCAAGTTGTAATTCAAATAGTGATTATCCTACCACATTCTGTTACTAGACTACAACACTTTAGATGCACATTCAAATCCTACTATTCACAGCTTGAATTTTGGAATGGTATGAATTACACTTAAACATGCAACAAAATGTTACCATTGTAGTGAGCAGGAAACTACCATTTTCATAAAGTTCAACAGCACCACGAACCAACCAAAGTAAATGAACAAGCATGAAAACAGATACAGTGGTGTGCTGTTTATGGAATTCCACATCAAAATGCCTGACATGTTATGGCTCTCCCAAATGTCCCATTCAGTTCAAGATTTGAAATAGGCAATAATGATGGTCTGGCCATCTTCATATCTTGTGAACTGAAAAAACAAAGTTCTCCTGCTATTGATTTAGAACTGGAACTTGAATCAATTCTAATTGGAACCAGTCCATTCTTAAAAATCTGTCATTTCAGGTTCCAATCAAAATCAGTCAAGACCAGGTATCATTTTCATTGCATCTGCATGAAACAATTCACAGGTTATACTATTTTCATAAATATTATTAAAGATATCCAAATACGATCAACTACTATTTTCCCATACCAGTAATTTCTGATGATTATTAAAAAATTATTACATCAATTACTTAAAATTTTTATTTTAATGCCTATCAACATGCTCCATCACAAATCATCTGAATTCCACTGCACAAGGGTCAATTTCTTTTTCCATTTAATACTGCAGAAAATAGCCCTTGGTTTTTCAAAAGAGAAATTCTAATGAATTGTTTCCTTTCCAGTATTTGTTTGTTGCATCATTGCGAGGTTTGTGGTATATGCTATATTTTGTGGTTCTCTCCTCCAGATAGATTGAAAATCAAAATGCTTAATTTCTATTTTGGGTGATAATTGTTAAATGGAACAAATGAAAATGTTATACTGTGTATCAACACAAAATGATCTTTGTTCATTTTTTAATTGCATGTAGATCCTATTTAAAAATGTACTAGCAAATCCTGTAGAATACATTAAAGAAAACAGATGTGCAGGTACAAACCTTAATTAAAAAGTGATTCAGTTAGTCACTCCAACGTCTCATACTCAACAATCAAATTTCTCCATCTCCTTTCTCCTCTACAATACTCTTAAAACTTACCTTTCTTGTCTTTGTGTCATAATCTGTTTGACTTGATGTCACTGCGTTTAGCAACATTCTTGTGAAAGGACCTTAAACATTTTGCTGTTAACTCTGCTTAAAAAAAAGTTACTCTTGGCACGACTCACCAAGAATGTGATGTAGGTACCGAACCAGACTCTTACAATTGGAAAGATTTGCTTCAATGAGGTATAGTATTAATAAAGTGAAAATATTTTAGTAATAAATGACAAAAACAAACAGGCAACATCCCTTCCGACTCTGCCGGATTTACTTATTTCAAGTAAATCTGAAAACTCATAAAAAAGGCCATTGGCTGAGATATTTTGGTAGGATGCTGTTTAAAATCTCACTGGACATTAATACCCAAACTGTGTTGTGCAAACATGTGATATAGCACAAAAACACAAGTCAGACATAAATCGTCTTACCAGACACCAATAACTTGATGTAAAATTGTAATTATATTATTAAAAAGACAAATCCCAACTTTGTACCTTCTCAATCAAAACCTACAACGAATAAATAGGTATTAACAGGAGCACAAACCCTGAATTCAAAACTTTGAATTAAAAATCAAGCAAGATTTAGTTATACCTTGAAAACAGCATCAGCTTCAATAAAGAACTTGCTTCTATCACTAATAGAATACAATTCAGCTTAGTGGAAATAGAAAAGTTCTGAACTGAACAAAAATGTGAAGTTGCCAAGAGTCTGTATAGGAATCTAATAAACTATTTATGATACATCTATAGTTTTGATTAAACAGCATGCTTTAGCTCTCACACTTTGATGCACCTTCAATTAAAAATATGGTGTGATCTAAGCAAACTTGAAAGATTACAGATGCGATAAATTGAATTAAAAATATCCCAGAAGTTATCACAATTTTCCTGTTAATTCAGGCAATGTTTCTGGCATTTTAATTTTTTTTGCCATTTTTTCAAAATAGAGAATACTTTAAATATTTTGATATTTAGAGTGTTTCAAATATAGGAATTCAACTGTGCAAAACTAAAAAAAAACCTGTAGCAGAAAAAAAATGCAGCAAGTGTTGACTGACTATATTATGGAACTTTAACAAGGAGGGTAGCCTACCAGGAATATTTACAGTAGGAAAAATGGAAAAACTCCAAAAATCTAATTTTCACCTTTCATATTTGCATCTGAAGAACATTTCCAATAAATATTGAACCACTTAAAGTGTATACAAGGTAAAATCTGGGATTGGGGATATGCTGCCTCAGATTCAGCTAAACAGCTGTTTTTTTGTATGCCATCTGTGTTCAAACTTGTTACAATTAGCTAGACCACCATAGTTAACCAAAACTGATTTCACATTGTAACATTCAATCAAGCATCTTTAATTTCACAATTATTTAAGATGGTGTTTTGGTGAAAAGAAGTACAAGCTGTAAGTCATCAGGATTTAAACCAATAATAATTGAATGGAAAATCCTGAATCAGCAGTTTATTCCTATAACGAGACAATCAGGAAATTTGTAAAATAATGGGCCTTTTGCCAAGACTAGTAAATAGATAGCATCTGATCAGTATGGCTCTTCAAACATAGCCTGAAAAAACTAATTAAAAAAGCAGTTTCTCATAGACAATATATTCGCATTTCTTAGTCTATAAAGAAAGTGACTAGTCAGGGAGCTTATTCATTGAATTTATTACAATTTATTCAGCTCCAAGGCACATTACAGTCTTCTGTTACTACAGAAATGTATAAAGAACAAACAGAGCAATTTGTCATATACAGTACAGCATTTTGCTCTACTATTTAAAGCATTCGTGCATCCATAAAGCAAAAAAAAACATTATAAAAAATTCAGATCACTGAATCATAAAATGAAAGATTTTGCCCTTGGAAACTAATAAAAAGAACCCCTCACCTTTTTTTTTAAAAAAAAAGTCACTTTGTATGAGACTATCCCCAGGGCTTGTAACATAACTGTAACCCCATTCTTTGTAACAATTTGTTTGCATCTCTGCAGGCGTCAACACTGGCCTTGGCAATTCAGCGAAGTGCATACATTTACAAAAACACACCAGCAGCGTTAATTGCTAAGTGCTATGATTCTGTACCTAGCCAACACACTGCCATCAATAAGTGAAAACAGTTTTAAGCAGTAATATCAGATATTCTTTAATAAAACCAGGTTTATCCTTCAATTGAAGAAGAGTACATACCTTGTTTCAAAATATAGAAACATACGACGAAAAATGAAAAATGTCTATACATAAGACTAAATGTTTAGTTCTTATTCACATTTGACTTCAATCATTGAAGTTTAAACAAAAATTAAGGGTCTCTTTCTTTTTTGACCTTCACGTCCCCGGCTAAGATTGTAGCAATCTCTCCTTGCATGAATGCCCAAGGAACATTTGAACCTACCAAGGGGCATTTTTCTCCGCTGGGGCAATAAACTTCTCCATTGGCCCCCTGAGCCTTAATGCTCTCCCTGGAGCATGGGAAACAAAATTTATGATTGGGCACTGACGGACATTGCACAAAGTGAGTGTCCTCCAAACGTTCATGACAAATGGTGCAGCACAGAGGCCCGTTGTTGGCCATCGGAGAGTCTGGAATGTTTGGGGGGTGAACGGGATCAATACTGGGATTGGGGTGGTTGTTGGGAGGGGCCACGGATAGAGCAACATCTCCGTTCCTGGACACCATGCGGCGCTGGCTGCCCCCCGAAGCTGGGGACACTGGACTGTTGCTGTTCCGCCTGGTGTTGGTTGTAGTGGTCGAATGAACGGAATTGCTGCCGTCTTTTGGCGAGTGGGCATTTCCAAGGGTATCAGCGACGGACATCAGAGCAGCCATGGGGGACTGTCCGTTCTGAGGGCTGCATTCTGGAGGGGTGGTCCGGTTGGGTGGAAGTGGGGGAGCTCCATGCGCCGCACCGCCTGTTGCAAAGGCACCGGATGCCGCCATGGTGAGCTTTAAGGCTTCGTTTTGGTTCGGCAACCACTGCTGCTGCCGCTCTTCCTTAACGCTGCCCGTTTCCGAGTCTGGCTCGGGAGACGCTTTTCGCTTCCGCATCCCAGGCCTGGAGCTACTGGGCGGAGGACGGGGCAGATTACACAAAGCGGTGGGCAAGATGGGGCAACTGGCGTCAATGTGGGGCTGAGGCAGCATGTCGACCCCGACAACCTCCTTGAAGAAACGCACCGACTCGGGCAGCAGGTCACCCAGCAGTCGCCAGTCCCCCGAACCATGTTTCTTTTCGTACTCGAGGTACTTGAAGCCCGACGACAGGCCCCTGCCAAAATCCTTCATGCAGTCCTGGTACATTTGCTTGGCCACTCCCGAGGCGCTGGAGAAGACATTAGCCGAGCCGCTCGGGTACTCGATGAAAATCTTCAGCTCGTAGTCCATTCCTGGCTTGGAAACGGCATCGAACGCGAACACCCGTCCGAGCAGAGAATGGTCCTTTTTAAAGCGCACATCGAAGGGGTTACAATTGGAAAGCGTGAGCAGTGTTTCTCGCACGATCTTGGGCTTGCTCACCCAGTCCTCGGAGCGGTTCCGCAAGCTCTCGCCCAGCTCTGCCAGAGTCTCGGCATTGCGCTGCTTCTCCTTCAGTTCCCTCTCTTGATCGCTGCTGGACACAGAGCCCGGTCGTTTGTTGACATCGTTCAAGACCTGGCTGCTGACGGTCAGCGAGGTCCCCGCCAGGCTGGTGGAAGGAGACGGCCGGCCAAGCAGAGCGTGCGAGGTCACCGCTCCAGTGGTTGGGCCATTCAGAGTGGTCTGGGGCAGCAGATTGGGCGGGACCGTCACCGGGCCCGGGGGCACGATGCCGTGATTTCTGCGCGATGAGTTGGGACTCTGCCGGTTCAGCTCAGGCGGGACGTCCTCAGACTTGGGGAATCCATTGGGTCCATTCAAGCCATTCGGGAGCCTCCCAGCGTGGGCGAGGGAAGGGTATTCGAACCGAGGTCTCTCGGCGCTCAGAGAGTAGCGGTCGAGAGGCGGCTGCGGCCCCTTGCTCGGACCGTCGACGTGGTTGAGTTGCTGGCCCGGCTCTTTGCTGGCCCCCAACGACTGAACTTTGACAGGCGGGGGCCCCGGGGAGCGGCCCTCCTGGAAACCATGAGCCCGCTTCAGCTGGCGTGCCGTCTCGATCACAAACTCGATCCGATCGGCGCCCTCGTAGTTCACGCAACCTCGGCACACGGGCTCGGTAAAATCCCAGATCATGGCCCAGGGCATGCGGGGCAGATCACAGAGGTAACACGACTGTCTCCGGGCCGAGGACACCTGTGCAGCAGACATGGTGCGGGACTCGAAATTCTTTCCACGTTACGTGTGGCGTGCAGGCCCTTTCCTTCCGTGGTGTGGCCGGGCCCGGGCTCACTTCGCTCGCCTTCCTTCTCCGCTTTCTCCTCTCTTCTCTCGGCCGCGCCACCGAGCTCCTCCGAGCACCACGTGACGTCAGCCGCGCTCTGCAGCTTGTCACCAGGCGAGCGCGCACGCGCAGCGCCCCATTCTTCGCCCTCCCCACCCCCTTTGCCTCTCCCACCAGTGTGCTCTGGTCCAGAAAATCTAAAATCTCTGCTGACAGTCAGGCCCAGTGCATTAGAAAGCAACGCGAGTCCCTCCCCTCCCCCCACGCTCATTTCGCGTGAATCAGCTTGCACTTGAATACACCAAGCCATTTCAGCGTAATGTTGGAAGATGACGTGTCTTGATTCCAAGCCCATGAATGTTGATGGCAACCTTTCCTTTTGATTTTCATTCTACGAGTGGGCATTAAAATAGAGTTTTTGCAATTCAAACAGCTCGCCTCCTGTGCTTGAAAAATCAGGAAAAAAATGCATCTCAGCCTGGATTCGACATCAGCTTAAAATCATTTCGCATTTCTGCAACTAAAGTCCAGCCGAGAGCCAAAGGACTATTTACTTTTTCGAACAAGTGACGTTTAGCAACATAATTTCGGGCAATAGTTTAAAATTACCCAAAACAAAACGACGAGGATTTCCTTTAGCCGTCACAACCCTCCTGATAATAAAGTAATGATTGTATAAAATGCATATTTAAATTGTGTGGATGTTATGTCAGTGTTTGCAATGTTGTCTAGGTTTTCCCCCGCCTCTCAGCTGCAGCTTTCAGCAGTAACTCCGGTTCCTCCCCATGACGTCAGGGCCTGTTCTATTTCAGTTCTTTTCCAGACCATGTCGCAACTCTTCGAGCGTTTTGCGCCATGCCACTCACAAATAGAGCCCACATTTTATTCTCCGCTGCTAATTCTGCCCTGAAGCCGCTTGGTCAATCTATTAATCGCCAGACCGCTTTAAAACCAATGCTGCATTTGTAAAACGGACATTTCCCCTGCCAGAGACAAAGGGGGCTGCAACATGGGAACAGAAATCAACACGAGCCGACCGATACATGAGCGGTCTCCCAAAGGCTTCTGGGAAATGGTTAGATCAAAAATGGCAATGAAAGTAAAAGCTCGTTACACCTTAGAGTGAAATAATTATGCAACTTCTCCCAAATCGAACGTCAGTTTCCTGTTGTGCAATTTGCTGCAAGGAAACGCCAGCAGAAAAGGATGTCTCCCAATGAGTACTTGTTTTTGCTTGTCATGAAAGGAATTGTCCGATGGTGCGTGTCCCGAGGTGAGGGAGGTGCTGCTTGTTTTTCCACGATGGTTCAATCATTAATATGGTCGTTGACCATCAGTTTCGGAGGCTACGTCAGCACTTTACAATAAACAACCATTTGGTTAATGTTTAATCAAACCCTCAAACTCGACGATTCTGCATAGGGAAAATTGTAACAAAGAGTTTGGGAATAATTACAATCTAATTTGGCCGAATACTGTCGGATTATAGCTCAGTCATGCAATTGCAAGAAAGAAGAGTGTTTAACATCGTAACTAACTTCTTTGGCATTTTCGACGTTTAATTTAAATCAGGATACATTTCCCTTTTGTGACCCAAAAATACCTTGTTCAGAAAACCATTCTGCTAAAGTTCAGTATTTTGTTGGAATGAAAATAACTTCAGTTTCATCACCAAGACCCATTGTATGTTACAATCATTACATATGACATTTAAAATATTTCAGTGATGCTATAAAAATTTGGGTTCTGAAAGACTGATCGAGACAGAGATTTGGCCCTCTGCAATAAGACACAGGAGCAAAAATAGGCTATTCAGGGCTCCTCCCCTTCCCATTCTTCCCCCTTTCTCATTCCAATCTTCATCCAGATGCCTTCCTGTTTTTGTTTATACCTCAAAGAAAGGCTCAGCCCTGAAATGTTGTTAATATAGCTTTACCTCCTATGGATGCTGCGAGACTGGCTGAGTTCCTCCAGCATTCCGGATTTCACTCCATTCAGCCCATTGAGTCTGCCCTGCCATTTAATCATGAGTTAATCCATTTTCCCCACTGCCTGACCTTCTCCACATAATTTTGATGCCCTGGCTAATGAAGAACAGCTCTATTCAATTGCAACTCTGGCTTAATGAAGCTCAAAGGCTGTGAGGCAGACCAGTCCACCAGCAGTTACTCGCTCAAGTGAAAAAGCTTAAACCAACCAACTAAGTGCTGCTGAAGATATTTTCAACTGATGATCAAAAGACAGTTAAGAGTTCACATCTTGTGGAAAGGCAATTTGTTGAGGATTTCTATAGAAAAACTTAACTTGGAGATTTGAATTGGGAGGCCAACAACTTCTAAATTTTGAGTATTATTATAAAGCAGCCCAAATAGAATTTCTTTCTATTTTTTGAGGAAGAAGAAAAAGTGGCTTGGGTTAATATAGAAATGAGTAAGATAGGGGGAAAAGAATCTGAAGAATTTCTATATAAATGGAATGAGGTATTATTAACTGGAGAAACAGGTACACCAATATCAAGACATTTGGTTAGAATGTGGCATAAGTTACATAGATTGATAGGAGTTAGGGGGTATGGTTTAGTTAGGATCCCATTGGTGCAAAATAAACTGATCCCATTTACGTTGATTAATAGAAATGTTTACTAAAGTTTGTTATCAAAGCAGATATTAAATGACACTTGAACAACTAAAAGCTAAATATGGAAGTCAAAATAATATATTTGGTTACTATCAATTAAAGGTGTATTTACAAGAAAGATTAATTACATCATATATACTGTTTGAAGATGATGAAGTAGAAATAATAAGATCCAATCCAAATGCAAAATAAGTTCACGTCAGTTATGTATTTATTACTTTTGAGGGGAGTAAAGAAGAAAGATTTTTATAAATCTAAACAAAGGTGGGAATAGATATAAATGATAAAAAATTGCACACAAATATGTTACGATGATATGAAAAACACAAATGTTAGATAATAGAATGGTGCCATACAATTTCATACATCAGTTATGTATTACACCACAAAAGCTTAATAGATTGAAGTCAGCTATTTCGGATAAGTATTTTCGATGTAAACAGGACACAGACACCTTTTTACATTCTACATGGACATGCCCCAAATTGAATTATTTTTGGACTAATTTAATAGATTTTTTTCAACAGTTAATAGGTGTTAAACTCCTGAGAAACCCCATGTTGTTTCTTTTGGGGGGATATAGCAAGGATTAGTCCAGATTTAAAACTGGATTGGTTTCAAAAAGAATTGTTAAAAATCATGTTGGCAGTTTCCAGGAAATGTATAGCTGTTTCATGGAAATTGGATATGGATTTGGTATTAGATAGGTGATGTGGTGAAATGCAAAGTTTGGAAAAGATTACATATAATTTAAAGAACAAATATGATAATTTTTGGAAAATTTAGTTTCCATATATGCAAAAGATTGGTGTTATAATTAATTACATTATGTCAATTGGTAGAATTTGGTGTGAACTTCGTCACTCCCCAGCCTCACCTTAATGTATCTCATTTTATTACTATATTAGATGTTGTATGTGTTTTTATATATATACTTAGATTTTGATCGTGTTTTGTATTATACAGTAGTGTTTTATTTAACTATATGCTTTATATTTAAAAGATATAATGATAGTTGTAAGTGTTAGAATAATTAGGCCATAATTTATCCATCCAGTATTGTTTTAAAAATTAGTTTATTCTTTTTTTTCTTTCTTTGTTCCTTTTCTTGCTTTCTTTGGGGATTTTTCTGTGTGGGAGGGAGCAGATGGGAGGGGGGAGAAAATGATTAAAAAAAAGCATGTATTGACTTTAATATATAGAATTGTTGGTTCTGTATGCAATTTTGTTACATGTGCCAATAAAATAAAATATGAAAAAAAGAGTTCACATTACTTTAAATAAAAATTAAATTCTTTAAATCATATTAAATTTATTTACACAGTCAATGAGAACTAATTATTAATCAAAACAGAAAACAAACAAACCACTCTTTGCCATCCAGGATAGTGATTTCATTCAAAGGAAAATTGCAGGATTAGAAATGCTGCTGTTCATGGCTGGTGTTAATTTAGGGGGTCAGATCTGTACTATTTCTGGTCCATCAGCACAAATACAGTCAAGATTCACCTTGAACTTGATGATAATTCCAGTTTCAGACCAGATAGACAGGCTTGCATTTTTGGCTGCAAAGTGTTCCATATTTCCACTCCACAATGTAGAGGCAAAGAAGTCAGAATCTCATCTCTCTCTCCCCTACAAACTGCCAGCCAACGCAAGCCTATTATTTTACAGCATCATGCAATCATCCAATTCCACATAACTTTAAACTGAGCCAGCCTATGAGATTGAACATCACTCATAAAGGTGTCCCAACACAAACAAACTAGTCTATCTTAATTTTGCTATTTAATCACCATACGCTATCTATTTCATAAATTTCTACTATTATAAAAGCTTTGCCATTCACATTGAGAATTGAAAACAAATTCATTTAAGTCAATAATGCAGAGGAGTTTTTTTGGCTTGCTACATTCCACAAATCTTCACACAGAAACATCCAAGTGAATGAGGAAATAAAGGAAGACTATATTCATTATAAACTAATTAAACAACTGATGACACTTTAAAATAAATATTAGTTTGTCCTTACTCTCAACTCCCAATGGCAGATCATGTAGATAATGTAACTGAGGCCAACACTGGGTTCCATATAACAGTTGGCCTCAGTTACATTCTTTACAATCCATTTTTAAAAAAATAAATTTCTTTTAAGCCACAAACATTATCAGAATAAATATGTTGAAAATAATTTGGCTGCACAATCACTAGTTTTGTAGAATTTAGAGAATGATTATAAATACTGCGTGAAGAAAAGAGAAACAAGAACTGTTGATGCTAGAACTTGAGTAATCCATGAGAAGAGACTTAATGATCAAGCAGCTTCGATGGGGAAAATGGTCTGTCAACATTTCAGATCATGACTCTTTATTCACACTAAAGTGGATAAATAAAGGTGGGAGAGAAAGGTTCTCTAGTACAAAATCCAATCGCCTCAGCCACTCCCCAGCCCATTTGCCCTTCTCTCATTTATGCTTGCTATCTCCTCTTCCCACCTTAGTCTTGATAAAGGGTTCTAACCCAAAACATTGTCCATCCATTTCTCTCCAAAGACGCTGCCTGACCTGCTGAGCCCTTCAGCTTCTCATAAATAACACCTGTTCCACCTATTATATTGATATTTCCTGTCCAAAATAGTATTTTTGAAACAATCAGAAACAGTTGCTGTTTGTAAAAATAATTTTTCACTTAATTTATTAAATGTTAGTTACAATGTTCAATTCTTTGCTTGATACAATATTTATTTAAATAAAAATTAATGCCTTCTCTAATAAATATATTCACTCTTTATCCATGTTATCCAATGGAGAAACTCATGTTGGTAAAGAAAAATAAAAAATAAAGTAATATTTGTATGCCAAATTTATATTCCAAAATTTTAAAATTACTTTGCTTCCACAACACAATGTCTGATTATGCTATCTGCAAAACTGTGGCAACATATTGAAAACCTCTCAGCAACAGTAAATAATTATATTCATAGGTGAAATTTTAGTACAGCTTGTTCACTTCAAATGAGAAATTTTATGTAATGATACAAAACAGCGTGGAAGGATTTTTTTATATCTGTTACTTCCATTGATTGTTAATAGGAGACAGTATACAGTAAATCTGGGAGGAGAACTATCAATTTATCTTTAGAACCTGGATTCATCCCAGTTTGACTGCGATGGAGGTTTCCTCAAGTCCTAATTTAAGATGAGTTTATTTCAAACCAGTTCTTAATATACGATGGTTAGCGCAATTGTAGTAATTTAGAACAAGCCACTATGAATAGGTATAGATTTAAGTGCTCGTCTAGATTTAGTAGTTTTTAAAGTAACAGCTGTTCTCCTTTGGCTCAGAAACAAGAAAAAAAATACAATTACAATGATTACAAGTGGCAGCACCAATAGTATTTTTTCTCTGATCTGAGAACATATCAAGTCAAGCCAGCCTCTGCTCAACTCAAGGCTGCAATATCTTTTCAGTGCAGATAATTTGTACAACTAATTCTTTCTCCTTACAAGAGGAATTCTAGACAGCGCTAACCTCTTTAAGGTTATTGTGTTACTAAGCATGAATATGTCATCCCGTTTTGTAAACAAAATGGTAGAATATGAACAATTGGTACAGATGTAAACATCAATCCACATTAGTCAAAGATTTGAAGTTCCTATATATGTATTTTCTCCTTTCTGGGCAATCTTCAAGTAAATTAAATTCCTGTACATTACTTTGTACTACGATATTTGCACTATGAACAACTTATAGTTTGAGAAGTGTCAGCAATATTGTTGCAAAACAAAATAGAGAGGGGAACTTGCTGGTTCAACTTCAACTTAAGTAAATTCACCCCACTGAAATATTGTCAATTCCATATCTCACATCATATATCCATGTGGCCCAAGTCATATTAGAATATTAAAAACTGCGCAGCAATTGGCTGATTTGCTCTTAAGGTTGTAGGTTTATTTATTTAAAAAAAATCTTCCTGATATTGCCTCTCTCCTTTTTATTTTCAGATTCTCAGGAGCTCAGGATTGTGGGGCGAGGGGAAGTTGCAATGAAAGCTGGTTAGAACATGTAAAAATAAAAACACTTGAAATACTAGTTCAAAAGTGAAAGAGGATAGAGGCGGGGTAATTTGAACTAATATATGTATAAAATAATGGAATAGGTAAAAAAAACGTCTGACAGTCTGAATAAGACTCAGAACTTCAATTTCACTGGTTATTTGGTAGTAATAATAATGCAACCATCCTTAAAATTCAATTAATTTGAATGGGTGTATTCTGACATATTTTTGCATGTTTGGCATACAATTAGTATAACTCAACCCCCTTTATGTTTGAATCTGGAAACTCTCAGCAAGAGTGAAGTCTGTATGGCAAATTTTGATGTGGTTAACTGCAACAGTTAACTGAATAAAAATCAAATGAAATCAGAATGTTGGTAGTAGTACAATCCAATTCATAGTCACACATCGGATTTTATACAAAATAAATATTACACAAAAGATTCCTCTCCTCTGGTTCTTTGCACACAACTTAAGCTTTTAATAATGCTGAAATCAGAAAAGGACAAATATCTGAAATTGATTCTCCTGGTTTCCATCACAAAATATTTTCACAATGTTTCACAGAATTAATAAAGATCATATGCCAGTCATACATTAAGTTCACACAAGGCTGGCATAACCCACAACAACAAATTCACCCTGATACTACACACTATTCACTCTAGTATTTTCTTCACCAAAGAATGTCTTTATTTTATATGGACATATTACTCAGTCTCTTAAAAAAAACCCTAATTTCCAGGTGATAACATCTATTCTGCATTTAAACTTTCCCTATAGGATGAGAAAGTGTTTTGCAAATACCGCTGACAGTGAAAAAAGATCACATGAATGAGCAGCTGAAAACTCCACGCTGATCAAGAACACTATGACTCTGTGTTATTCAATTCAACCCCAACAGATAGCCTTGGAGCCTGATAGTCACATTCCAATCTTAAAAGACCTAAACACATGAGATCACAAAGCAGAAACTGCACTTGAGAGAGAGAAGCACACAGGGATATTACCTGGCCCGCTGCTTGTGAAAAACACAAAAAGATGCAGGGTGAAATTTTACTACACATCATAGGTAATCTGGGAAATGCTGGATGAGAAACTATTTGGGGCACTATCATGAAACCTCCTTGGGATAATAGGTGTGAATCTATGGGAAAGCAATGGGATAAAACCACACAATGGTCGCAAATAGCAGTCATGGCAGAATAATCAAGAAAGATAGCTGCTTTGGAGATCGTCTTGTCAGACATAATTAGCTATTTGGATCATGTAAATTCAGCAGTCTAAATGAATAACAATTTTAAGAAAGAATTTTAGTGTTGTATCCTCCACAACAGAATGTATCAAGGTCAACTAAAGAACCCCTAAAATATGCAAAATCGACTACACTTCACTAAAACTTTTGTGGTATCTATAATGAGAAAATGAAGCAATATTTTGTCACTCAAACTTTGTCAATGATTTAATGTGGCACAAATGAATATTTACAGATAAGGAGGGAGTTGAACATATTTGCTACTATCAGTCCAAAGGAATAAAATAGTATAGCGTAGTCCAAATGCACAAAAATACCTTTTCTCTGCCACAATGTTTTAACCCCAGCATAAGGGCACTCAGTATTAGTGCGAATTTTCTATTAAAGGAATTTTAATTAATGTACAGTGGCTTCCATAATGTTTGGAACATTATTTGCTCCTGTGCTCCAAAGTTTTACATTTGTATCAAACAATTCACATGTGATTACAGTGCACAATCCAGATTTCATTCAAGGGTATTTGTGTATAGTCCCCTCATTTCAGGGTGCCTTAATATTTGGGATATAGCAATGGTATTTATTTTAAAGTCATGAATATCCCTTGCAAGCAATGACTGAAGTCTGTGATTCATAGACTCATCAGTTGCTAAGTATTTTTTCTGGTGATGCTTTGCCAGGCCTCTACTGCAGCCATCTTCAGCTCCTGCTTGTTTTAGGGGCTTGTCCAATTAAATTTTCTCTTCAGTATATGGAAGGCATACTCAGTTGGATTTACATTGGGAGACTGACTTGGCCATTCATTAATTTTCCAGTTTTTAAGCTTTGAAAAACTTCTTAGTTACTTTAGCAGTATGTTTGGGATCATTGTCTGGCTGTGGGATGAAGCACCGTCCAATGAGTTTGGAGGCATTTGCTTGAACTTGAGATAAGATACACCTCAGAATTCATTTTGCTACTGCCATCAGCAGTTATATCATCAATGAAGATAATTGTGCCAGTACCTGCAGCAGCCATTCATGCCTTGGCCATAATGCCCCACTGCTATGTTTCAGATGAGGTGGTATAATTTGGATCTTGGGGAGTTCCTTTACGCCTTCACACTTTGTCTTATAATCATTGATACAGGTTAATATTGATCTCAACTGTCCAAAATACATTTTTTCCAGAATTCTGCAGGCTCTTTTAAATACTTCTTGGCAAACTATAACCTGGCCATCCTGTTTCTGTTTGCATCTTTCACTGTTGCTTCTGTATTTCTGTTCATGAAATCTTATGTGGACAGTAGTCATTGGCACGTCCGCACCAGTACACTCTTTCTTCTTAATGAGAGTTCGAAAAAGTTGATTTTGGTAATCCTAAGGTTTGGGTGATGTCTCTTATTTTTTTTAATTCTTACTTTTCAGCCTTATAATGGATTATTTGACATTCATTGGCACAACACTGGTCCACTTGTTGAAAAATGGCAGCTATAACTCTAAAGGAGATCAAAAGCTAAGAAGCAAGTCAAGCTCTCTTATACCTGCACCAATAAAGTAATTAAACATACCTGAGTAATTACAAACACTTTTGAAGACAAATCTCGCAAACATTATGGTGTCCTGAAATGGGGCAACTATGTATAAAAAGTGCTTTAATTTCTACATAGTCAAACCAAAATGTAAACAAATACATTTGAATAAAATCTGGAATGTGCACTTTAATCACATGTGAATTGTTTGATTACAAATGTAAAACTGGTGCACAGTGGGAAATAAAGGAAAAAAATGTCTTTGTCCCAACCATTATGTACATTAATATTAAGTAATGGGTCATTTTAATGATGTTCATCCCATCTTAATCTTAATACATATTTTTACCAACTTTCCTCCTCAATTGTCACTTCAATTCTTTACCCCCTCCCATTTGGATCTCCTGCACTATTTTTAAAAAATCCCAAGTGAGCTTGAGGAATAAAACCTCAATTTTCATCTGGGAAAGTTGCAATATTCCTGTCTCAATTTATTGAATTTAACAACTTCAAATAACTGTAATTTAGGTTCTTAATCCAAAATGGTGCCTCAGATTTCTCTCATCAGCAACACAGCCTGACCAGCTAGTTTTTTTTTCATATACACAGCCTTTCATTTTGTAGCTTTTACATGTCCCTTTGTTTTTGTTTTATCCAATTTTTTTTAAAGTAATCTATTAATCATATGGCTATACCAACAATCTACTGCCAGTGATCCTGGCATCATTTTATCAAAGATAGTTCTTTGTTCTATTCTTACCTCCCTCAACCTCATTACAACCAAAATGAACCTGTTTTTCACTTTCTGATTGTGGTGAAAGATTAGCTCCATTTTGCTCTCCATTGATGTTGCTTGACCCGTGAATGATTCCGACACTTGCTGGTTTTTACTTCTTCATCAATATGATTGGGTTTGAATATCGGTTCCCAAGGTGAAAGGATATTTAGTTAAATTCATTTCCTGCAATACTATATGCCTAAAAACAGGCACAAAGTCCTTTCTAATAGAATGAAAACAATAATTGTATTTGCATACAAAAAAAACATCAATTTCAAAACACAAGTTGCCTGGAAGCTGTTTAATTTATGCAACAGACCACACACAATGAAATCTTTTCACTTTAAATGGCTTTTGTTTTTCCCTAAATATAAACCTTCAAAAATCAAATAAGTCCTCAATACTGTAAAGATAATTAAATTATTTGTACCTAAATACATGAAGGCTAAAATGTTCAATCTCTGCAAATTCAAATTGCCAAAACAAATCTGAAGTTCCAGCTCAAATAATTAGTAAAGAAAAGACTAAAACAAACTCCTTGAAGAAATACCCTGAAAAAGGACCCAGGCCCAAAACATTGATTATATATCTTTTCTTCCTATGGATGCTGCGTGACCTGGTGAGTTCTTCCAGTATTTTTCTGTTTTTAAAACAAACTCGATTTGGCTTCTCAAACATTTATGATATTCTAAACTTAAAGCAATCAACACTTGTTATAATCTCAAAATATTTATAAGAAACCCATGAGAAACAAGCTCGCTAGCTGAAGAGGTAAACTAGAAGGTGGTTTACCAATGCATTTTAAAATGCATATTATAGACAAGTAAGGAGAGTACATCATGCAGTGAATATTCAATACAATATACAAAAACCGTTGGACAAAAAGAAAATCAGCATTTTAAAAATTACGAATGTGTCAATGAAAGTCATTGCAAATATTTTTGCAATAAAACTGCGTTTGATTGACTTCATGAGGATATTGAAGAAAGTTAATGAGGGTTTTGTTTATATAGACTTCCAAAAGGGATTTAATAAAATAAAACTAATGGGATTAGAGAATCAGAAATCAAAGTGTGATGGCTGAATCGTTGTTTCTACATAGAGAAAATTTAGTAGTGTTACCCAAGAATGGGCATGAGAATCATTGCTCTTTTGGTGTATACTAATAACATGAAATTGGGTATATAGGGCACCATTTCAAATTTACCAATGATTTTAAAGTCAGAAATGTAGTGAAAAGGGCATTGTAACAGACCAGGAAGATTCAGATTGATAAGTGAAATAGGTAGGCACATGGCAGATAAAATTTAACATAGCAATGTGATCCAATATATGATCCAACAAGGAGGAATGTAAACTAAATGTTCTAATCTTCAGGGAGGGTGCAGGAACAAAGTAAAATTCTTTGCAGGTGGCAACATATGTTGAGAAGACCATTAAAGTACATTAATTTTTTACTTTACTTTAAAAGCATCTACTGAAAATAGTAACACTAAAATTTCATGTTAATCCTTAGCCAAATTATTATGTGCACCATTAGGCACTACCTACTGAAGAGTATCAAGGCCTTGGAAAATATGTGAAAGGCATTTATAACAATCACGACAGGGTGGAGGACTTCAGTTTATAGAAGTTAGAAAGATGTTCTCCTTGAAAATTTGTTCATAAGTTTAAGCATGTTTTTAAAAATATATTTTTGTTAAAGAAATTAGGAAAAACTGCCCCAGTGGCAACAAAGTCATTTACCCGAGGACACAGATTTATGATGATAGGCAAAAAATTTGAAGCAACATTGCAAAAATATTTTTATGTAACAAGAGTCCATCTGGAATGCATGACTCAAATGGGTAAAGACAACAGATTCAAAAGTAACTTTCAAAATGAAATTGGATAAGTACTAGAATGAAAAGAAACTAAAGCCAAAATATTCATCTCTCTGGTGTACACAAGGCCAGATTCAGGATATAGGACCAACTGAACAGTGTTTTCAAGTGCTCCTCACATTCACTGTACTGAATGGCTAATTCTTGGGCGGTATAATACCTTGGTAACACTGAATATTCTTTCTGTCTTTGGAATTTCCAGTCACAAGAATTAGAAAAAAAACAGGCTACATTGCACAACAATATTTTGGTGATTTCTTTGCAAGAGATGAATGCATCTTTGAACTGAATTGAGAGTACAAATTTAGGTATTTAAAATAAAGTACTAGTTTTATATATTTTATAATGAATGAAGCAAAATTTCATAATTAAAAAAATTTTAAAAAACATAATCAGCATTAAATTTTGAAGAATGAAGTCATAAAAATATTCACAATTAATAAACTTTGCCGTAGGAATATATTAAAAAAAACAAGGAAGTACTCTTTAATGGTGAAGCACAAATCACCAAACATTCTGGCACAGATAATAGAGTTGGCTTTAATAGAAGCCTTTCTTTGCATTTCGTGCCAAGCATAATTTTCCCAAACTCCTTCCAGCTGCATAAACAACAATTTTGAATCCATTTGTACCAGAAACTGGTAAGTAGCAGAAAGGGGTTGAAAAACCATGCATATTTCTTTCGATAACTTTTTTCTCTAATAATGAATCCATTATTGCTTCCAGCTCATGTCAATTGTCCGCAAAAAAAAAAGTCTTTACAGTACACAAAGCAAAAGATTAAAGAGAAGCAATGTTCATCTCTCTGGTGTATTCAATTTTTAAACTGTATGCAAAAAGGAAAGCAAATTTAACAATGAATACCACTGTCGAAATATCTATTTTGGAAAATTGAAGTGATATATCAATACAATTGAATAATGTAAAAATCAAAATTACAAACCAAAACTGAGAGATTACTTATTTTATTTTAAAATTATGTTTGTTACCATAATTCAAACTGCACAAATAGCAATGGAAATAGAAAATGTCAGTTTGTACAATCAGCTTCATGGGTTAATTTTTAGCTTCCGCTAAGTACATGGAAAATAGCCAAATGAAGAATGATGGGAAATGAAAGCTTGCCAAGTACAAACTGCCAGTATTAAGCAAGCTTGACAGCTATGCTTCTTATAAACTTGGCAGCAGTTCAAAGTGCTTTTTCAATTGAAATGCTGGAACCTTGCCACGTGCATACAGATTTGCTTTGCCTTCTCTCATAAGGAAATGATAAATGCCGTTATGGTAACCATAGAAACAGAAGGATATCAGAATGGCCTTGTGATCTAGTCTCCTATCTTGGCTCGAAGAGCAAAATAAAGCATTGAGCTCACTTTCATTATATATTTGCACAACACATATTTAACACTGGAAAGCCTGAAAGCCAAAGAATTTATAGTGTTACAGCTGTTTCAGTTAATTCCTATTAAGGAAGAAAACATTGCTGAGAGCGTGCAGCTAACAGTCTTTTTTTTTTACCTGCACCTTTCTGGATTTCTTCCGGCAGTCGTCATGGCAACATTGCTCTTCTCTACAACATGCGTGTCACTTGTTGGAGTTTCCTGATCATTTAGACTGTCTTCCAAACAATTCCCATTTCCTGCAATGGTAGCAAGAAAAACAAAGTTTCTGTCACCTGCAAAATTTGCTGAAGTAAACAAATAATTGTCTGCTCTATCAATCTAGGTCATGGCACTAAAGGAACCTCAAATGGAGAACAAAACTCCAAAAGTCTGCTCAAGTTACGAGCATTAAGCACATTACCGTAATTTAAAAAAGGCAAACAAGATTGCTACAGTTATATTGAAGCTTATGTGAGTGTTCATGCAAAGTCACACAGAAACTATCTCCAATCAGTGCAAAATGAGCATTAAAAGAATCACAAATGATCCATTATTTTAAATTTCACTTTTTAAAAGTACTGTCAAAAAAACAACGCATGGCCAGCAATATAACTTCCTGATGTTAGCTCGCGGGATCAAAGCACCACCATTCCTGCCAGCTTGCAAAACACAGGTATTTCCTTTGAAAAGAATGCTAACCTTTGGAAAAATATTTTGTTTAAGCAACAATATACCAGAATTTAAAAAGTGGACAGACATGGCAAATTATATTTCACCTCTGGGTGGCAGTGCAAGGACAGTAAAATACTGCTGAATGTTACAACAGTGGGTTACATGAAATAAAATATTGATTTGTATAAATAAAAACAAGGTTGGAGGAGAAAAGAATTAGAACAATGAGCCTGGAGTAAATGACTCCAACTATTGTAAATCCCAGAATTGATCTCAGATTGGCAAAACTAATAAAACAAATTAGCAATCCTGACCACAGCCTCAATGCCCTGACCCCAACCACCCCATAAGCATCTCAAGGCTTATCAAATGCCATCTACCAAACTGTTTATCCTCACAGAATTACCACCTGTCAACAAAGCACAGAATTAGGCAATTCAGCCCATCGAGTCTGTTCTGCCTTTCAAATCATGGTAGTAGAGTGATAATAGAGTGAGGTAGATTACCGTAGATTAAAAGGTGATTTAGGAAGGCTGGAGGTGTGGGCTCAGAAATGGCTGATGGAATTTAATACAGATAAATGTGAGGTGCTGCATTTTGGAAAGGCAAATTTAAATCGGTCATATACATTGAATGGTAGACAATTGAGGAGTGCAGAGCAACAAAGGGATTTAGGAGTTATGGTAAATAGTACCCTCAAGGCTGATACTCAGGTAGATGGTGTGGTGAAGAAGGCATTTGGAATGTTGGCCTTCATAAATCGGAGTATTGAATTCAAGAGTAGGGAGGTTATGATGAAATTGTACAAGGCATTGGTGAGGCCAAATTTGGAGTACTGTGTACAGTTTTGGTCACCAAATTATAGGAAAGATATAAACAAAATAGAGAGAGTGCAGAGAAGGTTCACGAGAATGTTGACAGGATTTCAGGGTCTGAGTTACAGGGAAAGGTTGTGCAGACTGGGGCTTTTTTCTCTGGAGCGTAGAAGATTGAGAGGGGACTTGATAGAGGTGTTTAAGATTTTAAAAGGGACAGACAGAGTAAATGTGGATAGCCTTTTTCAATTAAGAAAGGGGGAGATTCAAACTAGAGGACATGGTTTAAGATTGAAGGGGGAAAATTATAAGGGGAACATGAGGGGAAATTTCTTTACGCAGAGGGTGGTGGGGATGTGGAATGAGCTTCCGGCAGACGTGGTCGAGGCGGGATCATTGGTTACACTTAAGGAAAGACTGGATCGTTACATGGATAAGAGGGGACTAGAGGGGTATGGACTGGGTGCTGGTCAGTGGGACTAGGAGGGTGGGGATTTGCTACGGCATGGACTAGTAGGGCCAAACTGGCCTGTTCTGTGCTGTAAGTGGTTATATGGTTATATGGTTAAACCTTTGATGGCCTTACTAATCAAGAACCTGTCAACTAATGAATTCAGCAGATTCAGCAGCCTCTGACTGAAAACTTCTCACCTCTGTTCGAAAAAATTATCCATTTTATTCTGAAGCTGTAATTTCTGATCCTAGTCTCTCTCACAACTAGAAGTAGCTCCATTTCCATTTTGTCCATCCCTTTCAAAATATTCAGAATATTAAAGAGAATTCCACCACCCCCCTCCCCCCCCAATCCTTTTAAACTCCAGTAGGTTCAGGTGCAGAGCCATCAAAAGCTCTTCATAATCACCTCAGCCCTGCAATCATTCTCATAAACCTCCTCTGGACCTTTTACAAAGCCAGCATATCCTTTCTCAGATACGGGGCCCTAACTGTTCACAATACAAATGCAGTCTGATCAACACCTTGTAAAGCCTCAGAATTACACCTTTGATCTTCTATTCCAGTCCACTTGAAATGAATGCCAACAATGCATTTCCTTTCCTGACTCAACTTGCAACTTAACCTTTGAGGAATCCTGCGGTCAGATTCCTAAGTCCCTTTGGACCGCCACTTTTTGAATTCTCTCCCCATTTAGAAAATCGTCTTTTTTTAAATTCCTTCCACCAAAGTGCATGTCCATCTGCCACTTCTTTGCCCATCCTCCCAAGTCTCCTCGAATATTCCCTATTTCCGCAATATTACCCACCCTCCGCTCAACTTCATATTACCTGCAAATTCAGCCACAAAACTATCAATTCTGTCATCTAAATCATTCATATACAGCAAGAACACCACTAGATACCAGCAGCCAGCCAGAAAAGACCCTTATTCCCACTCTTTGTCTTATGCCAGTCAACTAATATTCTATCCATGCTCATTCCTTTCCTGCAACATCATGTTGTTATTTCCTCAAAGAATTCCAACAGATTCCAACTGAAGTCAGGCAAGATCTCCTCTGAAGGAAATTGAGTCTTTTGATTTCACTCAAATTGAGATTATGCATTTAAACAGTCAAGCCGAGTTCTGCAGCAAAGTTCCATTTATCCCACATTCAGTGAATCAATAATTTTGTTTAGTCTGATAATACATTCACATAGAAGACATCAATGTTTATAACAGCAGTTCTGACACTATCCAAAAAATTGGACACTGCAGGTGCTAGCTTCCTCATTAGCTGTTCAAATAAAATCAGGTCTTATTGTTCTCATGCTTCAGTTTAAAGGTAGATTTCTTGACACAAATCCGTCCTTTCACACTGGCAACCCACTAAATAGGCGAGGAAACAACCCATGTTGCAATACACAATTTAATAAGACATACACGCGCAACGTATAAAAGACCATGGGAAAATCTATTGCAGTGGGCTTCAAAACTGTTCAAACTTAGGAAAACCCCACAGACCAGCTTGTTATTATTCCCTAAAAAATAGAGTATAACAACGATTACATAGCATTTACCTTGTATTAGGTATTATAAGTTATCATGAGATGATTTAAAGCACAGGTAAGTGCTGACGGCCCAACCTGCCGCCCTGTGACAGCTCCACTGGCCGCCTTGTGAAATATAACTTCATTGGTATTAAAACTATCAGACTGATGCATGCACACAGGTGCTGACGTCACTAATGATACCCGGTTGAACGGGTTGCCCATTCACAATAGAGCCAAGTCAACTTGGCTGGGCTCTGATACAACCTCCTGGGTTGGGAGTATTCAGACCGGCAGGTGACCCGCTAAATACCCACTAAATTGCCTGGTTCAACCACATTAAGTGGCAGTCACTATTTGTTTCCTTTATAGGATCTTCCTACATGGGCACACACCAGTCACTAAAATAATCATGAAGTTCTCTGAGACAGATGAAATATGTAACATTTTATTGATTATAGTCATCTGATGCATATTCTTCGCACAAGAACAAAAGAATCAGAACTAAAGTATGTTACTTTGTCTCTCAATTTCACATTATTCAAGAAACACAAACCACAATTATGCAGTAGAAAACAACCAATGGTGGGCAAAAAAACCCATACCAATACAAAGGAAAGGATATTTAGCCTTTCACAAACTAAAAAAAAACTTCAGCTTTTAGATTTATTTTTCCCTTCTTGACATTTACTCAGGAATCTTTGGGCCAAATGATTAAAATTATTCTTTTCTTTTGCAATAATCACATTATTCGATTTACGAGTACCAACCCTCTTATCAATCATGTTGAGAGAAAAAAATGGTTGCTACAAATGTAGATCAGGCACAAAATGTTTCATGGCACATAAATTGAGAATATTCATACCTGTAGACAAAGGCATTAATAGCAATTAGGGACTGGATTACTGCTTACAAGAAGCCAAGATAACATAAATGAAAGTAAATCTTGAATAGTAGGCAGTACTACAAGAGCAAAGTAGTGCAAATTGAGGCTCTCCCGTCAAGATAGCACTTAGTTTTTGATGGCTCTAGTACAAGGAAATGAGAATAAGCTTTAAGGAAGAGTTTTCTTTGGGTTATAGTCAGCAATTTAAAAAAAACAAAGAAAACTGCGCCATCTGCTGGAATATATCTGCAGCTACAATGAAATATATTCTGTGACATTGATTGTTTTAGTCAAAAGTGTTGTTGCATTAAGGGGTTCCACCAAGGATTGCCCTCTCTTTTTTATCCACTAAATTTCCAGCAAAGAATGTTTTAGAATTAAATGGCTATTTGCGATTGGCAGCATTTCCCCCTCCCATCCTGAGAGTTTTTGATTCTTTCTATGATGTTCTTTCAATGGTCCTCATCGTTAAGTTACAGGTAGCCTCCCTAGATTTTTCTTGCAGCTTTCTGAAATTTTTAAAGTAATTTAAGGTTTAGTTTTCAAAAACAATTATAGTTGTTGTTGTTAATCTATCAGAAACTCACCAATATTTATTTTTAAAAGTAATAACTATGTTGTATATGGGCCACATTACAGTGATTACATTTCAGAAATATTTCATTTGTCTGAATCAGAACAATTTACAACTAAAGAATGTGAAAGGTGGTGAGCAAATACAAATCTTTCTTTAACTTCAAATGAGAAACATCTTGGTTAGTGAATTTTATTTATTATTAAGAAACCCAATCAAGTGCAATTTGAAATGGCTTCTTAGAAAATTACAGTTTGAGAGATATTCCCTGCTGATCTAATCTTAACAGCAAAATTCACATGAATACTTCGTTGGCATGAGAGCTGCTTTTTTAAAGATATGTAAAATGACAAATCTTTAACATTGTTGGAGCTGAACAAAACATCAGTTTGAAACATTCAGTCCCTTGTTTCTAATTCTCATTTATTCCTATAATTTTCTTGGATTAGTGTTCTGTCCTTTCCAGCTTTAATTAATTTGAGGCAAAGCGGTAGATTATTGATTATAAAATATCTGTTATGAAACTATATTTATCATGAACTGAGAGTTGAGTATTAAAAAAATAAACTTGTATTCACATAGTACTATTAAAATTTTTCAAAGTGTTTCACTTAATTACTTATTGAATAAATTATCTGTAGGATGTTCAAAGCCAAAAGCAGGTTACAGATTCTATGATTGGTGCAGATTCATACTTTGTTCTAATTTGGAGAAAGCAGTGGAAAGAAAAGTTTCTGAAATAGTTAAAATTTAAGCAACATGGAATGTTTGCTCAAATAGCTACTTGTGGTAAACCACTGTATGTATATATTTATCTGTCTGGGCACACCCATTGGCCGACTGTATCTGTGGTTCCTCCCACAGGCTCCTGAATAAAGGTGACTGTCCCTCAGCCCCTCCTCAGTTCAGAACAGTTGACCAGCAGGGATGTGCCTTCATTCTATTGCAAATAAAAGCTTATCAGTTTTGCTCAACTTCAGTCTTTTGAGTCATTGATGGAGCATCAATTTTATTTGCAATAGTCTTGACAATGGAGCAGATCCTGAAGTCAGAGAAACTGGAAATCAACCCTCAATCGCCTGAGGCATCACCATCTTTGAACTCCAGCTGCACTGTTTCGAAGCGTTTCTGCAGGCATCATCAGCCATCATTCGGTTGGAGATCCACAAATCACAGGTACTGCACTCCTGAGTTGAGCCCCTGGTGTACTCAATGATCAGGTACATCAAGTCGTGTCCGGAGGCAATGGATACATTGAAAGGCCAGTACCTGAGAAAGGTCAACAAGGTCTACGCCAGACACCTCCTAGTGACCCGAAAGTAGAACCTGGGGAGTCAAACGCAAAGTACCTCCGGGCCCTGTGAACCCTTGGACTGTCCTGTGAATGCAAGGCCATGAGAGTTGCAGAATACACGGATGACATGACTAAAGAGGCCTATGTTGTAGGTATAAGGTCCAATTACATCCAGCAGAGGCTACTAGAGCAAGGTGATCTTAGTCTGTGGAGAGTGGTTGAATTGGCAGGCACACTAGAGGTGGCTCTTCAGAACATGGAGACTTACTCAACTGACAATGCAGCCTCTTTGTGGTTGCCCTGGGTGCCGCCAACTTGGAACGCACTGCCACCATCACGCTCTGCCACCATCACACTCTGCCACCATCACACTCAACCAGCAATTCAATCACAGCAGCCGTACTCCGCAAGCACCTAACACCACTACTGCCTCGCCCCGCTAGCAACGCAACCATGGCCACTGTACTCCACAAGTACCAGAAGTGCTACTTCTGTGGCCTGGGCAAGCACCCAAAGAAATGCTGCCCAGCAAAAGACACAGTCTTCTCCAGCTGCAAGAAGGAAGGGTACTACACTAAGGCATGCATCCCTACCTAGCAGTACCACATATGAACGGTGGGGACCGCTACCTCGGACACCACTATCCTCAGGCACTAGCGGCATCACGTGCGAGTTGTGGGGGCCATCTTCTTAGGCATCATGTCCGAGATCCAGCAGCACCGTGTTAAGGTCATGGGGACTGCCATCTTGGATGCAACCATCTCCCGACTCAACACTCAAACTCTCTGACACAGCGACAAGTAGCGATCTGACACTGGCTTCAATCACACTCGACCAGGACAGTCCCTATCAACTCACCAGATTGATGATGGACATTCAGGTAAACGGCCACGTGCCTGTTTTATAGTGGGAGCATGGAGAGATTCATCCACCCTGACACGGTGCAGCGCTACTCCCTCGTTTATGAGTGATGGGCTGCGCCAGTATTGGCTGGCCAGAGGCATTGCCACGAGCAGGACTACCAGCTTCAGCCACTAGAGGACGGGCAGGTTGAAGGGGAGAAGACTACCATCTGGAAGGCTTTCCTCCTACCCTGTGGTCTAGGGGGCGTCCCAGTCCCCCACTGACAAGACGTCCTTCCTGAGGCGCTCCATCAGGTCCCTTCTATATACAGCCACCAATGCCACACCGCATGAATGTGTTTTCCTTTCCCAGGAAATTAGTGACAGGGACCACGCTGCCAGCATGGCTGTCATCCCTAGGCCAATCCTACTTCAAAAATGTGAAGTCACAAGTCCGATCCGCTGGTCGAAAGGGTCCACCTCCTCCACCTCCATGAAACAATGTGGCACATTAGCAACAACAGAATTGTAGATACATTCAGAAAGTATTTTCAAAATGAAATTGAATTATGCCCCCAATTAGGAATAATTTACAAGGCTGTTTGGAACAAACAGGGTAGTGGCATCAATTGTATAGCAAGGGATTAAATGACCTTTTCCTATCCTACGTCATTAAGTGCTCACTAATTGGGAGATTGGTACATGTACACTTTCAAACTTAAAACCGTGCAAGATCAGCTGCCTGTGGATGATTCATCACAACTTTATTATTAAATATTGCTTCCTATTACGGCAATACACATTTCCTGTAGGTGCTCCATCCTTTGACGTTGATTAGGATTATAGTTTTGCACTCATAACAAAGGATTTGTCCCTCAGATTTAACAGAGACTTATTAACTGTGGCACACTGACTTTGCCTAGTTGCATTATGATGAGACACCTGGACACCAAAGAGGAATACATCAGGATGCTCATTATTGTCCATAGTTCTGCGTTCCACACCATCGTCCCCTCAAAAATTGATCAGCAAACTCAGCCTGGCCCGCAGGAAAAAGAATCTCAGGATTGTATTTGATGTCATGTGTGTACTCAGACAAGAAATTTGAGCTTGAACTTGATTACTTAATAATGCAGGATTGAATAATTTTCTTTTTAAAAAAAAAACATTTTGGCACCTCAGCATCATTTAACAATATTACTTCCTTGACTTTACTTTCCATTTCAAAAATTTTAATTTGATTCTGCCAAAGTTATGTTTTTAAACTTAATTGTGGCTGAAAGTTTTGATAATAATTATTTTGTGTTACCTTGTTTAGCTGTGAAAATCTTTGTACTTGCTTTGGCTTTCTGAACAGCAGACTTCATCTTCTGTTGAACCTGAACATCCTTAGACATTGGTACTGGGGCAGATTTGCGAGGTGCTGGGGTCTGCAGTGAACATCCTATGCCAAATGCACCAGGATAACTCTGATAAACTGAAATTAAAGCCAGAACTTAATTGCTTGACAAATTCCCTTGAATGTCGTGCTGCAGCAAATCCCATTGTCATGGCAAATACTGACTGGGTATGATAAACCACCCCCAGAATGTAATTATGGCCACAAGATTCCAAACCCTTACCATTTAAATCATGCATCTTTCACCACCTTATCCTTCATCTTATAGAGTTCAATCTCATTGTTTGCAAAAAAATGTACTTAAAACTTTGGTCTTTCATTACCAAGATAGAATATATATCCAAGGTATTAAACTTCTGAAAGTTGTTTACTCTTTCTATTGCCTTCTAATTATGGCATGTTGTTATTTCTGTATCAGGTCAAAAAACAACATGCCAACTTTAATGAAAAATGTTATGTGACTGTTAAATGTGAGATTATAATTCTGGAAAGAACAAAAATCCCTCATTTTACTATAACCATAACCATTATTACTACCATTACTTAGAACAAAAATAAATGCTCTTATATAACTTTAATTTTCACAATGAGAAATTACCATTTGTTTATAATAACGAAAAATAGTCACCCTGAGTAGTCCTGTAACCATAGCATCATGAGCAGTTTTTCAAATGATAAATCTTCCATATTGATGTAACAGGAATCACATTTTAATCAGAAAATTAATACAGAAAACACAAAGTAATTAAGGTTTTTATTCTTATTACACTGTAAACATATTATCACACCTATTAACAATTTTCCATTTTGCAAACCAAGGAAGTGAACTCCAGTCATCAAATCTTGATTTGAGGCAAGATGGAATTCTTACTAACAGCTCACTTTAACAACTTAACTTGAAAGCCAACTATAACTTTTAGGCTCATTGCAACATTAAAATTGCAATATTCTGTAATCATCAAAGCAGGCAATTTTATTCAACAAAATGAATGTGTTCACAACGCTAAGATATATCAAAATCAATGTTTCATTTGGAATTCTGGAAAATAATTGAAATCATAGTTCATCAAACAAGCTTATATTCAAAAGTGAAATGCAAATAATATTCATTGATGTTTATGTTTATGGAATGGCAAGTCTGCCATGCAAAGAGAGGTCAAGTAGACCTGGACTGTATTTAGGGTACAGAAGAATGAGAGGAGATGCATTTGATGACCCAAATGCAAGAAGGATATTCCCAGATTGAGGACTCAAGTCTAATGAACATTAAAACAACATTTGGGTTTCAAAAGTGATTTTTTTTCCCTCAGTAATATCATTCCAGCACACAAAAACTGTGGTTGCATTGGAGAGAGGGCAGGTGATTCAACAGGAGCTTGCATGGATTGGAAAACTAGTTCAGGAAGAAATTGCACAGGCTGGGGTTGATTTCCCGGAGAGAAAAAAGCTGAGGAGTTACTTGATAAAGGTATATCGAGATGGCAGAGGTCGACAGCATCGAGTCCACGCTGCTGAAGATCCAGCTGCGCTGGATGGGTCACGTCTCCAGAATGGAGGACCATCGCCTTCCCAAGATCGTATTATATGGCGAGCTCTCCACTGGCCACCGTGACAGAGGTGCACCAAAGAAAAGGTACAAGGACTGCCTAAAGAAATCTCTTGGTGCCTGCCACATTGACCACCGCCAGTGGGCTGATAACGCCTCAAACCGTGCATCTTGGCGCCTCACAGTTTGGCGGGCAGCAGCCTCCTTTGAAGAAGACCGCAGAGCCCACCTCACTGACAAAAGGCAAAGGAGGAAAAACCCAACACCCAACCCCAACCAACCAATTTTCCCTTGCAACCGCTGCAATCGTGTCTGCCTGTCCCGCATCGGACTGGTCAGCCACAAACGAGCCTGCAGCTGACGTGGACTTTTTACCCCCTCCATAAATCTTCGTCCGCGAAGCCAAGCCAAAGATTAAATTATAAAAGGTCAAGTTAGGTTATATATTCTGAATATTTCCCCCATGAAAGAGGGATCGAAAAAACAAGAGGACATCATTTTAAAGTGATAGGAAGGTACTTGAAAGGGATTTGAGACGAAAGGTGTGTAATCAACATTTACTCTTCTCACCTTTAGTTGCTGTGGAGATGTCAGATGGCACATCTCTGTATGGAACGGGATTGATATTATTGCTCGGCAACTGCTGGGGTTCTGGATTCAGTGTCCGTGATGTAGTACACATTGCTGAACCTTTCAGCAATGTGTCAGAGTGTGCAGGGAACACATCATCAGGGCAAATTTTGCTTGTGAATGCAGAGGTGAACATATGCGACTGAAGGACAGACAAAAAAAATTAAAGCATTAATAGCCACTAATCAATGATTCTTTGATCTCAGAAAGACAAATTGTATGAGCAAACATGAAGCAATATTTAGGAAATTATACATTTATCATAGTAGCCCAAGGCTTCTTAAATAATAATTATAATATTAATTCTGACTAGCGACATACTCAGTTATATATTGTTCTGTTTATCCACATTTGTGGTGTTTGTTTATCAGAGTCGGTCTTCACAATATTGTGATAAATGAAGAATATTTTGATTTTATCCCCAGAAGCTTTCAGGATATTGATGTGAAATACCTAACCTCAACAAAGGCATTTGATGGTCTTGTCACTTATGATGTGCTCCCATAGTCAATGTACAACATCATTGAACCATTTGTTTACATCCTAAATATCAAAGTGGGGAGCTGGCTGATGGAGGACCTCAGTTTTCTTCAGGCTGACTTCCAGGCCAAACATTTTGGCAGTTTCCGCAAAGCAGGACGTCAAGCGCTGAAGAGCTGGCTCTGAATGGGCAACTAAAGCGGCATCATCTGCAAAGAGTAGTTCACGGACAAGTTTCTCTTGTGTCTTGGTGTGAGCTTGCAGGCGCCTCAGATTGAAGAGACTGCCATCCGTGCGGTACCGGATGTAAACAGCGTCTTCATTGTTGGGGTCTTTCATGGCTTGGTTCAGCATCATGCTGGAGAAGATTGAAAAGAGGGTTGGTGCGAGAACACAGCCTTGCTTCACGCCATTGTTAATGGAGAAGGATTCAGAGAGCTCATTGCTGTATCTGACCCGACCTTGTTGGTTTTCGTGCAGTTGGATAATCATGTTGAGGAACTTTGGGGGACATCCGATGCGCTCTAGTATTTGCCAAAGCCCTTTCCTGCTCACGGTGTCGAAGGCTTTGGTGAGGTCAACAAAGGTGATGTAGAGTCCTTTGTTTTGTTCTCTGCACTTTTCTTGGAGCTGTCTGAGGGCAAAGACCATGTCAGTGGTTCCTCTGTTTGCGCGAAAGCCGCACTGTGATTCTGGGAGAATATTCTCAGCGACACTAGGTATTATTCTATTTAGTAGAATCCTAGCGAAGATTTTGCCTGCAATGGAGAGCAACGTGATTCCCCTGTAGTTTGAGCAGTCTGATTTCTCGCCTTTGTTTTTGTACAGGGTGATGATGGTGGCATCACGAAGATCCTGAGGCAGTTTACCTTGGTCCCAACAAAGCTTGAAAAACTCATGCAGTTTGGCATGCAGAGTTTTGCCGCCAGCCTTCCAGACTTCTGGGGGGATTCCATCCATACCTGCTGCTTTGCCACTTTTCAGTTGTTCGATTGCCTTATATGTCTCATCCAGGGTGGGAACCTCATCCAGCTCTAGCCTTAGGGGCTGTTGAGGGAGCTGGAGCAGGGCGGAATCTTGGACTGAGCGGTTGGTACTGAAAAGAGATTGGAAGTGTTCTGACCATCGGTTGAGGATGGAGATCTTGTCGCTGAGGAGGACTTTGCCGTCTGAGCTGCGCAGCGGGCTTTGGACTTGGGGTGAGGGGCCGTACACAGCCTTTAGAGCCTCGTAGAAACCCCTGAAGTCGCCAATGTCCGCGCTGAGCTGTGTTCGTTTGGCGAGGCTAGTCCACCACTCATTTTGGATCTCCCGGAGTTTGCGCTGAAGATGGCTGCATGCGCGACGGAAGGCTTGTTTCTTCTCTGGACAGGACGGCTTTGTAAGGTGAGCCTGGTGGGCAGCTCGCTTCTTTGCCAGCAGCTCCTGGATTTCCTGGCTGTTTTCGTCAAACCAGTCCTTGTTTTTCCTGGAGGAGAAGCCCAGTACCTCTTCAGTGGATTGCAGTATGGTAGCCCCACATCTCCATCGGGCACACAAAACTCAAAACGGTCAACCAGTTTACCTATCTCGGCTGCACCATTTCATCAGATGCAAGGATCGACAATGAGATAGACAACAGACTCGCCAAGGCAAATAGCGCCTTTGGAAGACTACACAAAAGAGTCTGGAAAAACAACCAACTGAAAAACCTCACAAAGATAAGCGTATACAGAGCCGTTGTCATACCCACACTCCTGTTCGGCTCCGAATCATGGGTCCTCTACCGGCACCACCTACGGCTCCTAGAACGCTTCCACCAGCGTTGTCTCCGCTCCATCCTCAACATCCATTGGAGCGCTCACACCCCTAACGTCGAGGTACTCGAGATGGCAGAGGTCGACAGCATCGAGTCCACGCTGCTGAAGATCCAGCTGCGCTGGATGGGTCACGTCTCCAGAATGGAGGACCATCGCCTTCCCAAGATCGTATTATATGGCGAGCTCTCCACTGGCCACCGTGACAGAGGTGCACCAAAGAAAAGGTACAAGGACTGCCTAAAGAAATCTCTTGGTGCCTGCCACATTGACCACCGCCAGTGGGCTGATAACGCCTCAAACCGTGCATCTTGGCGCCTCACAGTTTGGCGGGCAGCAGCCTCCTTTGAAGAAGACCACAGAGCCCACCTCACTGACAAAAGGCAAAGGAGGAAAAACCCAACACCCAACCCCAACCAACCAATTTTCCCTTGCAACCGCTGCAATCGTGTCTGCCTGTCCCGCATCGGACTGGTCAGCCACAAACGAGCCTGCAGCTGACGTGGACTTTTTTACCCCCTCCATAAATCTTCGTCCGCGAAGCCAAGCCAAAGAAGAAGAAATATCAAAGTAACCATTGAAATTGCTTTAAGATCACTTGCACATTAGCTTGTGCTAAATAGAGTATAAATACACAAAAAGAGCTGCAGATACTCTTTTTTAATTTTTTTTTCAGTATTTTTATTGTCATTGAAATTTCACATCCAAAAATGAAGATATACAGATATATGTTAAAAGTCAAAAATATACATTACACTTAAATCATATTATTTCATCCAAGGTACCCCACATTTTAATCAAATAGATTATATTGTACTGATATTTTATTATAGGAAGGAGAATCAAAACACACTACCAAGAAACATGCTGGAGAAACTCAGCAGATCACGCTGCATCTATAGGAAGTAAAGGCAAATTTGGACTCACGCAGAAAACCGAATCACTCCAAACTTAAAATACATCAAGTTTGTTATATCTTTTAGATACAATGATAATAGCAAGCGATTTAAAGCAATTTTAATAGCTACTTTGATATTTAGGATGTTAACAAATGGCTCAATAAAATTGTACATTGACAACAGGAGCACATCATAAATGGCAAGACCATCAAATGCCTCTGTTAAGGTGGGGTAGTTCATATTTAATATTCTTATTTCATAAGACGTATAAAGTCCAAATATAATAAGATGCTGGTGTTTGTGGTCTGTGTCACAGCTACATATAAGGATACAAAATTTCCACTCTAATTTATTGAAGGTACAGCGAACTTTTCTTCTTAACAAAGGAGAGGATAAGAAAATGAACTTGGGTGGTTTTCATCCAATATTACAGTCCTGATCTAAACATTACAAATTCTTTTTATTCCATAATCTTGATTCTTTGATCATGAAAAATTAAAAAAACTACCTGAAGCTCCAGCTGATGTTCTTGAATTTTTTCCAGATGGCTCAGTCGTTGATTCAACAGCATGCTTAACTGTGCCTCCAATTCTCTGACCCTTTCCGCATTTTCCTTGGACTGTGGGTCCTGAGTCAGAACTTTTGCTTCTTGTTCTGAAATCTGCTTTATTTGTTGATCTTTCTCCTGGAGTTTCGTCACCAACTCCGTTACTGTAGCAATCTTAGCTCCAAAATCACTCTGAACCTATACAATAAAATTCAAACAACTCAAAAGATATAGCAAATAGCTGAAAAATGTAATTATGCAGAGAAATCAGAGCATAATATCCAATTCTCAAATGAAACCCATTGAATAATTTGGTTGCTTTTGAGGTTCATAGAATTCAATTTCTAAATTTTATTTTGGGATGTTGACTCCACAGTGAAAGTCACAGTACTTGTTCCTATTTTTACAAAGCTAATGTTAGTAGGCCTAAAACTTGGGTTGCTGCAGTCAACATGCTAAATGACTTCCCAATATCAAATTTAAACCATATCCTGGAATTAATTCCCACATTCTAGTTAGAGAGCATAAAGAATAGCTGACTATCTACTTTAAGAAGGTTGGAGTTGATGCCAACCCTGAAGTAAAAGCAAATGACAGCTTATCATCTTCCTTTGAGAGCACCAAACTACGAAATAGAACAGATGTGTGACAGCAAGGAGTCATCCAGTCTAGCCATCTGGGATATTTGTTTATCCAAAGAGCAGGCCTTCACAATACTTTCCCAAAATAGAGGCTCTTTGTGGATGAATTTTGTACTGTCGAACTGCTGAAAATATTGACATGCTGCAGTTGTTTGTTTTTAATGATATGGGTATGGCTGCCTTCAACATTAGAAAGCAGGTGCTCGAGAGTTTAAAACTTGTTTCTTCATTTGAAAATGTGCTCTTAGTTGCACAATTTAATTTAAGTGACATAAGTACCACAAAGGAAGTGAAAATTGTTGTTCTGGTCAACAAAGGATGGTGCAAAAGCAGTGTTAGATCAAAAGGAATTTTATCTTAAAAAACAGGATCCTTTGGCCACAGAATTACTACATTCAGGACAGGAGCTTCTATCAAGACAGAGCTACGACAATAGGCTCTTTCACGCCAAGCCTCCACTTATAAGCACAGAGGGAAAAATATAAACACCTCTCATGGAGCAGCCCTAAAAGGCTGCTCTTGTGTCGCATTCATGTTAAGCGGCGCCTTGTAGTGCCCTCTGGAGTCGATGGAGGCAGGGTGACTGCTGCCAAAGTGCAACCCATCATAAATACGCAGCAGAACAATGGTCGTCTTCCCTACCCATAATCCCCCATGCATCTGGAACCGCTCTGTGTTTCCCAGAACAGTTCCAGCTGCGTGCAGGATTATGGTAGGGAAGACAGCCATTGTTCTGTCATGTTTTGAGCTGCTGATGAGCAGCCCCAAAGGCCACAGACTGCACCAGACGTCCCCTAACAACCGCCCCCCTGACAGTTCCCGCTGGCCTTCCCTGACCTGATGGCTTCCGCCGACCACCCCTGACCCTACAGCTCCTGCTGACCGCCCCAACACTGATGGCTCCTGCCCTGAAGGCTCCCGCCAGCCACCCCTATCCTGAGGGGGTCATGGAGGGAGAAGGGTGAGTGGGTGAGAGAGAGAGAGGGGAGATGGATCTCTGGCTGACGGCGTCATCACAACGTCATCAGCCCGCCCCTACCCAGTCGCTTGCAGCAGCATTACATACATGTGAGGCAGCGGAGCACAGCTCTCTGCCGATGATCATTCCCAAGAGGGATTGCAGTCAGCACCTTGGAGCTGGCCAAGGTGCATTCATAGAGGTAAGTCTCCCGACGTAAGGGTGGAGAATCTCTGCCTTTACAGTCGGGCTTTTTCACTGTATGAAAGGGCCTAATGAGACACTGAGTCAGGAAGAGGGCTATCTGATCATTCATCAGCAGAGATGTTTACTTAAGAACCAATGATATATAAACTTCTCTCGGGGAAGGGAACTGGTCAATCAGTTGCAGTCATATCTCATCAAATGATTGAATTAGTGATCGCTGAGTTTTCTGTAAGTACAAAGAGTAAAATTAATTTCCACTTTTGGGACAATAGTGATGACAGACTACCAGATTTTCCTGAACAATTCATGTAATTATATTAATATTAATGGTTTTTAGATATTACACAGTCAATATAATCATTTTCCCAGGGCTACTGTCTCACTAGAATTCAGAATTTCAGCAAAGTACTTGAACCAAAGGCCAGGTTCCAACCTCTCACCTTCACCAGATTATTTGTCCTGGCCCTTACTGTGACAAAAAAACCTGCTTAAGAGCCCAATTCTGCTTTGATCACTTCCAGATTTGACAATTTCTATGCTCATCTGGCAACCTATTATTTTCCATCTATCAAATTACTCTGTAGTAGATGTCCTAAATTGTATCAAATCTTGAGCCTACAACTGTTACTATTCCATTCAGTGCCCCAATTTTAGAATTCAACTTGTGTTCAAATTCCTCAACCTCTTCCAACCATTTTCAGCTCCAATCTTACCATCTTTGTCCACTTCTCTCCCACTCAGTGACCTCACCAAAGGCTTTTATGACTTTTACCTTCAAGATGCTAACCTCGTGAACTTCTCAAGTCTCCGTAGGTCCTTTCACTTTCCTACCTAAATCTCTTTGACTCAAGTCCTCAGCGCCCAGTATATCTTTGAGACTTGTCAATATTTGTTCAAGTACATTTCTACGAAGAGATTTGGAAAGTTTAGCAATTTAAAAAGTACAATATCATATTACTCATTTTAAATGACAAACAAATTGGGTGGTGTTCAAAATATTCCACTGTCCAGAAGTACTCCATTCTCTTCACCCCATTCCCCCATGATGGCTGGGGACTCAGTGATAAATAAATATTAATGAAATTACAGAGCCAAAGCAAGCACCATTCTGAAATCAACTGATTCTAATAAGTTGAACTCAGATACCACATTATTCCATGACATCTGGTCATCGCCCTGAGTAACACAAAGAGGAAGGAGTGGCTAGGGTGAGGAGAGAGATTGAGTTGGGTTGTGGGGAAGAGTGGGGTTGCTGTGCTTGAAAGATGGATCAGATTATCACTTCAGATAACAATCCATCAAATACTGTTGAAAATGTGTGTGCGTGAATGACAATGAATGGAGATTACAACAATGATTTCCGACGTTAATCGGTCTTCAATAAACACAATTTCTTGACTGATCCACAAAGAACCATCACGAGATATGCATCAGAGAAATTTACCATTCGTAGATGTTTCCATTTTAAAATGGCAAGAGGGAACAAAAATTAGAATAAAAGCTAAATTACAATTCCTGAAGTATTTGAACAGAATGGTGTGATGTTATACACTAATTCCTAGTACTCCACTGCTATATCATGGCACGACTGAGTGTCCGGCAGTGTAACTGGATGGGTAGCCTTGGTTGACAGACAGCCTAAGAGAAGGAAAACTGGTTTCAAACTGGGCAGAAGGGGCTCGTTAGCCTTGTCAGGCCATCCATCTAGGAGAAGGACACTCCAATGTAACACCTACGACCAGAGGACCTGACTGTCACTGTCCTAACTTGCTAGGCCGTGGCAGATAAACCCCACATGTAAAGACCAGTACTGTGCACACTGCACTCCACTTAAAAAAAATCCATTGTGTAGGCTCAAAAGACACGCCCATGTCTACGATCCTTGCTAAATCTTTGTTCGCAAAGCCAAGCCATGAGTATTCCACAATCAAAGATTTGAAATATACCACATAAAAGCATTTTCAGTCCTTAAAATTTTCAAACAATGTAATGTGATTAAACTGCCCATAACTAAGGCTTTATTTGCTAAGTTATTTTGTATTTCTTCCCATCCATCCTTCACACAGATCTTATCGCAACCTACAAAGGCTGTATGTTTTTGTAGATAACACCTGCAAATGCCATTCTGTAATTATTTCCTGAATGTTAAAGCACAGGCCAGCAACAGCACGAGAACTCAATATTTTAGAATTTACGATAATCAAGTTCCACCACTTAATCACAGCAGAATCTCCCTGATGTCATTATGCAATTAAATATTATTTAATGATAAAACCTTGAGCAAAAAAAAATAAAATAACAGTCAATGCCCAAAAAAGTAGGAATTGCTGTCAGCCAACTTTCACATTATTATATATTTAGTGATTCACTTAAAGATTTATTAAAATCATAATAAAAACTCAACTGAAACTGGATCATGTCCCTAGGTCATGATCAATGTCAGTTGCCTTTGTATTTCTTTATTTATATGGGAAAATGCCATTGTTTACTGGTCACTTACAATAATTTTTGCATAAAAATACTAAGGCTTATGTTATGCAAGGCTCCGAATAATTCAGTTGCAATTTCCAGCATGCCATTTGTCATTACTAAAATAAAAATCCACATAGTTACTATTAGAAATACATCATCTACTGATTCACCAACCTGAAGCAGAGATGCAGTTGCAGCAATGGTTGCTGCAGTAGTAGCTGCTGTTGTAACAGTATTGGGGTAAAAGTCAGTCTTTCTGGCACTCTGTGTAAAAGATTCCTCATCTTCAAGAGGCTTCCGCAGAAACTGTACTTTCACATATTTTCCTTTTCCTCTGGGTCCACGTTGTATCCTTCTATTTAGGCATGGTTTAAAAAAAAAGAACCAAAATTTTACATGAATCTTGAAATCTAATCAAATACATACCTATCCAGCTGCAGCAAGTAAGAACTTTAGGGCATCCGTACTCTGTACCTATGTATGTAACTTTTTGAATCTAATGCTATTTTCCCTTTATTGTACAGATATATACTCATGTAATCATCGAATTTTTTGGACTAATTTTTCGGTTCAAATTTGGCAGGGTGGGGGGGGGGGTCATACAGGTCAAACTTTTGACCGTGGTAAGTCCCTGGATACTTCAAAGTGTCGAGAGCTCGGATGGCTGGAAGCAGGTGGTGAGTCTGCAGTCAGGGCATTGGGAGCTATGGGCTGCCAAGGTCAAGGAGAGAGCTTGTGGCTGGGGCACCAGGAGCTTGAATGGGCAACCAGGGTGAGAGTCCGCCGACAAGGCATCAAGAGCTCTGGTGGGCAGGTGGCTGGTCAGGGCCTCATGAGCTCTGGTAGGCAGGCGACTGAGGCAAGGGTCTAGGATCAGGGCCTCAGGAGCTCCAGGAGCAGGTAGCCAAAGTGATGATCCACAATCGGGGTGTCGGGAGCTTGACTGGGTGGGTGGGTGGGCAGTCGAGACCAAAAACAGGAGGGGGTGTTGACTTTTACGTGGTTCATTCGAAAACACAAGATTTTTGGACCAAAAAAAGGGGAGGGTTGACTATAACATGGTATCAATAATTACCCAAATATTTATGGTATGGTGTCCCTTTTCTAATGAGTGATGTGCACTTAATATTGTATTTCTGAAATATTTTCACATTGTACATAGGGAGAGACATACAGAGTTGTGAACACAACTCAAACCATCACACAAACCCCCTCTCCCCTGCATCAAGCCCTCCTATAAGTCCCACTGTCTTGAAAAAGCAGCAAACCTATTAAAAATCATCCCATCCCAGCCACAATTTCTTCATCCTTCCCCCACTGATATTCACAAGTATGAAATCACACATCAGCAGAATCAAGAACAGTTTCATTCTCACTGTTCGACTCTTGAATGAATCTCATATCAGTAAAACTATGCTGCTTTCACTCTGCACCAACTAATTTTTCTCTGTAACTCTACACTTCCATACTATGCTTTATTTGCTGTATTATGTATGGGATGATAACCTCACAAAGATAAGCGTATACAGAGCCGTTGTCATACCCACACTCCTGTTCGGCTCCGAATCATGGGTCCTCTACCGGCACCACCTACGGCTCCTAGAACGCTTCCACCAGCGTTGTCTCCGCTCCATCCTCAACATCCATTGGAGCGCTTACATCCCTAACGTCGAAGTACTCGAGATGGCAGAGGTCGACAGCATCGAGTCCACGCTGCTGAAGATCCAGCTGCGCTGGATGGGTCACGTCTCCAGAATGGAGGACCATCGCCTTCCCAAGATCGTGTTATATGGCGAGCTCTCCACTGGCCACCGTGACAGAGGTGCACCAAAGAAAAGGTACAAGGACTGCCTAAAGAAATCTCTTGGTGCCTGCCACATTGACCACCGCCAGTGGGCTGATAACGCCTCAAACCGTGCATCTTGGCGCCTCACAGTTTGGCGGGCAGCAGCCTCCTTTGAAGAAGACCGCAGAGCCCACCTCACTGACAAAAGGCAAAGGAGGAAAAACCCAACACCCAACCCCAACCAACCAATTTTCCCTTGCAACCGCTGCAATCGTGTCTGCCTGTCCCGCATCGGACTTGTCAGCCACAAACGAGCCTGCAGCTGACGTGGACTTTTTACCCCCTCCATAAATCTTCGTCCGCGAAGCCAAGCCAAAGAAGAAGTATGGGATGATAAGATGGACTCTGCGAGACTGCTCGCAAAACAAATCTTCTCACTTCACCTTGGTATATGTGACAATAAATTCTAATTTGAGCATGTACATAGGTTGTAATGAAAATTAATCAAAAGCTGGCTTGAGGCTATTTTAAAACATCAGGATGCATTTATTACAAAAAAGAGATACTGCTGTCTTAACAGAGAAATTATAAATAAATGGGTTTGTTGTTTATGTCTGTGCACCATAGCTACTAGCTGTTGTCAACCAAGCAGATAATATAGTAAAATATCCATTATCCTGCACTATATCAACCAGAAACTCAAACAACAGGCAAAAATGTAGAGTGAGTAAATAAATAAATAAAGTTTTAAATTAAAGGTTAAAAAAAACATTATGGATAGGCTCGTGAGAAGGAAAACATCTGAGAGAGACCCAAAGAAAACTTTTTCACTCAGTGCATTGTCCATACCTGGAATAAGCTGGCAGTGGAATCTGCAGAAGCAGGTATAATATTGACATTCAAAAGACATTTGGACAGATGTATGGATAGGATAGATTTAGAAGGTTATGGGCCAAATACAGTAAAACTGGGCTAACCCAGAATGCCAACTTGTTTGGCATGGACAAGTTGGGCCAAAGAACCATGTCAGAAACTCCAGGGCTCTATTCACTCCTCTGGATGTTATCTCCTCCACATTGGTAAGATCAAGCAAAAAGAGGGTGATTGATTTGCAGTATACTTTTATTGTCAGAGGCATCTCCTTTCAAATAAGATGTTAAATTAAGGTCTTTATTGCTCTATTCAAATAGATATAATAGAATCCACAGTACAGTACATTTCCAATTACACAAAACGCTCGGGACCAGACATGTATCAGTTAAGGCAATTTCCAGATATCTGAGAAATGGCTTTAAGCAGCCCAGTTTATGCAGCAAAATACTTGTATCGGCTGTTGCCGATCCCAACATCTTCCCACCGCCTTCACTGAACTTGCCCAGGAGCCTGAGGACCCCACTCCGATCCCAAACACCTCCCCAGTGCCATCACTGAACATGCCTGGGAGCCCAAGGTCCCTGTTCCAATCCAAGCCCAGTAACATAAGCCTAATACTTGTATTGTAGCGGCCCATGCACAGAGACATGGACCAGCCTGCAAAACGGTCAATGAACGCAACCACCGCGCGGACCTGGGGGTAACACCAGCCATCGTCCCAGGTGATCTCTGCACGGCAGGAAGTCGGGGAACTCTGGCAGAAATGTCAGCCAACCCGAGGCTGGGGATCCGATGACACGGGGCCCTGACGTCAGCGACAGGGGCCCATATAAGCAGACCTACCAGTGCAATAAATCAGTGTGTGTGTTTTCTTTCCACATTTTGCGGTGACCCCGACAAGTTCAACCGACAGTTGGACCTAAAGATGACAGATCAAGCGGAGCCAGCGACCATCCACGTGGTCTCTGTCAGGCTGCCAAGGTTTCTGGGTGTCACAGCCACACATTTGGTTCGAGCTGGCCGAGACTCAATTCCAGCTTCGTCACATCACTGTCGCTGACATCTGCAATTTCTACGTCGTGAGCTCCCTCGATCACGACACAGTGGCAAGGGTCGTAGATTTCCTATGGTAGCCTCCAAATACATGGCCCTCAGAGCTAATAACCCAGACTTTCAGGCTTTCCCGGCGCGAGCACACCGTCCGATTGCTGCATATGGATGGATTGGAGGACAGGCCCCGTCCGCCCTAATGAGCGAGATGACAAAGACTTAAGCAACACTTGGAGGGTCACTGCCCAGGCAGACATGCTCTGGAGAGCAAAGGACACTGGCAAGCACGACGAAAAACCCTCGGCGAGATCAAGACCAACGGAGGCAAGCGAACACTATGGGATAGCTAAGCTACTACCATCAGCAATGGGATGCAGAGACCCATCAATGCTGTCCACCCTGTGGGTTTTTAGGAAACACCATGGCCAACCACTGTTAATGGCTGTGGCACTTGGCTCACATGATAGCCTCTTCTACATCTGACACTCCTTGTTGGGCAGGCGTTTCCTGGTCAACACTGGCACCGAGATTAGCATCCTACCCTCATAGGCCTCGACACCTGCAGCAGCAAGCAGGGCCCAACACTGACGGCAGCCAACAGCTCCTGCATTCGAATTTTCAGGACCTGCACCACCCCCCTTCGTTTCAGAAAATGCCACTTTACGTGGACCTTTACCCTTGCGGCAGTGGCGCAACCACTCCTGGGGTCCGACTTCCTTCGGTCCCACTGTTTGCTGGTCAACCTCGAGGGACGGTGCTTGGTGCACACCAGAACTTTTCAAACTCTGCCTCTGGGGGAAGCCAAACTACCCACCCCCTACCTGGACTCTATAACACTCTCGGACAATGAATTCGCCCGCATCCTGGCGGAGTTCCCCTCGATTGTGGCACCACAGTTCTCTGTGGCTGAGCCAAAGCACAGGGTAAGGCACCACATACTGACCGAAGGTCTCCCGCTCTACACCAGGGCACATCAACTCCCTCCAAAAAAGTTCAGATCTGGCAAAGGATGAGTTTAAAAAGATGGAGGAGCTGGGGATTGTGCAGCGATCTGACAGTCCCAGGGCCTCTCCCCTCCATATGGGGGTTGGAGACCACGGGGCAACTACCTCCGCCTCAACGAGGCCACCACGCCTGACAGATATCCCATGCCCCACCTCCAAGACTTTGCCACCAACCTGCACAGAGTTTGGGTGTTCTCCATGAACTTCATCCGGGGGTATCACCAAATCCCAATTCGACCCCAAGACTAAAATCATAATTCCCTTTGGTTTGTTTGAATTTCTCCACATGTCCTTCAGTCTAAAGAACGCGACACAAACTTTTCAGCAGCTGATGGACGCAGAGGCCCATTTACGTTCAGCTATTTGGACGATATCCTCATCGCCAGCCACAGCCACAAAGTCCACGCCATCCACCTGATACAACTGTGTACCTGTCTGAGCAAGTTCGGGCTGACCATCAACCCAGCTAAGTGACAGTTTAGTATGGACACCATCAATTTCCTGGGGAACAAGATTAACAGGCACAGGGCCACACCCTTCCCCAGGAAGGTTGAGATTGTCCAGCACTTCACGAAGCCACGCACAGTAAAAGGACTGCAGGAATTCACCGGTATGATAAACTGTTAACACAGGTTCATACTGGCAGCGGCACAAATCATGCACTGATGACCAGCAAGGCAAAAGAATTTGCTTGGGTCGAGGAATCCTCTAGGGCGTTCCAGAATGCTAATGACATGCTGGCCAGCGCCACCCTCCTGGTCCACCCGAGACCAGAGGCACCTAACACTTTAACTGTCGACACCTCCAGGACAGCAATAGGCGGCGTGCTAGAACAACTCATCGAGGGCAAGTGGCAACCCCTGGCCTTCTTCAGCAGGTTCACACGAAAGGCCCCACACAGACATTTGAGCCGGCACGTCACAGGTTCAGCCGCGTGCACATTGACTTGGTGGGTTCATTACCAGTTTCCCGTGGAACAAGATACCCCTTATCCATGGTGGACCATTCCACAAGGTGGTTGGAGGCAGCCCCACTGGCTAATACTGCCACTGAAACCTGTGCCAGGGCACTCATTGACACATGGGTGTCCAGATTCAGGGTCCCAGAGCACCTCTCCTCAGACAGCCATAGGGGGTCACAATTCACATCCGGGCTCTGCTGGCTAACTTTCTGGGGGGGCGCAGCTCCACCATACCACAGCGTATCACCTGCAGGCCATTAGATTGGTGGAGCACTTCCACAGGCACCTCAAGGCAGTCTTAATGGCCGGTTCAAGGGTCCCAACTGAGTGGACGAACTGCCTAGGGTTCTGTTGTGAATTCACACCACGCCGAAGGAGGACTTGAATGCAGTGGAGATGGTCTATGGCTCACCTTTAATCATCCCCGGGGAGTTCTTGGCCATGATAAACACCCGGAAGACCTTGTAGTGACCTACAAAAGCCTGCAGTGAAAGCTGGGGTCCTTGGCCCAACGGCAACTCCCACCGCACGCCCATCCCAAGCGTCCCAAAGGACTTTCCAGTACGTGTTCATGAGGAGGAGCGCACACATACCACTATTATAATTATCCTATGAAGGGCCCTACAAGGTCATTAGAAACAGTGGTTCTACCTTTGTCCACGACAATGACGGTAAGGAGGAGACCTTTACTGTCAACTGCCTGAAACCGTCATATCTGAACTGTAACGAGCTGGTCTCCACTCCTCCCCCGCGATGCAGGGGCAGGCCACCGAAGGCTACAGACAATGGCCTGGTCACCTGTTCTGGGGGGGAGGGGTGGGTTGTGTAGCAGCCCGTTCACGGAGACACACACCAACCCACAAAATGGCCGATGAACGCAGCGACCGTGCAGACCGGGGGATAACACCAGCCATCGTTCCAGGTGACTTCTACCCGGTGGAAAGATGGGGAATGCCGGCCAACCCAAGGCAGGCACTCCGATGATGCGGGGCCCTTACGTCAGCGACAGGAGCTCATATAAGCGGAGCTACTAGTGCAATAAATCAGTCTTCGACTCCTCATATGTGTCTTCTTCCTACACTTCATGGTAGCACGCACGCTATTGTATCAATAGCTAAAATGACAACAAAGAACAAGGGAAGGTTTTTCAAGCACATGAAATAAAGTTTATTTCTTACATAAAAGTTCAATTGGATTCAAAGTGGTGCTAACAGGGCATCAGCGTCCCACTTGAGTACACGAGCTCTGTTGGATTCAAAATGGCGCTAACAGTGCACTTGAGTATATAAGAGCTCCATTGGATTCAAAATGGTGCTAACAGCATGTCAGAGTCCCACTTGAGCCTGGCAGGTTAAAGAAAAAATTTCAATTTTTTTCAACTTGTGACATCATGTCACAGCCCAAAGTTTTTGAGGATAATTGAGAATTTCGGTAAAGTGATTTTCGGATCATCTGAAATGTAATGTCCTTTCTAACAAGGACATGATGTTCCGACCAATCTTTATTTCTTAAATAATCATCAATTTAAAAACAAAGAAAATTATCAGGACATTAGCACATTGCTGTTCCGAGAGTTTGCAATCAGGCTTTGTAGCTTAATTTATAAATGGCTAGAAAATTATTTGGAACATTGGGTTCTTCAAAAACCTTACCTGCTACATCTTTTCTTCAACTGAGATGGACTCCAAAAAAGTTACGATGTATTAACTAATATGGATGCGAGTTTAACGTACACCTTCTACAAGTACACTGAGCCAGCTCATCAAAGGCATATTAAAAATGTGATTAAGTTTCAAGAAACAACTCTAAAACTGTATATACAAATTATATTACTGAATAGGGATTTACTGAAGATATACGTGTTCTAATTGTTTATTTCCCTATGTCAGAAAGATCGCTTTGCAACTTACCGCTGAATAGCTTTAATTGCTTCTTTTTGTCCTCCAGTATAGTGGGAAATCAAAACATCATTTTCTGAAAGACATAAAAATTAAATTATACTTTTATGGAGTGACCAAAGCAGGCGTTGTCATTTTTCTATTTTACTTGCCTGCAATGTACACGACAGCAAACCAAAAGGATTGCAAGATATAATCAAAATACGACTGACATAAGGAATAAAAATTTAGTGCAATATTCTATGCTCTCATTTTTTTTACTTCACTGAAGGGCAAATATTTTGCTTCCTAACAACATGTACAAGTGGAATTAGAAACAAGCTTTCATATTTCTTCTTCAGCTCATAAGTAGATTTAGATTTATTATTATCACACGTACCAAGATAGTGAAAAGCTTTCTATTGTGTGACAAAGGCAAGCATAAGAAGAGGGAAAATAAACACCATGCTCTGTTGCCATTTTGTTAAAAAATGAGAAAAAGGAAAGAGAGTTCCTTCAGAGATCGCGAGTATTCGAAGATCACACTGCATCAACCTATGCAACTGTTTTCGTCCCCCACAGAGCCCTGTATACAGTTCAACAATGGAGAAAGTTACTGATGATAGAAGAACGATAAATTCTATTCACAGTTCTTCAGCAAATTAGACCATGCCAGAATACAACAAGACTAAGACAATGTTCAGGCATGGGCTTATCAATGTCAGACAACTTTTGTATAATAACAAATACAGACAATGAACAATTCCAAAAAGTGCATGTCTAACTACCTGTTCTTGATGTTCATAACATCGCCTCTATTGTGGCATTATCACTATGATCATCCTGGGGATAACCATTGAACAAATCCAATCACATCCCAACCACACCAAGGCAATCAAAAACCATGGCTAAAAGACTAGGTCAGAAGCACGTTTTCCTGCATCAAATCTCCTGATAGCACAAAGCCTTGTTAATATCTACATAGCACATCAATGGAATGAGAAAATACTTTCCAACAGTTTATTCAACGGACAGTCTGCTTGATTAGCCCCTATCTGCCTGACAAAATATTTTTCCCCTTTACCATCAGGGGACTATTTCTGCAGTGTCCTATCCATCAAAAAAAAAGGGCAGCAAATGCATTGGAACACAAGCCCTTGGAGGTAATTCTCCAAGTCACACACCACCTTTCCATCACTTCAGGTGTTTAAATCCTGAACACCATATCCAATAGCTTACTGCCACCTTCAGGTACGATTAGGGTTGGGCACCAAAATTGGAAAATTGAATAACCTAAAAACTGAAAACAGAGCTTGGAATGTATATCAATAGATTCTTAAAGATAGCAGGAGAGGTCAATATAGTGGTTAAAATGCATTTGTGGTGTTCTCCTTTCTTCAAAGTAATAAAGAACAAGCACAGAAAGGTTTTGCTAGATCTATATGCTACACTAGCTTGCAATTAATTCGATTTAAACCACTGCAGGAAAGATGCGATTACATTGGTGAAAGTGTAGTGGTGATTTAAGATGAGCTTTATTCTGGAAAAGGTTGAAAATTCAGTAATATACTATTTGGAGACATTGAAGATTATTAAATTAGAGCTGCATGAATTTATGACAGGGAAATCATGTTTGAATTGAAGTTGAAATAAACAGGTAAATACAGACTTTGTTCACTGCAAATTTAGAGTGCTGACATTACAATGGTCCCGATGGGAGGGCCAAAAAGGATCATGAGAGTAGAGCTGATAAGATCTCAGAGTTCCAGTAGTCATTTAGTTGGTTCTACTCATTTTCTACTTTGCATGGTTCTTTTGCTCGCTGAGTGCCTAGTGTGACTACATCGGCTGGATTTTGAAGATTTGGCTGAGAGAGCACTTTGAGTGTTTTAATACATTGGGAGGGAGAAAAATCACAACCAGCCTATCAACTGCAAGTTTTGTGTTGGGGTTGAGATCCTAATCTTCAAAAGTCCTTTTCCTCAGTTAGTCAAGTTCTGCCAGCACAATAAAGGCAATGGTGAATTTCAATTTGAATTGGGAAATGATCCATGAAGTAGTGAATCTTTGGAATTTTCTCTACTCAAATGAGCTATGAAAATTTGCTCAGTTTATTCAAGACAGATATTGGATATTCGGAGAATGAAGTAAAATAATGCTCAGCAATAATTTCTTCAATGACACAGCAGGCACAAAACTCAGTGGTCTAGATTTGCTTCTATTTCTTATGTTCTAAGGCCCCTAGATAAAAATAATTCCCTTAGATGATGGGCCAAAATAAAAACAACAGGCATTGTTTGAATGAAGTTACTGAGAGACTAATTATAACTTCATTTTTTTCACTCTTCTCAGGATGGTGTGGTTTAAAACAATCTAGAAAGGCAGTTGAAACAGAAACTTTCGTAATTTCCTTCAATTCATGTTTGGGAGATCAGAATACAGTAGTTTCCAAATGGATGGAAACAAGACATGCAAAGCAAGCAGAGTATTCTGGGAATGAATGTATGGGTTTTCTCTGGGGGCTTCAGTTTCCTCCCACCATTCAAAAACATACTGGGAGTGTAGATTAATGGTGTATAAATGTCTAAAAAAAATACAAAAGGCTGATGGGATATTTGCCTTTAACTCAAAAAGTTTGTAATGCAAGGGTAGAGATTTATAATATAAAGTATTGTAATGAGTTCAGATACTTTACTCCAAGAAATATTTACTGACTTTATAAAAGATAAAGTACAAGTTCATCGGATTACAATCAAACAAGACTACATGGGCAGGTTGATCCTTCAGCGCAAAGATTAATACAGAATAATTTGAAAGGATATAATAAATGAGGGACTCGTAGACACAGGATAATAAACACAAAAATAAAACTAGTTTTTTCACAAGCATGGAAATTTGGAATAATGACAATTAAAATAGAAGTGTAGCTGGGTCCATTAAAAAAAATTTCAAGACTACATTGTTGTAGGATAACCATAGATAATCAACTAATTATTAGATTAGGATACATCAAGTTAAGTTGTAGATCTGGGCCTCATCCTTTTCCTCATTTCTGCTTTCAAAATTCAAATATTGTAACACAACGAATACCCAATTTGAAGGTAAAAACACCCAAAAAAAGCAGTAATGAATCTTATTAACCAATTTATTCCTCGGAAATTGATTTTGCGATGGATTGAAGATTATGACTGTTCACAGCAAACCAAGGCCAAGTTGGTCATCCAGGTTTTAATGGTAGGATTGATAGGAGAAAGAAGTAAACAAAACTAGCATAGGAACAGATGACCACAGAGAGCAAGAGCTGGGAGGAGAGAGAGAATTTTTTTCCCACAGCCACTGTGTTCTGGGAAATTATTCCCATTTTTCCAGAATGCATGCTGTGTTAAAAGCTCTGAATCAGAATGTGGGTGCCATTCCAGTTCCGACATTTTTTCCTCCAAGACCCCTTGTCATTTTCCCAGAACGCCTGCAATGTAAACTGCTCTGCAAGCATTCTGTGACCAACTCAGGTCAAAGTGTATTGTGTACCATAATTTTCTTAGTATATTTGTAATTTTTTTTAGTGCTGCCTGCTCTCTCCCACGGCCCACTGTCCTGGCGGTCCACTGCCAGTTCTCTCCCACAGACCACTGTCTTGGCTGTCTGCTGCCCACTTTCTCCCATGGTCAGCTGCTTACTCTCTGTTGCTATGGGCTGCTAAGCCCAAACCCTATCCCAAATCCCACACCTCACCCTCACCCTAAGGTGTGAATATAAGATCACCCTCTATGCAAACAATAAACTTACCCCACGACATACCAAAATGCACAAATGATCCCACTAAAAGCTAGAAACAGGCACAGGGTAATGAAAGCATGGGCCAACCAAAAGTGGCCATTTATAGTGACACAGAATTTATGTGAGAGGAGCCCATTGAATACGAGAGGGATTATTATCCTGCTGCTCACATATTGACAAACTAACCTGAACCCTAACCCTAGATTTGACACTAGGTCTGCCAGATTGTGAGAGCAGTCACAAAGCATAAAGGTTTGACAGTGGGTCTGCCAGACTGTGAACAAGCTGGTCTGTGGGCTTGTCCTCTTTGAACAGTCTGAAGCCTACCACCCCACTCCCCCACCAACAGCCCACCACCAGCCCCCAACGAAGGGATTACTTAAGGTAGTATGTGAGTGGAAATAAAAAGTTTGAAATACACTTCTTTCAATCAATACTTGCAGTGCTTTTCCACACTCTTTTTGTAAATTGTGCATGTATGTTATTAAATTATGCATGTTTTTCCTATGCCCCTTTATATATATTGTGCATGTAGGTCTTATTAAATTGTGCGTGTTTATCCCACATTCCTTTATATATGGTGCTTGTGCCTTATTAAATAAATTGTTCATTTTTTACCACACTCTTTTACACATTGTGCACGTATGCACTTTATTCCCATGGTCTTCTATTAATTGTTGTGTTTTAATAAAAGTAACATTTGATAGCAAACCCTATTGTCCAGACTCATCTCTCACAGACCTGATACCTTCTCAACATAACAATGACCAGTGCAGGGACCGACAGAGTTACTGTCTGTGTCACTCACCATTATCACCCTAACTTCAACCTGGCATATAAAACCAGGGGAAAGTTTTTGAACCATTTTTTGTGAAAAACAAATGGATCTAACATGCCGTCAAATACGGTATGTTATACATGACATTAGACGTAGTGCCGACACTTTTGAGTTACATGTCCAGCCCCTTTTGTTCATGGAATGTTGGTATGCTGTCTAAAATCATGGACAGAAACAGTTCCTGTGTGATCGACCAATGCCAGGATATCGGAGACTCTTCATAATGGTTAAATCCTGTGAAGTCTATGTAAAAATCATAAAAGAGAGATACACACATGTAGTCTGCTTAACCTGGCAAGTATTCTTATTAACAATTCTCAGACATAAATGTTAACATTTTAAAAATCAACATTTCAGACATAATTTTTTTTTAAATTTTAAGTGCTTAGGTGTTCCAACCATAATTTGAGTTCTGAAGCAGAGCTGGAATATTTACCGATATTTCAAGTCTAATGGGAGACACTTTTGGAATTTATGCAATGTCGTTAAACACATTTCGATCTGGAATGTTACTCCTTTGTGAATAGAGGAATACCTGTATGGTAATGTGGGTCAAATGCATATTGTTACATTCTCAGAATATCAATGAAACAGCTTGATGGGTGTGCCTTTATCATACCTTTGAGTCTGCTGCCATCTGCTGCTGTTGTTGGAAGGTCTTCCACAGTTCCACGATGAACATTTAAATTTGCACACTGGTTGAATATAACAAAAAAAAACTTTCAGTTTCATGTGCATCAAAAAAGCATCAAGAAGGTTTTTTTTTAAATTACTTTGTTCAGGATGGAAACATTGGGTGTAGTGGTAGTGAAGAGATTGGAGAGGGAATAAACATGCCAGACATTCCCTCCCTTTTCCATGTTCTGCCACAACTCTCTTCCCCATCACTCGGCATCAACTTTCCCTCTCTATATCACCAAAATCAGGGCCAGGTCTCTTTCTTACAGTTAGTGGACATTGGCACAACAGGCAAACCTTCACTCCCATAATTGAATGCAGTGAATGTAAAGACACTGGTTGACGGTGCTTCTCTGACAAGGGATGGGTCCGTCTTCGATGATACGAGGAACTAATTTTCCAGCATTCTAGTTTGCATTTCCAAGCTTTTACCTAACTTTCACATGACTGACTGACTGCCTTTTTATTATTTCCACAAAATACAGGCTATTATTCTATTTTTAAATAAATACCATAACATTTATTTGAAATAAAAAATATATAAAAATCTAAAAAACACTGGTGAGACCTTTCTTGGAGAACTGTGTAGTTTTGAGAAAAGACATGCTGACATTATAGAGGGTTCAGAGAAGACTTACTAGAATGATACCAGGAATGAAACAATTAGCACATGAGGAACATTTGTCGGCTCTTGGGCTGTACTTGTTGGAGTACAGAAGGATGAGGGGGGAATCTCAGAGGCATTTTGAATGCTAAAAGGCCTAGACAGAGTAGATGTGGCAAGGGTGCTTCCTATGGTAAGGCAGTCTAGGACAAGGGGGCACAACTTCAGGATAAAAAAAGCATCAATTTAAAACAGAAATGCGGAAATTTTTCATTAGTCCAAGGGTCGTGAATCTATGGTACTTGATGCCTCAGACAAGGCGGAGACTGACGAGCATTTGATTAGTCAGGGCATCAAGGGTTACAGGGAGAAAGCTAGAGAGTAGGGCTGAGTGGGAGAATGGATCAGCTCATGATTAGAATGCCTAATGGGCCTACTTCTATTCCTACATCTTGTGAACTTCTATCTGCGACTACTTCCTTTGAATTTGCATTCAACATAAATTCCTATCTTTGCACCTGTATTAGTAAATGAATTGCTGATACATGGTTCAAACAAGAAAGCCAATTTCAACATCATAAGACAAGCCACAATAAAAGTAGACATAGCAGCTAATTGAAGGTAGACCTACATCACACCAGTAGGAGTCATTCAAGTCATTCTTTTCCCATAAGACTGAAAAAAATATGTAAATCAGACCAAAGGAGATGTCAAAGATATTGAGGACATCTGAAAGAAAAGTTAGCATATGGCAGATTAAGAGAACAGAAGAGCACCTTCAGGAGTATAAATTGTGGACAGGTACTTAGAAATTAGATGGAATGTAATATCACTGGTCAACAAAATTAAGGAAAATCCCAAATCATTTGATAAGTTTATCAACAGCAAGAGAAAAACCAAGAAATGAGAAGGGGCCAACAGGGACCAAAGAGGAAATCTGTGCATGGAGTGAAGCTTTAAATTTGAAGGGTGTCCACAGAACAAAGATGTGGAGGAATTTATTTAGCTAGAGGGTGGTGAATTTGTGGAATTTGTTGCCACAGATGGTTGTGGAGGCCAAATCATTGGGTGTATTTAAGGGAGGGATTGATAGGTTCTTGATTAGCCAAGGCAACAAAGGTTATGGGGACAAGGACAGGTAATGGGGCTGAGTGAGAAAATGGATCAGCACATGGTTGAATGACAACGCAAACTTGATGGGCTAAATAGCCTATTTCTGATCCTATGTCTTATAGTTTAAATCCTTTTCACACAAAAAAAGACATTGTACTTGGAGATTTCAGGGGAGATATTGAAAAGGAGGTAATGGATGTCTTAAAGCTCAATAAATGCTCAGGGATCTTAGACTGTATGGGAGGCAAGGGAGAGATTGCTGTCACCCTACAAGGGGTTTTTAAATCTTTGCTGGCTTCTGTAAAAGACAAAGACAACAGCCCTTATTCAAAAGGGAAGCAGAGATAAATCAAGTAATTACTGATCTGCAAATCAATGTTAATGGTGGGAAAGTTATTTGGAAAAATTCAGAGGAATAGAATTAGTCTGCTTTTTTTTTTATTTACAGGCAAACATAAATCAAATATATACTGCATGATTTTATTAGGGGGAGGGTCCTGTCCGACCTGTTTGATTACATTTCTCCAAAGAGGGAACAATATTTGTACAGAAGACATCAATAAAGCCTTCGATAAGTCCCGTAAAGGAGACACATCCAAAAGATTAGAGCCAATGGGATTCAAGGAAAGTTGGCAAATTGAATCCAATTAAACTGGAAAGTCAGCAGGCGCTGAGGCTATACTGCAATATACTAAAGTGCTGGAGACATAAGCAATGGTCCTGAGTCCTCCATCAAGTATGAGCAAAAAAACAGGCAAGAGCATGAATAAAAAGGTGAGGGTGGGGGAAGAATATGCTGAAAGGCAAGAGGTCAGTGGATATATGTGGGAGGGTAGCAGATAAATAAACTGAGAAGTGATTGGGTGAGGGGGTGTCTCTCTGAATGGAGAGAGAAAGGGTAGGCAGCCGGAGGAAAAGAGAAGAAGGACAGGGAAATAGGGACTTAGGGGAGGGTTTAATGAAAAAAGGAGAAGTCAATGTTAATACCATCTGGTTGGAGAGTGCCCAGACAGAATACGAGTTGCTGTTCCTTCAATTTGCAGTAGCCTTTGTTTCACAGTGCACAAGACCATGAATAGGCATGTTGGTAAGGGAAAAATATGTGGAATTAAAATGATTTGCCACTGGAAGGTCCCTATTATTGCAGCACACAGAGCAAAGGTAGTCAAAGAAACAATCTCCCAGTGTGGGACTAGTCTCTTCGACATAGAGGATGCCACAACGGAAGCACTGGATGTAGTAAATCACCCTTGTAGATTCTCATGAAGCATTGATTCACTTGGAAGGACTGTTTAGGGCCCCAAAAGGTGGTGAGGAAGGATATGGGGGCAGAGAGTGCAAAGTGGTGTAGTTGAGATAACTGTGGGAATTGGTAGGTTTGTCTTCCGAGACATAGACAGAGAGTTGCCAGAGATGGAACAAGTGAATTTAAGCTTGGGTTGAAAATTAGAAGCAAAGTGGATCAAATTGACGAGCTCATCATGAGAGGAGGAGGCAACACTAATGTAGACGTTGATGTAGCGGAGGAAGAGTTGAGGAGCCTTGCCCATGTAGGAGTGCAGCATGGATTGCTCTACATCTCCAAGAAAAAGTCAGGCATACCTGGGACCCATGCAGATAGCTACAGCCACCCTTTTGACTTGGAGAAAGTGGGATGAGCCAAAGAAGTTATTGAGAATGAGAACAAGTTCTGCCAGGCAAAGGAGCATGATGATGGATGGGGACTAGTTGGCTGTTACTGAGAAAGCGCTTTGAGATCTTTAGTATGGAGTATGGATGTGCATAGATTGGAACCTCACAGTGCAAATGGGGCAGATGAATCCACAAAACTGGAAGTTGTTGAAGCAATGGAAGGCATGCGAGATATTGTAGATGTAGGTGGGACTGAACAACAATGGCAACAGTGGCGGGGCAGAGGTGAAGCAAAGGATGACGAAGGATGGTTGTTCTTGTTATTGCAAGCTTATGATCAGAGGTATCACAGGAAATTATGCAGAGGCCCCATTATATATACATATATTAACAATCTGATTATGAAAATATGAGTGTGATTAACACATTTGCAAATGTCATGTAAACATTGTTGATAGTGAGGATTGTCACAAGAACATGAGAAATAGGAGCAGAAATACACCAGCTGGCCTGTCAAGCTTGCTCCACCATCAAGATCATGGCTGATCCGGCTATGGACTCAGCTCCATTTACCTGCCTATTCCCCATAACCCTTAATTCCCCTATTCTTCAAACATCTGTGTCTTAAAATACATTCTATGAGGAAGCCTCTATTGCTTTATTAGGCAGCGAATTCCATACATTTATCACTATGAGAGAAGTAGTTCCTTTTCATCTACTCCTATGACCCGAATATATATGGTGAAACATGAAAATCTGCAGATGCTGTGATTGTCGTAAAAACACACAAATGCTGGAGGAACTCAGCAGTTCTCACAGGGTCATTGGAGGTAAAGATGTATAACTGACGTACTGGGCCTGAGCCCTTCTTCAATATACAAGTAAAAAGCAGGCAAGTGCCTGAATTAAAAGGCTGAGGAGAGCAGAAAAATGGGCAGGGGGAGAAGTAAAGTTCAGCAGACAAAAGGTGTTAATTGGATCTGGATGGGACACAGGAGAGAGGAAAGGTGAAAATTGACTGGGGAAGTAGAGTTGTTTTTGGGTCTGTGGCAGCAGAGCTAGGGGAAAGATGAAAGCAGCAAGAGAGAGAGAGAGAGAGAGCAGAGCAAGAGGAAAGAAGTCAATGGGAAAAACGGGAGTGTGGCTAACAGAAATCAGAGAAGTCAATGTTCATGCCATCTGGTTGGAGGGTGCCCAGGCGAAATAGGTGTTGTTCCTCCAATTTATGGATGATCTTAGTCTGGCAGTGCACAGGACCATGGACAGACATGTCGGCAAGGGAATGGGTCAGGGAAATGAAATAGATAGCCACTGGGAGATCCTTACTATTAGGACAGACAGAGCAGAGGTTCTCAATGAAGTGATCTCCCAGTCTGCGTCCAATCTATCCAATGTAGAGGAGACAAAGGGAGCACCAGATAACTCCTGCAGATTCACAAATGAAGTGCTGGTTCACTTGGAAGGCCAGCCCAGGGCACCAAACGGTGATGATGGAAGAAGCGTGGGCACAAGTGGAGCACCTGCTGCAATCACAGGGGTAAGTGTCAAGGGAGCAATTGGTGGGTAGGGAGGAGTGGACAAGGTAGCCACAGAGGGAGCTGTGCCTGCGGAAGGCAGAGAGGGGAAGAGAAGGGAATATGTGTCTGGTGGTGGCATTACATAGTAGGTAGAGCAAATGGCAATGGATGAAATGTTGGATACAGAGGCTGGTGAGATGGTAGGTGAGGACAAAGTAAATCCTGTTCTTGTTGTGTATGGGGGTGGAGGGGGCCAGGGCGGACGTGTGGGTAATGGAGCATATGCAAGTGACGGCCGAGTTGATGATAGTAGTGAGGAAACCATGTTGGGTATTAATGAGGAGTACATCTCTGATGAATTGGCATGGAAAACCTCGTCGACAGGGTGTGAAGAGGTGTAGTCGAGGTAGCTGTGGGAGTTGGTGAGTTTTGTGGAGGATGTCAGTTGACTTTGTCTGCAGAGATGGAGACAGAGAGATCAAGAAAGGGAGAGTCTCACTTGCCAGTAGAAACAAACTCCCTGCTTCTGTCTTATCCATCCCTTTCATAATTTTATGCTTCTATGAGTTTTACCCCCCAGCCCCATCCTTATAAATTCTAATGAGAATAGCCCAGGCTATTTAATCTCTCCCTTATCATTTCATGGACCCTTGTTTACTCTTTCTATATTTATAAAAGAACTTCAAATCAACTTGTAGTCATGGAGTACAGGATGATTATGGTTGATTAGAAAGATGGGCAGAGGAATGGCAGATGGAATATAATCCTGATAACTGTAAGGAGAAAACCCTCCAAAATAATAGCTCACCAACTCAACGAAAAGGCATCTTCCCATAATCTGTTATATACAAAATTCCACTTATCATCACCCCTCCTTGTTGACTTACATTAATTCACAGTACTTCAAATGTTTTTAATAAATCATTTCAAATGCTTAAATTTTATTTATCATCTGCTTGTACAAGTACAACCCAATGAAACAGCATTTTCCAGTCCTCAGTGCAAAACACTGCAAACACACATATAGTCAAAACAATACACGTGAACAGTGAATATATAAAAGTATTAAAACAGACTCGCCAAGGCAAATAGCGCCTTTGGAAGACTACACAAAAGAGTCTGGAAAAACAACCAACTGAAAAACCTCACAAAGATAAGCGTATACAGAGCCGTTGTCATACCCACACTCCTGTTCGGCTCCGAATCATGGGTCCTCTACCGGCACCACCTACGGCTCCTAGAACGCTTCCACCAGCGTTGTCTCCGCTCCATCCTCAACATCCATTGGAGCGCTTACATCCCTAACGTCGAAGTACTCGAGATGGCAGAGGTCGACAGCATCGAGTCCACGCTGCTGAAGATCCAGCTGCGCTGGATGGGTCACGTCTCCAGAATGGAGGACCATCGCCTTCCCAAGATCGTGTTATATGGCGAGCTCTCCACTGGCCACCGTGACAGAGGTGCACCAAAGAAAAGGTACAAGGACTGCCTAAAGAAATCTCTTGGTGCCTGCCACATTGACCACCGCCACTGGGCTGATAACGCCTCAAACCGTGCATCTTGGCGCCTCACAGTTTGGCGGGCAGCAACCTCCTTTGAAGAAGACCGCAGAGCCCACCTCACTGACAAAAGGCAAAGGAGGAAAAACCCAACACCCAACCCCAACCAACCAATTTTCCCCTGCAACCGCTGCAATCGTGTCTGCCTGTCCCGCATCGGACTTGTCAGCCACAAACAAGCCTGCAGCTGACGTGGACTTTTTACCCCCTCCATAAATCTTCGTCCGCGAAGCCAAGCCAAAGAAAGAAAATAAATAAATATTATTGTTGAATAAATGGTACAGTCACAGAGAGTTTGTATGAGCATCAGTTCACCAGTCATTCAGCAGTCTCACTGCCCATTGGAAGAGGCCGTTTCTCAGCCTGGTGGTTCTGGCTCTGATACTCCTGTATTACCTTCACAAGAGGAGCAGCTGGAAGATGGTGCGGTAGGGTGGTGGTAGGGATCCTCAATGATTTTGTGAGCCCTCTTCAAACAACTATCTCGATAATCACTTTTGGGGATGGGGGGGGGGTATAAAAAAGACCCCAGTGATCCTCTCTGCTGCTCTTATGGTCCAGTCGCAGGGATGGCCAAACTTGCTTAATGCAAGAGCCACATATGATAAACTTCAGATGTTTGAGATCCACATCAATCACTCAATCACAAGCCAGGACCACTAAAACTACCATTGTGAACAGCAGCTCAACGTATTTACATGAACTGCACGTTAAATGTCAAAGAGCCACACGTGGCTCACAAGCCGTAGTTTGGTTACCCCTGGTCCACTGTGGGTTCCAGTCTGATGCTCGACAGCAACCATATCACAATGTGATGCAACTGACCAGATGCTCTCGATAGAGCTCCTATAGAAAGTTGACATAATGGTGGCTGGTCTTCTAAGGAAGTGCAGTCACTTGCATATGCTCCATTACCCACACGTCCGCCCTGGCCCCCTCCACCCCCATTCACAAGAACAGGATTTACTTTGTCCTCACCTACCATCTCACCAGCCTATGTATCCAACATATCATCCATTGCCATTTGCTCTATCTACTATGTAATGCCACCACCAGACACATATTCCCTTCTCTTCCCCGACAGTGAGGTATTGGGTATACAGGATAGGTGATTTCTTAAGTGGACTGAGGAACTTGGTGCCCACGACTCTCTCCTCTACTGAACTATTAGTGTGTGGTAAAGAGTGGTTGTCCCTGATCCTCCTTAAGTCCACAATCATCTCCTTTGTCTTGTCCAAATTAGACTTAGGTTGTTATTCTTGCACCATTTCACAAGATTTTCTACCTCTTCTCTGTAGTGTAAGTCATCATTGTTGTTGATGAGGCCAACTACTGTGGTGTCATCTGTAAACTCAAATGATTCTATTGGATCTGGATCTGGCATTGCATTGTGGGTCAGTAGCATGAACAAGACTAGGCTGAGGCACACAGCCCTGAGATGTGCCAGTGCTCAGTGTGATGGCGCTCAACATTCTGCTGTCAACCCAGACAGACTTGTTCAATCCATTAAGAATTCCAGAATCCAGTTACAGAGAGGGCTGTTGAGTCCCACCAAGGATAGTTCTGGAGTATGATTTATTAAATGCTTGAACTTGTCAATGAACATCAGCCCCTTCGTGATCCCACAGTTTTAATCTCACCATCATAGTTTCAAGGCCAAGATTCTTGGCTTGCTAAGTCACAGTGGTTTCCAGTTACACAACGACTTTAATTCTCATTATGGCCTTTACATGCCTTCATTTCTCACCTCCTCCAGTCCATAACATTCTGTGATCTTAGTGGTTCTTCAATTCAGGGCCTTTCAGCAAACCAGTTTTAAACTAGTTAATCACTGGTAGATATGATCTCAGAAACCCCAAGCTCCAAAATTACCTCTGTCGCAAACTCTCAACTTGGCCCTGGTGGCCTTTTGGTCAGAGCCTCTGTTGTGAACTCTCTGACATGGATCTTCACCCAGGCCCCTGTGGCCCACAGGACTGAGCCTCTGACACAATCTCTCATCCGGGCCTCTCTCACCATTCCAATCCCCCCCCCCCCCCCCCCCGACTTCCCCAACTCTGCTCTTCCTCCCTTGGATCCATCTGACCCTTCACCTCCCGATTCACTCCATCCTCTTTCCTCCCTCCCCAATGACATCTATTCCAACCACTGCCAAGTTTTTACCATTACCTCTGACCGTTCCCTCTTGGAGACAGAAGGCTCAGTCCTCATTAGAGACTTTACCTTTGTTCCCCTTTACCCATAACTCAATAAGTTCCACAAATGCCATGATGCAAACTCTTCTTCTGTCGGATCTATATCCATTCATACTTTTACATTGAGGATTCTCCAGATCTTTTCTCCCATCTTAAACCTTATTCCTCTTCCTGGGACCTCATTCCAGCGATCTGACTGCTCTGAACCTTTGTATTTCCATCTCCTGCCAAGACATCAACCATCTCAACAGCCATTCTCTTCATTCATTCTAATCTCACTCCCTCAGAACACCTTGCCCATCGCTCTCTCCTCACTAATCCCAACCTCACCATCAAACCCACAGACAAGGCTAACACTGTTTGGTCTGGCATACTGACCTCTACCTGGCCGAAGATAACTCTCAAACCCTCCTCTTGCTTACCACTTCAGCAAGGCCCCTCCAAAAATCATCAAACCCCTGTCTCACGCACTATGTCTGAATTCATCACTTCTAGTCATCTCCCTTCCACAGCCACCAACCTCAATATTTTCCAAGCACAGACCCCAGTTCTACCTCCTACCAAAATCCATAAACCAAATTGTCCCATAGACCCTCATTTCCATGTGCACCTGCCCCACCAAATTTGTATCTGCTTCCCTTGAATCCATTTTGTCCCCTTGTCCAGTCCTCCCCATCTACATCTGTGATAGTTTATATGCCCTCCATCACTTCAACAACTTTCAGTTCCCTGAACTTGACCACCTCATCTTCACCATGGACATCCAATTATTATACACCTCCATCCCCCATAGCCCCTGCTATAGCTGTCTTTTTGTTGGCTACATGGAGCAATATATGCTACAAGCTACACAGGCAAGGATCATCAATTCTTCCTCTGCTTCACTGATGACTACTTTGTGCTGCCTCAACAGGAGCTTGCAATTTGATCCTCTTTGCTGCCAACTTCCACCCTGACCTCAAATTCACTTGGTCTATCTCTTGCAACACTCTCTCCTTTCTCAATCTCTCTGCCTCCATCTCAGGAGACAAACTCTAGATAGATGTTTTCAATACACTCACCAACTCCCACAGCTACTTTGA